>NC_139042.1:90359287-90871787 GCF_965140915.1 Aythya marila
GAAAATTTACTTTGGTCAAAGCAGACAACATTGAAGAAGCAGCAAGTTACCAAGAAAATTATTACAGTGAGGTGCTAGCAGAAAAACGTTCAGACACGTTAAAGATGCTATAGCAGAAGAACATCAAATAATGCCTCAGACTGCAAGTCTGGGTCCTTCCCTGAGGTCAGTTGGATGGTATTTTTCCTCCATTTAACACTGAGAGCTGAAAAAACAAGAGCTGGCTACTCAGAGAGTTGACTACATTAGGGAGCAGTCAGCCACAGGAGAGCATAAGGTCTTCCCACCCCACGAGCAATTCCCGATGTACAGCTTCCCATGTGCTCCGATAGCATCGCTCTGTGCCGCCTACGTGACAGTCAGGAAATATAGCTTCCAGCTTCGTTCAGTAGGCTTTTTCTATTGTGGTACATACTGAACTCCTTTATTCCTTCTCACAGGAAGGAAAATGAATCAATCCTTCCAAGAATTCAAACATACCAAGTTTGCATGTACCATGGAGACCTCAAGAGACCAAAGTAAATGAATAAAGGTTCTTGAAATGATTTATGACAGGAATTGCTGGTATTATTGTGAAAGTGTCAGAAGAGGAAGGTAGAGATGACGTTGATAAAGGCAGTTAAATTTATAAACAGTATAGATATGGCCAAGAAAATTAGGATAAACAAAAAGAAATTCTTTACAAACATGAGAAATCACCACCAAGTAACGAGACTTCAGGTATGACAATGGAAAAGTACAGATGAAGCTGATATTGTTCAGAATGCTTTTTGTTTCATTGCTCACAATAGAAGCTGAAGGTCATTTTCTAGTGATTAAGATATATTTCCACTGGAGAGAAACAAAAGTGTTCAAAGGCTTCATGATTATACTGGAATAGATAATTAGACAATAAGGACTCTTACAGGTTGACAAGGTAGTTGGCCCAGAAGATTTCCAGGCACAACAAAAGTATCTAAGACAGAGACAGGAATTCATCAGTTGGAGCAAAGGAATGGATTTGGTTATGGCCCATATGCAATTACAATACACTAGGAACTCAGTTCTGTTGCCAAAATATCTGTATCTGAAAATACAGCATAGGATCAGCAGACATGACAGAAGGTCTCCAGGAAATGTGTGACTTCCATATCAGCTGTGGAAGCAAAATGGATGTCTGAAAATACCTCAGATAACACAAGATGCTGGCTTTGCTCAGTCAAGCCTCAGGTCTTTCATTCAAATAGTGGATGGTCACTGGAGCAGCACATGTCCATCAGCAGAAGATGGTAATGTAAATCAATTCCAGTGAGAACTCCTGGAAGTCAAAATCAAGTATAGAGTGAGTTAGTTCAAATTGGTATTGGGTTATGCATGTATCAATTAATTTATTAGCATTTCCTTTCAAAATTAGATCTATTCCTCTGATATTTTATTCTTTAAATATTGCAAAAATGGGAATATTCATTAATTATTGACTCATCCATTGACAGGAAAGACAGACTGTAATGCCTACAAGACTGAGATGGAGGAAAAACTTATGAGTTTAATTCTGAATCCAGCATTTCTCCTCTAGGCAATCTACTTGCCCTGTGAAAGACCTCCTAATTTCTGATACAAGAAAATTCCTTCCTTTTCTGATACAGCTGTAACTCTAGCAATATATCTTTAACTGCACTCATATTAGTTCATCTGGTCTGGTCGGGATGCTTGTTCTGCTTCAAGCCAAATTGAATTTCCCCTCAGTAATGTTAACAGCCATTTCTCTTATCCTTTCCTTAGACAGATTTAACACATCACTCCTAGGACTAACTTGATGTCAATGGGCAAAGCCCAATTGATGGCCTCTATGGACATGAGAAAAAGCATAAAAGTCTGTACATGAAGACTCAGTTATGTCCTTCTGACCTAATCCTGAGCCTATTCTGAAAGATGTCGAGGTGCCTTAGTGTCCTACAGGTTTGCTCTGTCAAGGCAGGATCAGTTTCACTCTCTTGGGTTTGATCTTGAATGAGTTATAACAGGCTATTTTGAAACAATTTATGCCACCTGGATTCCTGTTTTATTTCCATCTTCAAACTTCTGAAAAGTGTATCTTTTTGTGGTTTCTGGGAGCATCTACAAGCAAATCACAAACTCTCAAGGATAACATTAATTCCTATGAGGATAACAGATTATGATGAGTTGGATGGATATGCAGCATTACTGACTAGCTGCCACAGGGCTTTGTTCAACAAGTAAAAAATCACAGGCTTTCTTGGAGCTGTATCCATTTATATCCCAGTGAATGGAATTTAATTCCTTCTGTAGGTACTTTCTCAGCACCTGCCAGGGCAGGACAGATGAACAGAGTCTTCTGCTTGGAAGGTGATAACTTCCTTAAGCTTTAGAGGAGACTGTCTCTGAAAGCCACATGCTTTGTAAAAATTCAGATCAAGCTGCTGTCTGAATTTTCCTCTCACAGATCTGAAAGTTGTGTGCAAGCTGATTTTATTTTATTTTTTTTTTGTCCCAGCAGTCTCACAGTTTTCTCCAGGTATGGACAATTGAGCATGGTACCCAGATTTCACAACTCTCAATCTTTTGTTATTTCTGTTATCTTTAGGGGTGCTCTGCAAAAATCAGGACAATTTCATGTCTAGAGTTAGATGCAGTGGTCTGATTAAAGGCTTCAGGAAAGGGGGGACCATGTGGTTACAAGATGTGGTTACAAGTGGACAGTTGATCTGAAGAACTGTAAAACAATCAATAAGCCATCAGTCGAGTCTTCTCTAACAAACACCTCACAAATAGACCTTTTCTATGCACCATGATCTCTGCACGGTTGCAATGCATCTACTCTTACTTTTCACTTACTGACACAGTGGAGGGCTCTGAGGTTTGAAGAAGGAGAGAAGGGAATGGGTCCTTCTGAAAAGCCTTGTAGGAGGCAGTTTGAACAAGTTAACTGCATTATACAGAGGCTCAGACTAGAGACTGCTGATAAGTTAGCTCTCAAACACTGCCATTATTTTGGGTATGACTGGTATCTATCTCCTCAGCATGAGGATTAATGCAGACTAAAAAAATACCTGGAGGCATGGGACAGAACAGCCTGACCCACAATGAAGCTCTTCTAAATGTCAAATGCACCTTAACAAGGTTATATAGCAACAAGAAAGGGATTTATTAATGTTGATTATTTATGACACAAAAACAGATCAGAGTTAGCAAAAAGCAAACATAAACAAACAAAAAAACACCCAAAACCACCACCACCAACAGCAACAACAAAACAAACAACCCCCCCCAAAACACCATGTTTCTAGTATAAAAATAATTGTCCTTTCTGGAGGAAAGCAGACATGGATTGTTTACACACTGGGAGGAAAAAACAAGCCCAGCTAAACTTGTCCTACACTGTTATGTCCATTGCACTGAGACAGTAGTTTCTAATGAGGCTATAGCTCAACCTGTAATGATGGATATCTAACTTATTTTATCTCGACATGACAGACCTGGCATAGTAATATCTGGCAATTAGTCACAGTTCACTGGGCCTTAACTTAAGCAGTTTGTAGTGCAATACAGGTTCGGATATGTCAGTGCCATTTCCTGTTATTCCTTGTACAAAGTCCTGGTGGAAAAAGCATTAAAATACTAAATCACCTATTGCAAAAGGCTGCAGAATCAGATTCAGAATCCTAGTTAGTGCTGCTAAATTACAGAACAGCACCACTACAGCATGTGTTGTTACTGGCTGATATTTTGTTAAACAGAATGCCAAAAGCAAAAATGTTTGCACAGTTAGAAACTGATGTCAGATTCAACATCGTTTGCCAATATGCAAAGATAGAGCAAAGCTTTAATAGATCTCATTTGCTTTATCTAACAGGTATCCAACAGATAAAGAAAAACAAAAGGCTGGTAAAAGCCAAGATATTTATAGTGTCCACCACCCCATGGAAATGATGCTGGTTGTATGTTTTGTGGGGTAGTGTGGCCACAAGCAGCGTTGACACTGGAGGAGATGGATTCGTGGTTATGGGCAGTGGTCCCAGGGGGAACAGCAGAGCATTTCTGTGCCTCAGGAGGGGGAGAAGTATAGAGTTTCAGGCAGCTCTTCTAACCCCAACATTATGTGGTGAGGACTGCTGCTAGCAGAGCTGGCAGGTTCCCAGGACTCAGTTCACCAAGAAGTATTGGTCTTACCACTGTGGGCAGATGATGGTGCTGGTGTATTTGGTGTACAGACACCAGGACAGCTTCCAGCTCTTGTGTCTTGGGCCTTGGATGTTTTTCATGCTAACAGTAGGATGTGTCTTGGCATGTGCATGGGTCAACCCTCCCCAGGGAGGGTACCCCATGTACCCCAGTAAATGGATGAAGAAAAAAAACCCACAAAGTACTCCACCTGGTACTCTGTTCTGGATGATGGGGCACCCAAGGCACCCCATGGCACCCACCTACTGCTCGTATAAACACCAAGACCAACCCACCAGCATTGCAGCACAGGGCACCTCTGGGTGCAATGGAAACTCAGAAAAAGCTTTACTCAGTACACCCATGGAATATGTATGTGAAATTGTGCATGGCACTCATTTATTTAAATCACCACTAAGCTTAATTGGGAGAGGACATGATGGCATGTGTTGCCTTTAGGACGTCTCAGTTGGAAACTGGTTTTGTGCTGTGTGGAGACTCTCAGGAGGCTGCGGCATCCCAGGCACTGCCAGGAGCTTGCTTCTGCCCACCTCTTGCCTTTGAGTGATGTTTGAAATTTCCCCCAGTTTCCCCCAACTTCTGCCACGCTAGCAGTACCACAGCTTGTGCTAGGGCAAACAGCCTCCCATCCCTTCATACAGAAGGGCAAGTCCATGAGCACAGGACAGAGCAGCACATGAGGATGTGACACCTTCGGGCAGACAAAAGGGGAAAGGCAATGGACTGGCAGCAAAGCTGTAACACCAGCTATGTACAAAGTGCTGGCAAGGCTGCAAACCGAGGTACAAAAATGGAGAAACACACTCTCTTTTTGCTCTTTCTTTTTGTCAATAAGCATTACCTGTGAAAATAGCATGTAAAGCTATTTCAGACCAAAATGTAATTTAAGGTATGATGGTGTCTCTTTTAGTCTGTAAACTCCTTGGGGCAGGGATTATATTTTTGATCTGATGCATTAACCGAATGTAGAGCATTGAGTTTTGCAACACCAAACTTCCTATAAGATAAAGAATAATGATAATAACATCCCTCCTGCCTGCCACCCCAATCTCTAGAACGTGTATCTTGCTATTACAAAGCTCTCTGCTTGTAAGAAGAAATCTATTTATAGTTTGAAACAGATTTGCAATCATGTGTGATAGAGCAGGAGACTGAGAAGAAATATGCAAACCAAAAAAAGCAATGGCAAAATTTGCATAGTTCTTTAAAGTTTTCTTCAAAAGCTCCTGCAAAATATAACCATCTGTTTGTTGTTGTTGTTGTTGTTTATTTTTTATTTTTGTAAGAATATCCTATGGGGGTAGTACAGACCATTGTCTGTTCTTCTTCCTTTTATTTATTTATTTATTTATTTTTTTAAATTTTATTTGTAACAACAAGCTCTACGTGTGGAATAGTCTCTCCCTTTAGCAGGGAAATGTGTGTAATCGTAAACTATTAGAGACAGACATCTGCATAGTAACCTGTACTGCTGTATTCAATTACTCAGTAAGTATTTTAAAGCAGTTAGTATGTGCCAATTTACCTCATGATGAAAATGTTTGTCAGAATAATATGCTTTATTCTAAGCACCTGCTATTTAATATCTGAGAGAGCTGAAAGTGTAATGAGGAAAGAGGAAAATATATGCTTGCAGCTCAAACATGAGCTGTAAAAGGCAATTCTGGGGTGAAAAGTGGTACAGCTAAACAGAGCCTAGACTATTTTTCCTCCATTTGTAAACGAGGCACAGAATGACAAGTTAATTCCCAGCAGTCGAGTGCTACAGGCAGGGCCATTAGTGAGGCTAGTTAATCCTTCAATCTGTGTGTCTATTTGAAGAAAATGTCACAAAAAAAAAAAACAAAACCAAAAGCCTTTTGGTCACCTGCAGGATGATAGAGGGCCCAGGGAGCCCAGAGACTGACAGAACCCCTGGTCTGGGGACGAGCAAGAAGGGGTTGAACCCACCCATATCTCAAGGAGGCACCATGGCATCTATCAAACAACATCTCTGCATAAATAATCCTAAAATCAAATGTAACTTTGAAAACAAAAAGTCCTCTCCAATTCCTACAACAAAATGGCAAATGGAGCAGCTGGGCAGACGGCCCACAGCATCTCTGGCAATTTGGGGCTTAAATTAACTCTTTGAAGTGTATGGTGCAGGTGGTACATATAGAAACTCAAAGCATCTGCCCTTCTCTTCACCAGCTTTCTTCTGGTGGTGGTCCGGGAAGGTGGTGATAATGCAGCAAATTCATTTGCTGTTTTGATTTTGCCCTCAGCATCACGATGTGATTTCAAGTGATTATCTTGAATACATCAGTACGTGCACAAAGACACCTAGACAGGCTTTAAAACAAAACTTTCAGATTTAGGTAGCTAAAACTAGACTTCTGAACCCATCTTAAATCATGTAATTAAATAATCTTAGTTCCAGACAGTCTGAGCAGTCAACAGTTCCCAAATGCAAGCTGTTAGTTTAAGTGCTTAGTTTTGCATTTAGAGCTAATGCTAGACATTCCTTTTTTTTTTTTTTTTCTTTTTTTCTTTTTTTCTTTTTTTCTTTTTTTCTTTCCTTTTTTTCTTTTTTTTTCCAAATCCTGGCATAGGTCTATAGGATCCACATGAAGGCTCTGTTGGATTTTCAAGTTCAAACTTCCAGCCGTTGCCCTCATGGAACAAATCACAAGCTTGAGCTAACCCTTCTGCTGGGGAACTGATGGAAATTCGCAGTTTCACAGGCTGAGTGCCCTGTGCAAATGTAGAAGGGATGCAGTGAGACAGCCTGACAGAGAAAGGCAGCTGGCAGACTAGTGCCTTAGCACACAGGCTCCAGCTGCTCAAAATGCATAGTATGTATCCTGCAGGATGGCACACTGGATACCTACAGTGACAAGATAATGTGACATGCAGCACTGTCAATGAGCAGGTACAGTGAATGCTAATAGGGCCTGCTCCTATTCACTGCAGAAGTCAGTTTTAGTTTTGCTGGGAACTTCAGCAGAAGATGGGGAACAGTGAGATTATGGAAGCTGGCATTGCATCATGACACTGTTCTTGGTGTGCGGTTACCCAGGGACAGAGCTGCTCTCTCAGGTTCTACTGGAACCCCATTCAAGTGGAAAAAACACAATACTCATGGGCAACATCTGAGCTGGAAGCTGAGCAGTGAGTTCAGTCTTCAGCCTGCTGTATCCAGCAGCAGCTGAAGCCCTACTCAGGGCTTTTCCGGGTGTATGTGAGGTGAATGTTTCCTCGGGTCACAGTAGGAAAAATACTGAGCAAGCAGCTTTGATCCTGCCCACAGAGAGAAGCTTTTCTGCAAAGGAGCTGGCTGTCCTCAAGAAGGAGCGTGGAGGTCCCAAATCTCCTCCAGGCAGTCCTTCCTCCCAGGCAAAGCAGCTGTCCTTGAAAATGCATCTCCACTCTTGTCACAGGAGCCTGTGTCCACACTGGTCCTCCCCTCCTGCCTCCAGGACAAGAACAGTGGCATCCTTCCCTCTCTCCAGCTGCGACCTAAGCAAGCGCTGGTGTTTTCCAAACAAAACTTCATCTGTTCTCCTCCAGCTCCATTTTTCAGCTTGCATTCATGGTGCATCACAGGTTGGGGGTGATCTGCCCAAGGAGGGGGTTTCTCCCAGTTGTACTGCTCAGCACCCTCAGCACACAGCCCTGCACAGACTACAGGCCATTGATGGATAAAGGGGGTTGAGAATCATTCCTCCAACTCTTCCTGCTAGGAAAACATGTTTGAGATTTAAAACTCAATTCTCCTTTTCCAATTTTCCTCTGTTTTTTTTCACTGGGTACATAACATTTTTTGCCCAGGTTAGCTGACAGAACTCCCTCAGCACACTTTAAAAGCTTGCCAAGAACATCTGTAGCAGTGGGTGGATATTGCTCTACTGTATTTTACTGACATCTGGAAATTTGGAAATAAGGTGTTGGAATAACATTTGCAGAGAAAGGGTAAAACTAGCTAAGGATTTAAACATTTATTTCACTCAAGTAGCCTTTCCCTAACACCTTCCTCAATTTATGGGACTATGGAGCACAAGGGGAACTGGTCCAATACTCAATTTAAATCAGTTCACGGTTCAGCTAAAAGGGCATTGTCAGGCAAGCAGTGCAGTTACTCTCATTATAAGGAAAAGGAGTTCACACAAATAAGATAGGACAAGAGCAACATAAATCCTCATGGATTAACATCAAAGATTGTTACACGAATTAGCCACTTTCTTAGTAAGCTAAAATTTATCCCTTATTATAAAAGTGAATGATTCAATATCTTGGTCTTTGTCAGTTAACTTCTAGCCACAGTGACAGATACCAGTGATAAATGACCAGGCCCTTTAGAGAGATAAATGGTAATAATTACATCAAACCATGAAATAACAGTCCTACAGCAGCCCTGGCAGTGGCTGTAACCAGTAAATTTCTGAAGAATGAGTAGAGGGGGGGTGATCTTACCTAACTGATTTGATTTTCTAGTCCTCCCACATAACCGAAGGTTTGCTACTGGTGATAATCACATGGTGTAGTCAGAGGGAAGCCCTGAAGACCAAACTCAACGTTTAGTTTTGCTCCCTGTTTGCTGTCTTCCCAAGTACAACTGGGTACATTTTTTCATGATTTTTTTTTTCTCCTCTTCCCTACTCTCTCTTATTTTCTCCTCCCCTTTCTCTCCTTTCTTCTTTTCATTTTTGATTATCTACCTTTTCTTTCCCATTTGGTGTTTGCTGTTACAGCACAAAGGCAGCTCCACCAAACACGTGGGTTTCACCCTCAAGCTGAGGACCTAGAGATGGATGTCATCTGAGCTTCCCAGTAATGATGCTGGCCCTCCTGCCCCATCTGCCAAGACAGGTTTGCAACCTGCATTCAATCTCACCTCATTCTTGGGAAAAACTGCTTCACAGGCCCTTTCCAAAGGGAGAAACATACCCTGTAGGACATCAAAGACCTGTTCCAGTGAAAACCATAAACTAGAACAGTCTGAATTTGACCTGCTATGATAGAGTAGCACATCCTGGAGATCCTGTTACTGTTTTTGTGAGGGGGAGAATTGTTGCTTAAATGGCCAGGCAATGAACTGAAGCTAAAACACATTCAACATGATGAAAGATTGACAAATATGCTCCCTGTAGTCTAAACCATCTCAGAGCTGTGGAGCTGATGTTCTTTTCTCCTTGCAAAAGGCCTGCTCAGTATGTACCAGTCATATTGTGAGGACTGTGGAGAAGTGAAAAAGGGAGGCCGTGTGCTCCCCAGCCCTGACAGGCAGTGGCGGTGACACTCAGAGGGATCCAGACAGGGGACACTCTCTCTTCTGGGCAATGGAAGGACTTTGAGGAGCAGATTTTGATGTGGGGGTGAGGGCTGGAGGAAGATGGCTGCTCCCTCGCTGCTGGAAGATGGCTGCCATGAGTCTCCAGTTGTCAGGCTCCAACCTGACCTACATTGTGAATACCCACCACAAGCAAGAAGGGCTGTTACCCCCACACAAATCTGATTAGGTGCAAGTTACTTTTTTTTTTTTTTTTTTTTTTTTTTTTTTTTTTTTTCTCCCTGCTGTACGCCCAGGAAATTTCTGTATTAGGAAAAGTTGTCTGCTTGGGGGAGGACAAGGCCACAGGAATGCTCATCCCTGCTTAAAATGGAAGCAGCTCTGCCTCAGCCAGAGCTGTCACCCTGTAAAATCTGCCATGGGGTCTTGCAGGCAAGCAGGTGCTCCCAGCAGCACAGAAATGGGCCAGGGTAAACCAGATTGTGCCTGTGCATATAGGAGCAACAATATCGGGCAGAGGTGAAGCTAGTAGATTAGTACAGGCTGAGCAACCCATGCCTGTAATCCTTGCTCCCCTGACAAGTCAGCAGGCCCATTTTAAGCCCTTCTGCAAGAGGCCCAAGGCAATGTCCCCATGGCACATTGTATCCTCTGTCCCTGTCCACTGCAGCATCTTGCTGGCAGAGGCAGGGTGAGTACACTGCCACCCTGCCAGCACCCTTGCTCAAGCCATGTGTGAGAGGCAAGGGCAGGGATTTGGCCTGAGGAAAGCTGTGCCAAAGCCGTGCCAAAGCTGTGTCCTGCTTCCCTAATTGAGCAGGAATTAAGGCAGCAGTGGTGGTGTCACCCCTCCGCCCACCTCAACTGCGAAGCAGGCATTAGTGGCCACCCAAGCATTTGCAGCTGGTCGTAGCGGCGCTGAGGATTCAGGCGACTGCTTCGGTGAAATGAAAGAATGATTTCTGACAGCAGCTGAGACTGCTGTGGTGCCTGGGGAAAGTGTTGTGTTGTCATCATGCAGGCAGCCAGCAAGAAAAGAAAATTTTTCCTCCACCTTCTACATCTACTCACCCATCCCCCTGTACCTTTTTTTTTTTTTTTTTTTTTTTTTTTTTTTTTTTGGTACTAGAAATATTTTAGGCACAATTAAAAAGGCGTTATTAGCATTTAATTGGTTTGGAGTCCTCACTGTGATGTTGAGCCCTGGTGCTGATGTCATCCCAGTTGTCATGGTTACAGGTGAACAAGCCGCTGGAAGTGCAAAATCAGCGCCGGGCTCCAAGGGGAAGGGAGGATGGAGGGGGGAACCTGGGGAGGAACCCGAGGCTGGAAATGAGCGAGCAGAAACAGCTGCCATCACCAGGTGAGTGCCACTGTAAGCAAGGGGGAGAAGGAACAGAGAACACTTGGCAGAGATATTGAGGTTACGGTATCTCCTCCGCACTTTTCAGTACAAGGTAGGAAGGCAGGCTGCTCCCTGGCACGAAGCACAGCAACAAAAAAGTCCCCCCTAGACAGCTAACAATTAGGAGAAGAGCCTGGGCTGACATCCTTCCATGTGCACAGTAATTAGAAAGACAAATAGAGCCTTTCTTTCAGTTCAATCTGTCTAATAGGTAAGGAGGGAGTAGCAGAAGGCAAATCGTGAGGAAAAGCCAGAAAAATATATATACTCGTGGGAGTATATGTGGTTTTATGTATGCAAAAGACCAACTCTGTGTGTCTGGAAAAGATAAAGGGAGGCTGTGGGACTAGGTACATATTCACGAGCACCCATATAAGACCCTCTAATGATCTTTCCATGTAACAACTATAACAATAAAAATAATAAAGGAATCCCACCTAACCAAGTTGCAGAAGTAGTTCCTCTGCCTGCTCCTATTTCCTTTCTCTCCATCTCATTCTCTTGCTGAGAAAGAAATTAAAATGTATTTTTCATACAATATCTCCAGCACTCTTTTATGTAATAATCCTCTTTCTGTCGAAGAGGCAGGTCAGCAATAGCTGCAGGCTCCTACACAATCAGTGCTCATCTCATAAAAATCTCCAGCTTTCCCTGGGATTTTCCAGCCACAACCTATTAAGCATTTGCCTGTGACAAGAAGCCAGCCTGGGGGGAGGGGCTCTTACAGATAATGCTGAGACAAATTTGTATTTATATACTGTGTAGTTGTATGCATTTTGTGGTTGTTGCAATGGAGAAATTAGACTTTTAAAAATGATACTTTGTGTTTGAATTAATCTTAATAGGCAGTTATGTCTTAACATACTCCTTAGCTCTTAGTCTAAACAAACAAAATTTATAAAACAAGTTCAATCTAAATTGGAGAAGAAGCAGTGGGGTGCGGACTCCCCTCCATATTCCCCTCTTTTAATGCTTGACTAAAGGTATGAGGTGCCAAGATTCAGAGAAATATCAAACAATGATCTCTAATATGTGGATCCTAGAGCAATGAGTTACAACTACGCTTTGCACAGTGGCTGATTGGAAATTTACTAATTAAATATTCCCAGTCAGAAAATTCCTATTCTCTTAAATCTAATTTATGTGTTTCATTAAAAAATATTTGCCCAGAACAGTGATACACTCCTTCTGAAACTGCGAAAATACATTTTTCTTATACTCACATAGCCAAAGCTATTTTCTGAGGTTCAAAGCACCTTTATGTTGCAATTTAGGCTCAGTAGAACACACACATATACATACACAAAGATATGCTTCCAATCAAAATTAAAACCTTTGATTTATGTGAATTGATTGTACTCAGTTCTCACTTTGCTGTTTTCCTTTTTTTTTTTTTTTTTTTTTTAGGAAATGCTACTTTTTCCCCAAGTTCAGAACAGACATATTTTTCACATTATTTTTGGTTGAGCCTCCAGCACTTTATATAACCACTATAAAAAGCAAGCTGTCAATGAGAATTGTCTTTTTTTTTTTTTTTTTTTTTTTTTTTTTTCTTTTCTTCTGGTGGGCCACCTTGGAACCTCTTTATTGTGGTGACCACAACCAAACCAATACACCAATGGCCTTTTCAGCAACCTTGATTTTGCACCATGTTATTTACAGCCTCTTCCTCGGTCTGACTGAGTGTGACACTGGTGGGGCTGTGCTAGAAGGCAGGTGGGCTATGGCAGGGTCCCCATGCCCCATCCACAAAAGGAAGGGAGGCAGATGAACTGCCAAACCCACCTTGCCCTGGCACCCCAAGCCTGGGGTCTGCCAGCCCCTGCAAGAGAGAACAGTGATTTCCCCCCTGGAAAACCACCACTCAGGGACCATACCCTCAGCTCTCAGGTGCAAGTACTTATAAACATTTTAAAGTAAAACTTATAGAGACAGGGGGGAGAAGTCTGACTTCTGTATGACTGAGGTTTCTGAGCACTGTCTCCATACCTGCCTCAATTTAAAATAGCATTTTTCCTTTGAAGTCTGTTTCTCTTAATTTAGCCACAGTCCACCCTCCAACCCAGTGCTGTCTATGCAATTGTGTACCCTTACACCTCTGTCCAGCCCTGGTCTAAGGAAAATACTTATGTTCCCCATTTGGACGTGGGCATGGTTTCATTCAGTGCTGCTCTCTCCTACAGCTTCAGGCTGGTAGTTAAAGCACCCATCCTCTCTCTTCATCAACAAGTAAGAATTATGTCCTTTCCTCACCTGAGGGCCTGCTGTGAAATTAGACACCTAATCAATGACCATGAGTTGCTCAGCGCTTCGGTAGTGTGATGAGAAAATATCCACACGTGTGCCTGCGTGGAACATCCCCAGTGCCATGCCTCTGTGGTTACAAGTGTCACTGTGGTGACAGGTTACTGGTGAATCCTGGAAAAGGCTTCCTTGATCAGTGGGTACTTGATAGCCAAGTTCTCACATTACAGGATCTTTGTGCTATTTACAGGCCAACCTCAACCACAAGAACCATCATCACTGTTCATTCATCCTGGTCTGGATGCCACTGTGCTCGTCCAGCAGCACAATGTCTCCTGAAGTCAGAGCATGGCTTTAACTCAGCAGGGACCCGGTGCTTGAAATCCACCGCCTTTCCCAGCCTGCCCAGCAGCATCTGTCTGTGGGGAGCAGAGAAGCTCTGTGTTTGCCTGAGGCTGCAGGTCTGGCAAGTCCCCACCAGTGCCTGACTGTAGCCACTCTCCTCTGAAACTAGGTCTTCAAAGCCAGGAAGAAGATGCCAATAAAGCGTGTGACCTTGAACTGCCTTACTGGGGGTGTTGTGGCCAAAGGAAGTGAAGTGGCAAAGTTTGGCTTCCATACATGGAATTTGCTTCACTATCATTCTATTCTTTTTTTTTTTTTTTTTTTTTCATGTCTTTTTCTTTCCATCTTTTAAATTTAAAACACAGAGACATTTTTTTTCCCTAAACTATAAACAACACTGGGCTTTTCAAATTCTGCCTGTCATCCAGTGTATGGAGTGCAAAAACTTGTGAATATGTCTATTCCAAACCATATATTTAAAACATTGCCAATTGAAGTCACATATGTGCCTAAAAATGTTTTATGCTCTATTGTCACAAACAACATTTACAATCTACTAGAAATGAATGGGATAAGAAGAAACAAAATACATTTCTGTACTTCAGTGAGAATTTGATGGACACACTGGGTGGGATTTGTCTCATATCACTTAGAATCATAGTACATCCTGAGCTGGAAGGGACACACAAGGACCATTGAGCCCAATTCCTTAAGGTGTCTACAGCTGAGCCAGTAGTCACCATGGCTCTCTGTAGGCTCTTTACAGTCAGAAGAGAGATAGAAACAGATGCATTTATGGAGCAGCTCACATGCTCTGCTTGAACATCTATTTTAGGATGCAATGAATACACTGGGTGTAGCATCTAAATTCCACTGACTGCAGGTGGTGTCAAGGTGTAGTAGATGGAGGCCTGGGCTGGATGTCTATAGGATAACTCCCATTCTTTATATGTGGTTTCATTGCTTCTCTATCTGGGCAGTTTTCCACTCATTTTCTTTTTGGTGTGATCTTGCAACAAATACTTATGGAAGAAAAAATAATATTGAAAAAGAAGATGCTAGTACTATAAACACGGTTGGGAAAGCACAGTGGAAGTAACCTTCAATGCACTGAAAACAGCTAACACTGATATTGTGATCATTCCTTTGCAGTTATGTTGTCAAACCTCTTAAGCCTTGGCTTTTTTTTTAGTTTATTATGTGTTGTGAGAATATCTGCAGATGACCAGCACACGTTATCCATCTAATCTATGGTGTCTCCTTCTCTCTTTATTTTTTCAAAATGTGAATAAGAAAAGCCAATGTAATAGAACAAATTAAACTTTATTGGTGTGTATACATTTGTATATTCAGACATGGCTTAATTAGTGAAATCCTGACTTAGGACTCTAAGGAGTCATTGTGTTATGCAGTTGGAGAAGTCTGGTTCAAATACCATAATCAGAAGCTGGTCACTAGTGAAGTCAGCAAAGTTGTTCCCATTTGAATTTGCTGAATTTAGCTGCACTACTTTACTTTATTTCTAGCCCTGCCTCCATTCCCCATCTTGTGTGAAACGAAATAAATAATTTTCATCTTAGCTTCTCACTGATAGTGATCTGCGTCACGAAATCGTCACACACCAGACATTCTGCTCAACTGCAAGTGCTGGAAGCCTGATAACTGAGCCTCTGCTGCAGAGATGCTCGGGAAGGAGTTTATATGGCTTCTCAAAGGCATCTCTTCTTACAGGTCAGTGCTAAAATAATCAGCTGAGCAGCATGGGGGAAACTTCTACTGCTTCTGTACTTGTTGCCCCTGCTGCTACTTGTTCTCCCTTAATGTAAGCAAGCAACCCCACTCTCCTCAGTCAATCCTCCAGAAAAAAAAAAAAAAAAAAAAAAAAAAAAAAACCCCTCCAACAAACAAATAAATCACACAAAATCAACAACAAATAAATGTCACCCCCAAATGACAGCAAAGTTTATATGTTAAGGATATCTCTCTCTCTCTCTTTTTTTTTTTTTTTTTTTTTTTTTTTTTCCAGCAGTTGTCACAGCAGGAAATGGCCACTGTAGGCTTTTAATTGCTTGGTTTCAAAGGGGGGAAATCTTTTCTTTTCACCTCCTTTCTCTGTCTTTAAATTACTACTTGGACTGTTAGCCTTTGTTGCTGCAGTCCTTATCAGCACTGCAGGAGACAGTGATTGCCTTGTATCTGAAAACTACAGTGAAATTAAACCTTAATTGGCTGTTTAAATGGGGTATGATATAGACCTTCAGGGCTTAAAGATACGTCTCCCAAATTGTTTTTAGGTTTACTGTGAGGATATACACCTGGGATGATTAAAAGAAAATTCAGCAAAATCTATTCCAGGAAAAAGCCTGATCATTTAGTATGATGTCATTACTGAAATTGAAGGAGGAAGACTAAGGAACATTTTCCGTGCACTGTCTCCCATTTCCTCCCTCTGGGATGACAGGTCATAGTTTATTTATGCATCACAGTCTCTCCTAAAAAAAAGGCAAAAATAAACACCCAAAATAAATAGACAAAAAGTGGCAACATAAGCATTTACTCATTTCTTGCAGGCTCTCCTAAGGGAAAAACCTAAACCTGTTAAAAATGTCAATAAGAAGGGTCAGGAGGAAGAGACAGAAACAAGCAAGTGCCCATGGCTCCGCAGATAGGTTTTGCAAGCTATATGGTAATCAGATGCATGCCCAGAGAGGTGTAAAATGATCCAGTCTCACTTTCCAGGGAGCGCTTAGGAGCACACACACCCCCAGGTGTACATGGCCCTGAGTCTTCGAAGGAACTTCCAAGGCAAACAGTTATCACATTCCATATTTCTCATAAAGGCAGCTTTTAACAGAAACCCCACTCTTGGCCTGGTCCCCAGGAACCTGCTCAGTGACTCACCTAAGTGGAGCAGATCCCTCTGCACCACGGAATTTCCTAGAAAGAAGCTCAAGGTATAAAATGCTTGTACAGCCTCGAATGCCTGTGCTGTGCTCAGCTTTGTCTTCAGTTGCTAAATAGCAACTGAAGGGTAGTGCCACTGCTGCATGAAATAAAATGCATGCTAAACCAATCCGTGGCTTTCTGTACTACTGCAATGGTTACAGAGGTTGAAGCTACCCTGGGCCATATGGTCTGGAGAGATTTTGGTGGCATGAGATGGAGGGGGGGCTAGCATGGACTCCCAGCAGTTCTTCACACCCAGACTTTTGCTAGGTGTGCTCTGCTGTCACCAACGTTGTGCTTACGGTATATAGGACTGTGTCAGGAGAGGTAGGTGGAGGGATGGAAGAAAGGAAAAGGAAAAATTAGTGCATAAACTGCTCTTTGCGGAATGGATCACAAGGTGATTGTGAACCACAGTCTTCCCTGTGGCAAGTGGCTCCATTCACCTCACCATATACCCAGGCCACAGAGAGCCTCCCCCTCCTAATAGAAGAGCTACTTTGGTTTTGCTCTTGCTGGGCAGCGCACAAGTAGCACGTCGCTGTCAACAGCCTGCAAGAGCATCATGGTGATTGAGGGAAAGTAAAATCCTGTCCTTGGGCTCAGTGCCTGGATGATCAGCTGAGCAGTGTATGGGGGCTTGCTAAACCTTCCTAGCACCGTCCCAAGATTAGGGCATGCCTTTGGAGCCTGAAACAGCTCCTAGACACACAGGGCTCTTTGGCAGCTGTCACGACCACAATGCCTGTCAAATTCATGGAAATGCTAATTATTCTCCTGTGAGGAAATTCAAGCTAAGGTTAATTGGTACAGAGCATAAAACAGAACTTTACTTTTTGGAGGTACAGATCACCCCACAGTTCCATCTCTTGTGGAAGAAGTTCTGGCAAGGATTTAGTCAATCTCCAGTCTGGCTTTTCAGGTGCTTCAGCAGCTAACTGGATTTTAGTGTGTTTGATGATATACTCCCCACATCAGAAGAATGGCAAAACACTCAAACAGGGTGCCAAATTGATGAGAGAGTCATCATTTTCACACAATTAGCTTAGAACGAACCATTTTTTGCAGTAATTTGCCACTTACTTCTTTTTTCCTAGTTCATGCCTCAGTTAAATCTATCCCATGATCAAGCTTAGTGATTTATATGAGTAGATTGGTATCCTGTTCCCATAGAACAGGTATCTAATCTTTCAGATTTTTTTTTTCTCATTACAGAATTAATAAAAGTGAAATACTTTTCCTAATAGTTTCATAATTGCATCTCAGTCTTTGCTTAATTTCCCTTTAAATAAAAGTCTGTAGTTCTGTAGGATATGAATGCCAAGTATATTCCAAGCCTCCAAGAAGAGATCTCAGAAAAACAAATTTAAATAACATTAATGTCAAGAAAAGTAGTTCTGAGTGCTATATTCTTTATCTGTCATGACTAGACAGATGAAAACCTGATAGCTATTTTACCTTTAAGTTTGTTTGCTTGTATGTCTGTTTAACAGGCTCTGTACAAATTTTCCTTGCAGAACGACTAACAGAAATATGACCCTTGTGCACCTTTTGTACTTAATTCATTAGGTCAACTTTAACCACTAAGCCCCTTGTCAGGTTATTTCTATTAGTGGTAAGGAGCAATTAACCTTAAAACATTGAAGCCAGGTGGATGAGCCTATTCCACAAGGTCTCTTGGCTCCACCCTTGTTAATTGAAATCTGCCAGGTGTGGATCATTTGGCCTTTCCTATATAGAAAGCATGAAGAATTGGGCTCAGATTGGTTCCCTAGAGGAGTTTGAGGCTCAGGTTATCTAGGGTGCTTTTCTATCATGGTGAAGTGGAATTAGTAGTCCCCTATTCTCTAGTAGGCTGCTTTTTCTGGCTTTTTTTTTTTTCTTCATGCTTTCTACTACCTTTTTCTACTGTCTCTGTAAAATGGTTTTAGAGACTCTGTGAGCTTGCTACATTGGTGGTGTCCTCTCAGTACAGTAAAAACTTGGTGGTACTACTTCACTGTGAGCTTGTTGGAAGTGACTCAAGTTCAGAAGCTGGCAGGTCCCTGGGTTCTACTCTTATTGAAATGTTGGGGAGTCTGAGTGCTTCCTTCACCTTATCTGTTCTCAGTGAAGTTACTTATATTGGTTCTAAGGTCCCTTCCTAGCCCTTAGGGGAAAAAAATATATATATATATTAAAAGTTCAAGAGCATACAGGTAAGCCTGACTTTGAAGAATGTTCTTAAGTATTTGTTAAGATTGAACAACAGGCTGTGTGAAAATGATGCCTGAATGTGAACTCAGATTTTGGTAAGTAGAAACAAATTTGGATAGATAATGGTGACATTATCACTACTTTCACTAAATGGAAATTGTGAGAATGTGCTGTTCATAAAAGAAATGCTGCTTTCACAATATGCAAGTCAAAAGCCTTTAAATTACCAGAAGTTATAGCTTCAAGGAGATAACTTGAAGGAAAGAAATCATTGTTGGACGTCTCCCCCTGACCCTTCCATAGGCTGGTTCCCTGAAGAAAAAGCATGAAAGGTGTTATTGTTAATAGTTTCTGAGGTAGGGTCAGGGGAAGATGTTTTTTCCCTACTTGTTCACTCTCCATTTCTTTTCCTCCAGCTGAATTTTGGAAAGCTACCATAACTTTGAATATCCTTGGGATGTTCAGATCAGCATGTTCTTATTATGTCTTCTGAATGCACTTCAGGTTTTGTCTAAGGTTAAACAGTTACTTAAGAGTGTCATCCAGAGATTTGTCCAGAGGCAGGATAGTTATGCATGGCAGGGAGAATGGGAGGGTATGGACAGGCATCTAAAGCAGCAGGCATCTGCAGTGCTTTGGAAATTCATCCCTCAACAACTGGGGGGGGGGGGGGGGGGAAGAAATAGTAGGGTGCCTGAAAAAGGTGTGTCATTGCTCTGGCAGTACCAGACATATACAAATCACTGTAGTGTGCTGGGGCTTGACCTATGCTTACCAAGCTGTGTTTGATGCCAATATAACCCCAGTGACAGACCCTGCAGTGATTTCAACCCCTGAGACAGGCCCAGCAGCCACTCCAAGCCCTAAAATGTGCCCCAAGGCTGAGCCAGGGAAGCAAACTGTACCAGTGTCACTTTCACCCATAACAAAGATGAAAAAATGGTTTAGAGAGTCAGATTGTTGAGAACACAGAGAAACTCATGCTAAGACTAGGTATGGAGAAGACAAGGTCGGGCCATCAGAGGAACAGGAGGATGAAAATGTCACAAAAACAACAGTAGGGAACAGAAGGGTGAAGATGTCGAAAAAACAACAGTAACTACCCAAAACCTATAGCAGTGTGAGCTACAAGATGTGCAAAAAGACTTTGGTCATGGTATAGGTGAGCACCTTGTCACCTGGCTGCTCTGGTGCTGTGACACTGGAGCCAATAGTCTGGAATTAGAGGGCAGGGAAAGCTATGTGGCTGGGATCCCTTGCTAGAGATGCAGACATAGACAGAACAACTGGAAATGGAGCACCAGGCTATGGCCTATGGAAGGTTTCCTGACAGCTGTGAAGGAAAGGTATCCCTTCAAGGAAGAACTTGTATGTCTACCAGGCAAGTGGACCGCTATGGAGAAAGGACTCCAGTACCTGAGGGAATTAGCTGTATGGCAGGTGACTTATACGAACCTAGACTACAAACAAATATTCACAGATCCAGATGAAGTCAAGTGTACATGACTTCACAGAAGTTTTAATGGAGTACACTATCATCATATGCCAGCTCATTGGCAGTAATGATCTGGCAATACCATGAGAAACCCACAGTGGATGAATTGGCTAAACAACTCTGGCAGTACAAATAAAGCCTGCTCTTCCCTACAGGCCTGCGTATTGGCTGCTGAGAAACTTTCTGAAGAAGTCCACCACCATAAAAAGAGCTTATTTTCCTCCCTACCTGTACAAACCAGTGTCTCAGCTATTGGGGTAAGCATCCTTCTGTGCAAGGAAGACGATAGACTGGGTACACACCACATGCCACTCTGTGGTTTTACCTACGTGACCATGGAGAGGACATGAGAAAATGGGATGGAAAATCTAATTTGAACCTAAAGGCATGGCCCCCAGGCCCTGGCCCAACAGCACTGCTCACAAATAGTCACCATGCTTTCACCTATGGTCTGCGAGCAGTATTTTTGCTTAGGAGAAATATGCACTGGTCTTTGCTTTCTGAAACAACTTTAATTTTTTCCTCCTTGCCCCTTAATTTATTTTTTCCCCCTCAGATATGCTGCAGATCAGCAAAGGGGAAATGATATCCTGCCTGAGTATCTGAACACTCTGTGGTTGTAGAGGGCTCTGTCCTTATCCACAGCCTTAACCTCTGCCCTTTCCTTTTTTGAGTACTCTACTGTGAACCTGGCATACACTATCTCAAGCACCCTCTGCTTGAAACAGTCCAATGAGGCTGATATGGAGCCCTCTCAGGTATAGGGACATGTCTCAGTAGTCTCTCATTCCACTCATTTCCTGTTCCACAGCCTTACCCTATGTGAAATACCCAAACTCTTCATTTTCGATGACTTGAATGCATCACACTCTGTGAGGCTGCACTATGCAGAGCTTTTGAAGAACAGTAATAATGAAACCTCTCTAGTGCTTTTCATCCACTGTGTAAAACCCAACCTTGTGGTGGTTTTATCTCTTCCCTATCCAGGCATGAAACATCAACACACAAAACGGCTGAGTGCTCTGTTCCTCAAAGCTGTCTTCAGTCAACAAACCCTTGCCACCCATAAGGGATTAAATTCATGCTTTCTGTGACAGACAAAGCCATAACTAGAAATTGGCTGTAATGCACTCAGAACAGGTTCTTTAGCTTCTGGTTGAGGCAAAGAGGGAGAGGGGGGACTTAAATGTAATGTGGCCCTTGCGCTTCATAATCTGTGCTCCTCTGGACTCTTATCTGTGATCTCCATGCAGCTGACATACTACAAAGTGAAGGCCTTCAGGCTACTGTGGTAGGCAGGTTTTTTTTGCAATTTTTACTTCTCTTGGATGACTATTTGCATTGGCACTGTCAATGTTAAATGATTTGAGAGGAAAAGATTCATCCTCTGACATTTGCCTTTCACTGCATCCACACAGTTGTTCTGGTTATAACAGTTTCTGCATGGGGAAAAAAATATCCTTTAGAAGTACATGACTATTTTTTTCCATCATCAAAGAAGCCAATTTCACCCAGAGCCTTATTAATAGCGTAGGTGGAAGTGGAACTCTAGCAGCAAAAGCCCAGCAGGCATAATATGCTTGTTTTTCTTTTTTTCTTATTAATGCTAATCCCACATTGCTTATTGCTCTTTTGGAAGAGTCTGATTAGAACAAAAAGAACTGATATTAGCATTAATTGAGAAAAGTTAATCTCACAATGCGGACAGGTAAATGACCTGCTTGGGACAATGAAGAACTGTGGTGAAATCCAAATCTTCGCTACCATTTTCCGACGAGGGTACTATAGACTATTAATTCTGCAATATGTATTATTAATTATGCATCTATAATTCTTCTACCAACAAAACAGGATTACTTCAGAAACATTTTTTCTCTTATTCTTTCGGTTTTATTAACAAGTAGTGATAGACAATAGCTGAATATCTACAAACTTTCCATGCTTTTGTATCCGGTTCCCAGATCTACCTCTGGCAACACATATGTAGATTCAACACCGATCCCCATGATGCCAGTCTCTATTGAATTTACTGAGATTAGGCTGTGGCCTTTCATTTCCAGCTGTCTGTTGAGGAATGTGCTGAACTGGTTGACCAACGGGAATGCTCATTTTTTCTGTCATTCAGAAATTGTGAAGGTAAAATAAAATGAACCTTGCAAGAATGATAGCACTTAGAGTTATCAGAGTAGATATACAGGGCTCCTATTTTAATTTGCTGCAAAGCCTGTGGAAAATAATAGCGTTTGAGCTGGATGTTTGGTTATCCTTTAGCACTGTTGATGTCTCTATTTTGATCTGCCTCTAAAGAGCGACATCATCAGAGTACTGGTGCAGGTGGAGCCAGGTCCTACAGCCTTCCTGGTGGGACCATACTTCACTTCTGCCTTCTGTACAGTCTCCAAAGTGAGGTGAGATACCTCCAGCTACTCTCCTGTTAGACATCTGCTGGAGAACAGAAAGCTCATGGTACCATAAGGATTCATGTCAGGAAGACCTCCAAAGGGATGAGTTTATCTATTGTCTACATAGTTTTCTGTGACACGGTGCACTTCCTTGCTTGGCTGATGAGCCAAGAGGGCCATTAACTGGAACATTACAAAAATTAATTATGCATAAAATCTGCAGCCTTGATTTGTGCATAAAGTATTCCAAGCTTAATATAATGTTACCAAAGAGTTTTGTTTTATGTTAATAGACTTAATTAACTATTTCTTAAATAACAAAATATAAAATGCCATAAATCTTTTCTCCCCATTTTTTATCACTAAGACTTGAAGTGTTCACTTTAATCCCCAATTTCTGATGGGAACATTTATTTTATGCACAACTCTAGCATAGAAATCATCTGCTGGGTTGCTTTTGCTTCCTCAGATTAATTCTGAAGAATGGGGCCTTGACATTTTTTTTTAGTTGTCCTTTTGAACTTTCATATTATAATTCATAAAATGTTGTGATAAAATCCTAACATTTTTACTGTTTAAATTTTACAAATTTTTAAAGAAACCCGAACAACTATCATATCATCCCTCTGTTATTGTAGGGCTGAATACTTCTTATTTACATCTTGGCCTCTTTGCTAAAGAAACCTTGCTGAAAGTAAAGGTATTTTCTCCTGGCAGAGAATTATGTTTGCCCAGATAGATGGCTTTGAAGATCAAAAATCGCTTGTTGCCAGCTGTCTTAGGGTAAGGTGGAGGCAGGGAGTGGGTCATATCTGTCTGTACACATCTGTGGGCATCTTACTGCTGCCCACAAAAAACATGCCAAGTGCATTTTTTTCCTGTGGAAAGGAAAAGTCATGCAGAAGAACTACCGCAGTCTTGGCTGTATCACATTCCAGAGGACTTTGTTATGACTTAGCAAGGTTTGAATCCCTCTCTTTTTTCATTCTATCTATCTGCTGGGACTTCTTTTATGAGGAGAATACATGAAAGCACGATGTTGTCTACTCCTTGGTGTTTGCTGGCCTTATGGAGATACAGTTCAACAACAATTTAGCACAATGATGCTAAAGGAGTTGGCACTAAATAGCGTGTTCAGAAGGAGACAGTAAAAAGCCAAGAACATCCGCCCTAGCATCCTCTAGGGAAGGTCCTGGCACAGATGTCACCTGCAGGCTTCTCATGGCTCAGTCTTCTCCTTTATTGAAAAAACAAAACAAAACAACAAAAAAAAAACATGCACAGCTAGAGTGTAGCTAATAAATAAACAGGAAGAGACAGATTCTGAAGGACCACCTTAACTTTTTTTTTTTTTTTTTTTTTTTTTTTTTTTTTTTTGAGCCCTTTCATGGCCACATGCTTCCCTCAGAAATGAAGGACCAGTTAAAATCAAAGAATCACTTCATAATTCAGCACCATCACAGAACATGAATATGTTTCCGCAAAGTGAAGCCTTCTGAGACCTGGAGAGATTGTGGTTTGGCCCATGCTGCCTTCTCATTATGGTTATTTGCTTATGGTAGCATTCACACAATTCCAGACTGACAATCAGGCACTGTTTCTGCCTCACTTACAGCCAAGCAACCACTGCCCCCAAGTGCCCATTTGAAGGCTGTTTTTTAAATTATGGGTTCAGAAGGTTTCACGTGAGTGATGCTCGGATTAGAAGTGAGGCCATCTCACAGGCTGCTGGCCATGCAGTCTCAGCCTGGTTAGGTCTAGCAGTTGCTTTCAGGGCTAGCTCACTTCCTTTAGTATTCCACAACCCATTTTCTCCAAACTGAATACTTATCATCTCTCAAAAAACATTTTTTAATATATATTTATACATAGTTAATGTCTCCATGTCCTGTGGCGTTGCCTTTGCACCATACACAATGAAAAACAGTTCCTTGAAAGCCATTTCATCACCAAGATCTGTGCTAGACTACCATGCAGTTTTGGTCTTTCGTATACTGAAAAACTAAGTTTTGTTCCATCTTCACCCTGAGTAACACCTCTAAGTCATTCAGCATAATTGTCCTTTCTGTTTACTTTTCAAATAAATCAAATGCACTCTTTCTATGTAGGTAATATATGTTTCCAGTGGCCATTTTTTTTCCTGGAAAAAAAGGGATTTCATCTATAAGGCTGTCACTTACCTGAGTAATTATCTCCTTCAAGATGTCTTGATGCCTTACAACCAGCAATTCTTTTCAAGACTCCAGCTCTAACAGACTTTCTCTTCTTTTCCTTTCCCCCTTTTCTGGATGTCCCCTCCAACTTCCTAACCTCATGTCCCTTGAATTAGTGAAGTCTCCTTCCACACGTTTCCTGCTTTCTCCTACCCCTCTTTCCCATACAGAAGACACTTTCTCTTCCATCCTCCTTCTAGTCTCCTCCACAAAATGTCTCCCCACTTCAAAGACCATCTGTGCCCTTGCCTGACTCCCTGCTGGCAGGACTGATCCTGATCATTGTGATGACTCCCATGACAGCTCTCCCAGTGTCAGGGTCACGCACTTGGTGTGGTAGAAACTCCAGGGTGGCTCCTCACCAGTGTATGTTCCTTATGTGCCACCAGCTGCTCTGTGTGTCATTAGCTGACAGACTCTTTGTTGTCCTCTGTGTCACCCTGTGGCTCTTTCTTTCAGGTTTTGGACTAGGGATGTTAAGTAGTTTCTGGTAACTTCTCTCATGTATCCCACCTAAGAGCAGCACCAAAAGGCATAGAAGCCCAGTTCCTCCACACTTCAGCCTTCACCATCCCCTTGGACTGGGAACACAAGTCCCACATGAAATTATCAGCACAGCAGCAGTGCTTCTTAGCATCATCGCAAGCAAGTCAGAATCAGTGAGAAATTCATTGCCAGTCATGTGGTACAGCTTTATTCAAATGGGTTGAAGGTAATTAAACACATTCATTTAGAGTGTACAATGCTTGCTTTGTGTTTAGGATAACTATATATGAATGGCTTGATGGCATTTGAGTCTCAGGCATCTGATATCACAGTTAAATAAAACAGGCCATGAATCCACACTACAATAATATTTACTTGAAATGAGGGAGTGAAACAAAAGAAGAGAGACCACAATAGTGCTTTCAAGCCTCAGCAGATTTGTGATTTGTGCTAACTTGGCTGTAATAATCTCCTTTATCTAGGTTGATGTATCCATCAGAAATGTTGGCCTGAAAACCAAGGAAAAATTTAAATGTCAGTAAGCTAAAAGACGTTTTTTACCTCTGTGACAGAAACAGCCTAGTTCTGATCCCTTTGTCACTATTAGAAATTTAAAGCATGTTATTTAAAAGTTCAGTTTGTATTGTGTATACACACATTAGGAAAAACATATGGAAATGCTTTCCCTATTCAGGCCAGTGAGTAATGCAGCAGTGTCTGGATTTCTCTCCCACACACATGGAGTGATTGAGCAGAAACCTAGCTAGTAGGCTGAGAAAGGGAAAAAAAAAAAAAAAAAAAAAAAAGTCCTGTTCGGTTAATGTGATACTTTGCAATCAGGTCAGCAACACTTCTAGGGCTGTTCTACCAACGACTCCCCTGTGGTATCGTGGCTTTACAAAGCCTGTCTGGAAGCAGCAAATAATTGCCAGCAGGCAATAGAGAATTTTAAGAAAAAGGAGAGAAGAGAAAACAAAAAATCAGGTACCTGCCTGTTCTGCCCAAGAGGCAGCTCAGAGCCCTGCAGCATGTGGTGCTCAGGGAAGAGGAATTCAGGGGAAGCCTCTGGAGCAGTGCTCCTGGGCAAGTTGCAGAGTGCTGCTGAGCAGGTCCAGCCTCACTTACAAGGTAGCCACCTCTGGCTCGGCTTGTCCTTTGATTAATTTCAGGTTTTACTTTTTAACCTTTAAATATACAGTATGTGTCCACCAACCCAAGTGTTGGTTTTATCAAAGACAAGCCAACAGTGGAAAGGGAGCCTGGCAAGTCTACATATGCACTTTATGTAGACTAGAGAAATATGCAGCCATAATGCCTTTATTCTACATCTGGAACTCTCTCCTTTCTAAATCAGCAGTCATTTTATTCTGGAAGCATCTCTAACATGTCCAAAAAGAGCCTGTATGAACTCAAGGTGTTCTTTTATGCTATGTTAAAACTGGAGACTAACATTTCACCAGGTTTTGTAGTTGGCATTGTTGCTTTCCATCAGCTCAGCACTTTGTGCAATTTCCTGGCTAATTACAGTCAACAAATGACAGAGTTTTACTCAGTCTATTTGAGAAAAGATGCATCTGATGTGCTTGAGATATGGCACAACTGTAAGACATAGGGAGGAGCAAGACTACTGGGAAGTATGTTATTAATAGAGAGCTCTTTCAGTGGTGTTGGTGGGGGGAAAGTCCTTCACACGCTAGGGCAGCCAGGGCATATTATGTTGCATAAGCAAGTCTGACTGGCTTCTCCCAGCTAAAGCAGTGCTCTATCCCAGGGCTGTCAGGAGGTGTTATTTCCAGAGCCATGAGCCTGTTGGTTCCCCATTTGTGTTTCACACATACCCTGACTTTTTAAATAGACAAGCTTATTTTCAAGCAGACTGAGTCTCATTAACTACATAATGTGGAAAAGAAACAAGCATTTATAATTTACTCATAGCTGAAAAAGCAGTTGTAAACTCTTAAGCATCCATCATTACAGTTTGGTTTGGGTTATGTTACATGACGGGATAAGTTTTAGAACAAATTCAATTGTAATGCCTCTTTGATTTTCAGTATCTGAGCATTTGATAGCATTAGAGATCCACCCCTCCCTCCCAACTCCGGATGGCAACCAACTATAGCAAACTGAGTTTCTGATGTATTTACTACCAAAATGAGGATTGAGCTGTGTTACACACATTAGTTTCTGTACTACACTGACTTATTTGCAGGCCAGACTTAACATCGATACCACTGCAAGCTGCAAAATGATTTAGCCAACATTTTAGTACTAATCTGGTAGTAGCAATACCATAAATGGGATCACTTACTTTGATGTATTTTAATTATATTAGACTTTCCTTCAACTAATTACTACCTTATTTACTTAGAGGTAATAGCTCATAGCCAAGAAACCATACATGCATTAAAAAAAAAAAAAAAAAAAAACAAAACAAACAAACAAAAAAAAGCCCTAATTTTCACCTTCTTATTGGTGTCTTGTTTCTCATTCAAAAACATTAAGGCACACTTCTGCCTACCTACTGTCCTGATTCCCTCTGTGCACCTCACAGTTTAACTGCTAGGTGCCCTGCTGCCTTCTAGTTCTGGGGTTATGCACAAATTAACATGAAACATTTATCAAAAACCTCAGATGTAACTGTCTGGGTTCAGCTTCTGTTCAAAATGAGCTGCAGATCAGAGGGATGTTCCATGTGTTGCATTAACTTTTCATTAAATCCGGGCACAAGCCTTCTCTACTAGAATTTTCCTTAATGAACAACCTTACTATTCACTACCAGCCAACTTTTCCACTCTGAAATCTACTCTGTGGAAACTGTTCCACAGGGCGAATTGTATAGTAGCTGGCAAAGGAATAGTGGATTTCTTTCCTTCTCTTTCCTTCTGGTGAAAGACAAAGCCATGCAAATGTGAGCAGCATGGAAAGCGGACTTGTTGCTCTGGGATATGACCCAATGAAAATTGGATTAATTTAAATTTATATCTGTTATAAAAGGAAGAATCAATGGTTTACCCACATAGGGGATAATGCAGAAAGAGAGGGGAACTGCCTTTGAACCTGAATTTGTAGGGTGCATTCTGCTCTTGGGCCTTGCTTTAATTTGGGATTTAAAAGAAACCCAAGGCAGTTACTGAGTACTGCAAGGTCTTCCCTCTGCACCTCAGGAGCAGTCCCATGAGGTGAGTTGGTGTCTTCAGCCTGCAGGTGGCACACAGAGAGCACCAAGCCGTGTAGAAAATACACATGGGCACATACACCATGCATGGAGACACCAGGGGCAGTCAATAATAAAGATAATTTCCTAAATTGGCTATTGAGTCAATGCAGCCTTCACTTTTCACAGTGCTACAGCGGCCCTCAGCTGACTTGAAAGACCTGCTCACAAACACGTTTTCCATCAGTGATATGCTTAGGGGCAAAAAAAGAAAAAAGGAAAGAAAGGAAGAAAGGAGGAAATCAACAGGATACATTATTTTAAAATGGGAATATCCTTCTCCAAGTAAGACATACCTAAAAATCATCATAGCTAATGAAGAAAATGTATAGAAAGAAAAGTTATTCTCCAGTGAAAAGCAAATACATGCAAAAGGAATTAAGCCACTTCTGATTTGGCATTGAGACACTTGTCACTGCTCAGCATGCAACAACAAATATATGTACTTTAACTTTTTATTACACCAATGGGACACAAGAACTTATTTGATGTTAATTCTAGTTTGGGGACTGAAATTAATTTTATATGGAATTTGTCATCTTCTGAAGGTGTAAGCCATAATATTTGAAAAAAAATAATAAATGTTTCTGTATGAAGATAACTTCACAGGGCCACAGCATCAGACCCATGGAGAAGGATGGGCCAGTCAACAGAAAGGGAGGACAAGCTCTTCTGTGTATCAGGCAAGTTAGGCATTGATTCAGCAAGGTCATTAAGCATGTTCATGTTCTAAAACTCTAGTTTGACCAGGATGAGAAACAGAGAAGCTTGTCTCATTGGGCTGCCCTAAGTTTAGGCTTTTGAGCTAGCATCACACTTTACAGAAGAGGCATTTTTAGGTTATATCAATATTAGCTGTTTCAGAGAACAAAAGAGCTGGCAGCAGTTCCACTGGAAAACCTTTAATCAAAGTAACTGACATGAAAAAAAAAAAATTGTCAAGGCTAGTGTAGATGGCATTTTGTTTGGCATAATTTCGCTCTTTGTCATTATTGTGGTCATCAGAAGAAAAGGTTTCACAGTGCATTAGCGCTTTTATATTAAGCCGTATCACTGAAGCAACTGTGCTTTTTGTGTGTATAATGTGCAGCAACATAACAAGGTATTGACTGGTGCCTGGAGTTCACTGCTAAGGGTGGAGAAAAACATCACAACAAATAAACTGGTAAACAGTTATTGGTGGCGTTCCTTGCAAGGGGCATTCAGGGCAGTACTGCCTGGTCACAATTACTGCATTTCACTGACACAACACTGAATATTTAGAATGAGGAAGTGTTCTGGGTCTGTTGCTGAAAATATATTCCCTAGTGACTGGCAGCTTCGTAATGCATGAAATGACTACAGCTATGAACACACATAGGGCGATAAGAGAAACAGCATCTGCAACCGAGGAGCATGGGCTGCTGCACCTCCCACCAGAGCCAGAGGTGGGACGCAATGAATTCCTCCAGGAACATGTGTTCCCCTCTGACAAAGCTCTGGCAGTCCCCACAGATGTTGGTGATACAGATGTTGATGATTTTCATGTTGGGATACAGCTAGATGTATCTATGTTGGAACCGATATAACCACACTCATGGTTTGCACAGTTATTTTAGTTATTTTCACGCTCTTTTATTTCTACATGCTATCACTTCTTTACATTGGTCTGTACCTACATGCCCTTTGTATGGTATCCCTTGTCGAGGAAGTAAATATTTGGCAACTATAAAAAACAAACAAACAGAAGTCAGCCTAAGCATGGGGGATGTAGAAGAGTATTTCTTGGCAGCAGGAACATTTATGTCTGGAAAACAGTGGCATCAGCAAGATCTGAGGATCTCTCTTCACCTATTGCTGCTCCAGATAAAAATGTGAATGGTTAGGGGAACAATCCATCAGACCTCAAGCAACAAACAAAAAGAGGACAAGCGCTTCTCAGGTCTGTATTTTCATTTCTCTTCTCCTTGATATTTATTTGAGTGCGTCTTGCAGTGCCCCAAGTGTACCCAGGCCTCTTTCCTGATGTAGCATCTCCTTTAATAATGTAGTCTGTGCAAATTTCAGCCTCACAAACTGCAGCCTCATCACAGTGGCAGAGGCACAACACAAGCAGGCGCTTTCCCCTTATAATCCTTTACCATCAAACAAGCCAATAAATAGAAAAATCTTCATTTGCTTTGAGACACCCCATGGCAAAGCAGATCAAGCTGCACTTTTCCTTAGTTACAGCTCTATCTCCACTCTGCAAGATTAATGAGCAGTGCTGTGAATTGGGGGGTATCTGTACTGCCAGGGATTGCTTGCAGCCATTGCCAGCCAAAGTGCAGCAGCACAGCGATAGCTGTTACGCTGTTCATCAAGAACTGCAATCTGTGCTGCTTCCCCACCATTAAAATGATCAGTGCAGCGCCCTGGATCAGCCTGTGTCAGTGCCTGTCGCCTGATTCATGTATGATGTGGAAGGATGCGCTTCTAGGAAACCGCTTCTTTTCTTCAGGGCAGACAGGATGATGTGAGATAAAACGAAAGTTTACTAGGCAGCATTGATTTAATGATGTTAATAAACCACAGCTATTAGTTCAATTGCATAAGAGCAGGTTACCCTGTCAGCCCTAATACCAGAAGATGATAAATGCAGATTAATTTCAGCTTCTTTACCTTATTCAGTTCTCCAGATAGGGAATGAAATGCCTGAGTTTATCTTTTTGTAAATGGCTCATAGTTTAATACTGACTTATAAATCCTTTTGGCTGGCAAAGGAAATTCTTTGCTCTCCTTTTAAGTAGGGCTGAAATTGCCCTCAGTTTGCCATTATTTGTTGATTAAGAAGTGAGCCAGATTGAGAGGTGTTACTTTTTGTTTTGTTCTGTTTTGGAGCAGCCAGCTGGGAAGGTACCCAGCTAACTGGGTATCACTCTACTGGTGCAGGGCAGGGTGTGGGGGGTCCAGGTGACTTCGTACCATTGTGGTATGCCAAGGCACCAAACAGGCAGGATAGTGGCACCATAACTCAATTTATTAGTAGTAGCAGAGGCACCAAACAGGACTTGAGCCTCCAAGCCATGTGCTGCACAGAACCAAACACACGTAGACATGCAGAGCTGGAATGGTCCCCCAGATGTCACCTCGTCATCTCACGTTGGGAGCTGCCTGACCCCACAGCCCCACTCTTTGAGCCACATTTACGTGCTCCCAGCAATGAGCAAGGCAAGGCAACAGTGTGTTAGCTCCAGCACAGGGGGATACTTCGGGTCCATGCTCTGCCCTGCATTGCTGTCTCATGGCTGTGAAGACATGCCTTTAATTAGCTGCTTAGAGCTAGCATCAAGCTGAGGGCAAGAAAGGAGAGGGCATCCCATTCTGCCTTGGGTTTCGCTTAATTTCCTGCAGGTATATTTTGCCCCTTGATCCTGTCCCTCAATCATTAAATAAAGGTCTAAACAACAGTGGCCACCCCAAATTATGGCACTGGAAGTAACAGATATCCATGTATTGAAAGTGTAGTACTTCTAGGCTAGGAATAGACAGGCCATACAAAATGTATTTAAAATACTCTTTCAGAGTTATTATAATTATCCTATTATAAAGCATATTGCAAAAATAACACCCCTGGATAAGGGTCTTTCAGGCCAAGTTTCATTTCAGAATGAACTCTCACAGCACTTAATATCACTGTGAGGCTGTTAATTATATCTTGGCAGAAACAGGACCTGTATAATTAGGCTGATGTGTTTGACAACCTATTTTTCAGAAAAAAAAAAAAAAAAAAAAAAAGTTGACCACAAATACTTCTTGATCAACCTAACAACCTTCCTGTTTGAAAACCTGTATGAAAATGTGAAAGATAGAGTCCATCTTACCTCTCTAGTGGTTATGGTACGATTTGGAGGGACTTACTGAATAGTTTGAAGCCAGTTTGTTAGAATGAGCTGAGAGGTGGTGAAAGAGCCTTACGTCTTGAGCTGTGAGAAGGCAGTTGAGCGCGCAGCTTTTTCTATATGTTTTTCTTTTCTCACCCTTCTTCTTCCCCATGCCAAGATCCCCACTGTGGTGCCTGTGCTCTGGCATTTCAGAACCCCAGATGCCGCTCTAACAGGAGCAGTGTTAGCCACGAGCACTCTGGCCATTATATCAAAAATAAAATTCCCAACATTTCAGCCACCTTTAGGTCATGAGAGCTTACACGAGAGGAGGGGTGGTTAGAGACCATCTCCCCCCCACCATGAGTGTACTATCTTATATGCCAGTGGTCCCTTGCAACATCCCTACTCAAAGGAGGTGGAAGAAACATAGCTAAGGTCTTCAGCAGCCACAGACCATGGAAGGGTCCTGTATTTTGGAGAACTCAGATATGGCCTCTGTAGGCAGACAGGAAGGACTGTTCTATCACAAGCAAAACAGTGTTTGTTTTCATGGTATCCCATGGTGAGACCATGTTATGTGACTTCTTCAGCCCATCAGTAGCTATACTAGGTCTGGCTGGGATGATGTTAGCCTTCTTTATAGGAGTCCCTATGTAGTGCTCTGTGTTGGTAGTGGCTAAAACAATGTTTATAGCACACCAGTGTTTTGGCCATGACTGAACAGCGCTTGCAGACTTTGGCCCCAGCAAGTTCTCTGGAGGGAGACAGGAGATTAGGAGAGGGCAGAGGCAGGACAGCCATACTCAGCAAAAAGCCTTAGTAGAGGAAAATGAGATTTATTTTTTTGGCTTCTGAGGTGGCTGTTACTTGGAGCCTGGCTAGGCATTGGTTTGCTTGTGGGAGGTGATGAATTATTGTCTTTGTTTTGCTGTTGTTGTTTTTCTTCACCTATTATACTATCATAATCTCAAACCGTGAGTTTTCTTGCTTTTGCTCTTCCTATTCTCTTCCCTTCCCACTGGGAGAAGGTGAGTGGGCGAGCAGCTGTGTAGGTGCTTGTTTGTTGGCTTGGGTCAACCCATATCAAAAGCAGAAGGTTAAAACACTGGTAGCTTGAGACTCAGCTGCTCCAAAACAAATCAGTTTCCTTTCTGCCCATCTGCCATTGAACTCCCTCCACCAAGAAGAGCTGTTCGTGGCTTGCAGTAATAGGTATTTGGGGGAAAATGAGCAGGAAAGTGGACTCCGGTTTTATAAAGCTTAATTTAGGAAGTGGTAAATAAAGGATGGAATTGGATAGAATGGTAAATATTCCCAAACTTATCAAGACCCCTTGCTCACCTTTACTTTCAAAGTGTGAGGACAGCCAAATACCCCTCAGATTCACAGTTTCATTTCACCTTCTTTCAAAAGTTACTTAAGAGAATATCACATGGTTCATAGATTTTTAAGGAAATGAGACAGTAAACATGAGGTGGCTGACCCACTTTACTCCCAGCAGCTGAGTGGAGCTTGATTTTTAAGTGCCCAAATTGCAGCAATATGTCTTGGCTTAAACTCTGCTTATTGAGGTTTAAGCTAAGGGGTGATATTGCACAGCAGGGAGAAGATAAAGTCCTACACGGGGTTATTTAGAGGGATTGAGCTGGTGGAAGTTGACTCAGTGGGCACAGTCACATGCTTGCATTTGGTCAAGAATATTCATCTCTCATGCCCTGTATTCAGCAGAGTCCTCTGGTATGAAGCAAACCTTGTCTTCTCCCCAGTGTGGATCCCGGGTACTCTCTTTTTGGGATGAAGGGCTATTTGCTGAGTTGGTGAAAGGTTTCAGAGGTTTGGTGTTCTTAATAAACAATTTAGTTTAGATTATTATATTAAAATAGCATCAGTGGCAAGAAGTATTTCAATTGGAAAGGTCCAGTAGACTTTGTTTTCTGCAGAATTACGTCCATTCTATACCTGACACTACAGAAGGGAATAAACTTTTAAGAAAACAACCTGAAATCAAAAGTTAAATTCTTGAAGTGCAGGAAATGCCCTAGAATCATGTTCCAAGGACAATAGTTCTGTTTAGTGCAAAATCACTAATACTTTCAAAAGCGGTTACTAACCATCTGCCTCAACAACACCGTAGGTTGAAATGAAGCTTGAGATTCAAAGCCCCTTTCTCTCATTCCATTTGATTTGTCAAATAAATGTGGTAAATTGTTTGATAAATGGCTGCTGAAATTTGAACCTCTAGTGGAGTACATTGTGGCCTTTTGGCTAAGAGGAAAAAGAAAAGTTGGACTCTACAGAGACTGAGGAAGAAGGTCTGGGACATGGTATCCATGGAGAAGCACACAAACAGACTTTTTATCTTTTTCTGCAAATGAGGTTAGCAATGCTTTTTCTTTGTTTGATTGATTTTTGTTTTAAGATTTATATACCCATAACTACTGTCACTAATAAGCGTGCATGTTGGTGCAATGCCCAATCATTTCAACCTGATGAGAATCATTCTAAGGCTCCTCTACAAAATGATGATAGTCTTTGCTTCCTATTATCCTGCAATACTTGGTATATTTTTATTACACTGGAAACCTTGGCACAAGTGATCTGTCTATGGCTGCATTTACAGCCAACCATTCTTGTTTTCAAGGAGGTGAACATTAAGATGTTTGCTAAGTAGGATGAATTTCCTTATACCTCAATGATATTTAAAATAATCCTTTGGATCATTCGTGCAGTTTCTCCTCCAATTGAAATGGATTCCCTAAGCCTTGTGAAACTGTGGGTTGATTTATTTCAGACTCATTTCTTCCAGAAACCCTTCTACTTCTCAAAAATATTTTTACTGTAATACCTACACTAGTATTCTTCACTTGAGCACTCAAAGAGAGTGAAGTGTCATTATCTTCAGCTTTCCAAGCAGACACAAACTAATACAGAAAAGGAATTCATCTCACTTAACTTCAGCCATGTAGAAGTTAAGCATCTGGTCTAAGCCTGCTTTATGTAGGCTCCTTCTGTAGTCCTCCTAGAGAAACATCCCTTCAGAATTGATTAATCCCATCTCAAAAAGGCACTTCTCTTAGAGGGGTACAGTTTACCCTCTGGAGATGCTTTGGCTGGGGTGACATCAGAAGGATGTGAAAGGGCAACAAATAGTATTTAGGTAGCCCAGTTTCTTAATCCAGCACCTCTAATCCCTGTACAAGTACACAAACAAATTGTTCATTCTAATACTGTGGGTTTTATGCAAAGAAGTTTTGTGATTTTATGCTGCTTATTTCATTTTACATATGGATGTATTTAATTTTATTGTATTCAATTTTAAATAGTAGCAACAGCACTCAGCAGACTTCACTGCAGTGTTTTCAGGGAGTGACCAAGGTGGGCAAGGGTTGAGAATCTAGAATTTTTGCTAGAACTATTGTGTGTCCAGAGGCCACTCTACAGCTTACAGATCCATTCTTATTTTGTTCTCTGCATGTGCATATTATAATTTATACAAGTATCATGCCCTGGTAAAAGATAAGTGCCTGAGCTGTTTTAGCTCTTCTTTCAATATGCTGTGACTATGTGTACATTTACCTGCACAGTAATCTATGCATGATGACTATGAGACCTCTTGATTACCATCACTGTCTGGATGCTGGAAGCATTTCTTGTGCTCTTATGTTTGTAATTCTGTGTCTTCAAGGTATGAAGCAATTGCATGCTAACATCTGTTTCTCTATCTGTTGGTAGTTAAGGAAAGTTGCGTCTTAAAGCAGTCATGTGCCCAAACTTCCTTCTTTCCTGAAGGAGAAATTTGTATAAGGAGAGATTTTTAGATTCATGTCTTTGGTGGACTTACAGACACTAGAGACTTCTAGGGTGTGGGAAAAGGCTTACAAAATAACATACTACTGCTACTCATCCTCTGTCTTATAGATGCCTGTCTTTCTGAAACCCATACTCAAGTGCATGTTTTTTCTCTTCAAATTAGTGAGAGATTTCTTTTAATTTCATTAAAAGAAATGAAATTATAATTTGCCATGGACATCATTGCCCTGTTAACATTCCATCCATATTTTCGTATTTCTGTTTATATATCAGAAAAGCAGTGACCTGTGGAGGCCAAAGAAGCAAACTAGTAAGCAGGGAGGAAAATGGACTCTTCACAGTTCCTGATCTAATCAGGGGTATTTTCCAAAGACGGAACTGCCTTCAAAAACAGTGTCACTGAACTGGCAGGATCAGCCAACTGCACCAGCCAGCGAGTCCACCTTTCCCAGTTTCAAACCCTGAGCACCACAGAGACCAGGGTTGTACACCTTTGGATTAGTAAGAAGCTGAAATCATGAAGGACAAGCCCAGCTATGCAATGCAATTAATGGACAAACTCTTATCCTTCACTTGCACTGAGTGACCCCTTACTGAAAGCAGTAGGGCTGCTTGGGAAGAGAGGCAATTGGGCTAAGTGAGTGAAGGGAAAAGCAACTGCTGCAATTTCCAACCCTGCAAAAATAACCCTGACTCTACAGTTACATAAATGGATTGCCAGGGGTAAAGGGATTCATCAGCAAGGATCTGGTGCTGCAGTAGGACGCTGGAGGACCGAAAGATATAGCTGCATATGCTCCTTAGCAGCAGTTCCTGTTAAGTAAAACGAGTCCTGTGTGTAAGGGCTGTACTCTGACAAATGGCCTCACTTCCCTACCCTGGGTCCCACCCTGTGAATAATGGGAGAGTTATAGCAGATATTCCAAGAGCAGCCAAGCAAAGCATGTTTACTTTCAAAACAGTGTTCCCTATGGATAAGCACTGAGCCTACTTGGCATCTGCATGAGGAAGTTTGCTCTGATTATGATCTGTCTAAACAAAATAATTTGGGGCTTAATGTATGCAAAACTGAGAGCTTTTTCCTAGTGCTTGTGCAAACTGAAAGGAGAACTGGGCAGCTTCAGGTAAGGTGTGACCACAGCAAGCCCTTAGTGGAACCAATACATGATTGATTACTGTCATTTTAAGGAGGCTGAGTGTTGGTTATCAAAAGTGCAGCTTGCAGGGCTGAAAAGGTAACATATTTTCGCTCTGCTCTGTTCAGATAAATGAATGTTGCCAGAAATCAATGGGAGGCTGCTGATACTGGACCTGTAACCACCTTGTCCAGGAGCATGGAGAGCCATGAATGTAACAGTACATACAGATCTGTACAGACAGGAGGTGGAAAGCAAAGGGCACTTTGTGGACAGCCAGTGTAATGCCTTTCCTGAGCAAGTGAAAAACAAGAAAGGGAGCGCGTAATTTTCTTTAGCATAAGAAAGACTTCCAAGTAAGAACTGAATTTGGAGACCAAGTCTAGCACATATTAATTTGCAAGTAATCACCAGGATACTTTAACCACTAGAGCATTTGGTTTAAGAATAAGGGAATCACATGCAACACGTCTGCTAGTGTCTGTATAGTAATAACGTGGGCTGCCTTTCTTTTTATAGCAAGATTTTTCTGCTCATCTGTGCAACTAACCCCTTAAAACTCCCAGATCTGAAGACAGTCAGAGAAACTCTTTCTGAGAGCATTCACATAAACGTTTTTCTGGAGAAGGATGCTATTTTTAATAAGCAGCTGCTAAATGGATCAGTGCTCCTGCCAAAATTGAGGCTACACATGTGGGTGTCCTGCAGAAGCACAGGGAAAAAGTCTAAGTTGAATTCCACAAACTAGACTAAACTAAACCTAACTAAACTAAACTAAACTAAAATAAAATAAAATATGCAGGGCAAAGCCTAGGTTCCAGCTTAAGATACAGGAGGTGGAGGTTAAGTCCAAGCTCTGCCAGATCTGAAGGACAGTTTTTCATTGCTGAGTGATCCGAATTATGCCGAGTAAAACTTGAGAACTTGGCCAAGATGAAGCATTATCTCACAGCTGGGCAGAAAACCACTCTCTTAGGAAACGTAGCAATGCAATTCTGAAAAATTTTCCTTTCCTGAAAGTGTTACAAGTAGCTCTAGTTTACATTTAAAATGCAACTATGTGTGTCAAGCTACCCAGCTGATGTGCTGTGTCTCCATAGGGAAGGTAAGGCTTCTGTGTTAAACTGCTTCTAGTAATGTGTCTGAGGAGTCTGAATCCATAAAGTCACTGAAGCCACCCTATCCCACAAAGAAAAACAGGGGAAGTCCCCCATGACCTGTATCAGTATCACCAAGATAAGATATCTGTGGTTTAAATTTGTAAAAATCATGATCCTTTATTAATCACAATATTTTTTATTTTTCTTTACAGCAAAAAAAAGAAACTACAGAGGAACAAGATGCAGTGGAGTTCTTCTTCACTTACTAGAGAGGAGAGTGGAAGCGGAGGCCCAGGTGTCCAACAAAAAAAAAAAAACAACACACCATTAGAGAAGTTGTAGGCTTCAGAGCAAGAAGGCTGTGTCACTGATGAAAGCATCAGAGCTGCCAAAGCAGACCAAACAGCTATCAACAAAAGAAATCAGAAGCAGTGCAGCAGGTGACAATGAAACAGCTGGGGGTGTCCAAGGCCTTGGTTGAAGGCTCTGAAGGTTGAATCTTGATTGATCTTGGTTGAAGATCCAGCACTGTTCATGAACTCCAAAAGAGCCAGAGAGGCATGAGATCATTGAGGACAAACTCTAAAGAACAGAAGAGAGATGGTCAGGCAGCAAGGCAGAAGGAATTAGGCTCAGCAGCTGGAGAAGGAGTGGATGGCAACCAAGAGAAACCAGAATGAAGGGCAGGTCAAAGGAAATCTTGTCGGTAGTTGAAGAGTAGGACACAATCAATACAGCACCAAGCTGGTTCACCAGAGTACTGGAAACCAAATGGGTGGTTTCAAGACAGAACTCTTGACAGGTAGTGCTGTAATTCCTGTTATCCAACCATCCCAGCTGCTGGCAAGTGGCTGCCAGGCACAATGTCAGGGTGTAAAGCAATGAGCTGAGTTCATGTTACTGAAATAGAATAAAATTTGATTTTATTACAGGGGCTGATTCATTATACTTTTTTTTCATGAAACAGCAAATATTCTATGTCAGTTCTTTGGCATTTATAATCATAAGAAGTGGAGCCTGAAGAAACATAAGAGGCAGGCAGGGAAAACAAGGTTTTACTGGCTGGAAAAGTGTCTACAGCCAGGTGGATCATGCCAATTGTCCCATGTAAGCACTAAAAGTCTTTTATCACATCCCATTTTAAAAGTAGTTGTAGAAAGAAATTAAATGACATGTATACTGCCTTTCTATCTCAACACTTCTGTAGCCAGCCTTTCTTAGGAGTATGATCTTAGAAAGAAAAATAAGAACTAATTTTTTTATTATTTTTAGAAACCCCTATAACTGACATCAGTGTTGGTTGGTGTTGTTTGTCTGCTTGTTTTTTACAGATATCCATTATTTTTTTAATGGTAGGAGACTCTGGATGACTCTAGAAACACTGGACTTTAAACACAACTTTGCAGAGCTTTAGCAATATCAAGCTGTGTAATTTTAGTAGAATATACACACATGGATGGGAAGTGAAGAGATTTGCTCTTAGGTAGTTGAAAAGTGAGGTATAATCCAACAGCAGCATAAAACTGACATAATCAAAGTTATTTCAAATTATCAAATATATCTGTAGTCTGCCACAGGCATTCTACAGCATACTGTATATCAGTGTAATTTTCCTGGGAAACTTTCGAGACTTTCTATTAATTAAATAGTTTTGCTTTCTGTTAAATCCTACTCCCCAGAACTCAAGCTGAATTTGAATTAATTCCATGGTCTTTTGTTAGGGGACTGCAGACTCCACATCAATGTAACACATTGACTGTGTTAATGGTGGCAGCAGAGCTACTCTTTCATGAGAAATATCACAAAAAATGACATACAACATTAAGAAGAAAAAAAAAAAAAAAAAAAAAGAGCAAGGAGCTATGCCAAAAGGCTTTGGTATTCACATTATGAGGACTTGCACTGTGTAACAGCTTTCCTTCACTGCTGGCTTTCATATTTTGATGATGTAGCACTTCGTCCTTATTATCCATAAGATGAGGTTTGTGAGACATTCATAGCTGAATTCTGCAGACCAGATCATTCAAGATTTTCTGTGGGACTGATTCTGCACCAGGAAAATTGATGTGAATTTTATTGCTGGCTTCTCAGGACATCTGATGTTTTTATCTTAGAAAATGTTCGTATGAAACAAAGTTTAAAGTACTTTTGATATTACACTTTATTGTCCTAATATACTAAAAGAAATGAAATGTGCCAATGTTAGGATAGGCTTAGATGTATATTAGACTGTATAAAATTGTAGCCTTTGAACAGTAGCCTGCAAGTTGCAGGCAAGAGTAGCAAAAAGTGGCAAGAAAAACTAATCTTAAAAAACACATTTATATTTATTGAAGGAGAGGCTGTTTGTGCTGGTAACACACCAGACACTTTTAGAATATGAGAAGAAAACTAGTGAAACATTCTCTGAATACTGTTGAAATACAAAAGGCCTGGCCCAACTCCTTCCTTCTTCCTTCCCTGTACAAGGAATAGCAATAAATAACATTGAATTTTTTCTTGCTCTCCTGGTCAGGATATAGCTTTCAGTTGATATTTTGAAGTGTTATATAAATTTGAAACAGAAAATATTAATCTCTTAATATTTATTGAATAGTAACCATATATTAAAAAAAAAAAAAAAAGTTTTCTCTACTTGTAGACACATTTTTCCCTGTTGTCAGCTGGTTCTATTCTGTGGATTTCTGGGGAGATGGGTTGAGAAACCATTCCCTGGGCTATGCAAAATTGTCTTCAGAGATTGTTCCTTTATTCCTGTCACTGTTTGTATTGTATTGTATTGTATTATATTTATTATATTTCTGGTGTTAAACCTGCTAGAATGTTATGGCCAAACTGAACAAGCACCTATAATACCAGTGTTTGTGACAATGATTAAAACCACAAATCTCTGCTTTGCTCTAAATTGCATTTCAAGGTCTCCTGCTGTGCATTTAAAAAAAAAAAAAAAAAAAAAAGAGAGAGAGAAAAAAAAAAAACTTGTCATGGTGACACAGACCCACAGAACAGATCTTGCAATAGGTCTTTGCTGCAGCACTGAGTATGGGAAGGGCTGCAGGAGCAAGCAGGCATCTGGAACAGCAGCCCAGGGCTCCAAGGTTCCCTCAGGCACCATCTGCCTGACTGTGCCTTGGCAGTTTCCTGGGGCCCTGCACAGCTCCAGCAGCCCTGACCTCCCTGGTCAGGCACCATGGAAGAAAAGTGAAGTGTCAGCAGTCAGCTGGCTCTGGTCACTGTTAAGAAGTCCCCTTGTAGGCCATGGAGTTGGGTTTTATTGGCCATGAGTATCCACCTGTCATGCACCAGAAACCCCTTTACAAGCCTTGATAAATACAAAATTTTGAGCACCACTACAGAAATGCTAGGAACTCATATTGAGACTGACTGTGTTTCAACATGGAAAAATAAATATTTGGAGATGCTTACTCTTTACGTGGAGAGCTTTGTTTTGAATCAGATGCCCCTGAGATTCATTTCACATCCCAGGGCTCCCCACACCCAATGTTCAGTCTCCTGATGGAGGCAGTACACGATTAAGGGACTCTTAAAATAAAAGAGGATACAGGTATAACTCTTCATCTTTAGCATGCCCACATCTCTTGAGATACAGCTTGATGAAGATGATCTGAAGAGCAATCAGGTCCTTATAGAGCAAAAGGCTTTAAGCATGAAAAACTGAATCTGACTATTTTGACATTGTCCCTAGATACCTGCAATTTGCCAGAAACTCCCTAGATACAGTTATAATGGCCTCCAAAATGGATGCCATCAGCAATCCCTGACAGGTTTCCAGTACTGAGCATGTTTAATTCTTCTAACATAAAGTATGTCATTAAAGGAGCTCATGCCATTTTGTGATTGACAACGATATAGGACAAAACCAGCAAGTTTCACAAGAGCTCTGCTGTGTTGTCAAAGGACCAGAGTTCCAGCAACAACAATCATTTATTTTTTAGACTAATAAAAATAAATAAATAAATAAATCCAAATGCAATTAAAAAGAATGACATCAAGTAGTAAAATCCTTGTAAAGCCAGCTTTAGGGAATTGCAGTGACAATGACAGGGTATTTTAGTCTCGGACGGTAGCTTGGGCAGTATTGATAATGCTCCTTGCTAATGTAAGCAAACCGCAAGTGACAAAACAGGACTGAATTCACCCAAATTAGAAGCAGGTGCCACTCCATGGACTGCATTCCTTAAACCAGACTACATCTGTCTTAGCTCATCTCTCATAACAAGGCTGGATATTGCTGACAGATCATTTTAAGCCCCAATCTTTCTATATGCAGAAGACCCCCTCTTTCTGTATGCATAAACATCCTTATAAAAGTCAAGAGAATTATCCTGGCCAAGACCTTTGGTTGCTTTGACTTTCTTTCCCTGAATCACAGATAGCATTAGAATTAACTCCTAGGTTTGCTGAACCCAGAATTACATGCTGGGCTCGACATCAACCCAAACCATCCCAGCAGCCACCAGTCAGAGCATCACCTCCTCCTGTGTTGCTCTATTATATTCAGTTCTCTAAGGCAGGTGTTTCCATCTTAGTGTTTGTGATCTGTGGAGAGGTTAAAGCAAGCTAATGCAATCTGGTTCCAGTTCAACAGAGCTTGTAAGCACATAGCTTAATTTGATTGGAGTCCCTGGAACTATTACACTGTGTGTTATTAACCATGTGCTTATGTGCTTTGCTAGGCTGGGAAAGGACTTCCCAATTTTGTATACTGTTAGTAGACAGTAGCACTGTCTAGACAATGCCCAAAGCAACCATTGCTTTTCAGTAGTTGTTTGGTGGGAAACTTGCTTTCTCCATATGTTTTGTGATGAAACTTTGCCTGAATGTTGCAGTGAGCCCAAGAGCCCGGAATGCACAGGATTTGCACAAGTTATATCACCAGATCCTGCAGTCCCAAGCCCTCTGCTTTGCCATTTCTGATAGGAGGAATTTCAGAGGAGGCTAATTATATAGCAATTTCAACCAGCCAGATAAGCAGAATTCCCTTTTCTGTTCTGTATCGCACAGCACAACTGAACTGAGTTAGCGCAAGTCTGTGTTGCCTACATGTTCTTATCAGCTGGGTCAGTTGCTTACTTTTCTGTGCCTCACAATGCCAAAACTAAAGATGGTGAATCCTCTAGTCCATGGATCTGCCTGAGGACTGCTCTAGCCTTTTATCTTGTTTTCAGTTTTCAATTATTCCATGCATAAAAGATGAGTGGGAAATAGTAGCAGTGGAAGAGCTGTTCTTGTATCATTTCAGGACATTCCTTCATGCTGAGCCCTGATGGGCCTTGTTACACACTTAGCAGGTGTTCTTCATCGTGGATGCCTTGACAGCATCGTGAATGCCTTCTCATGAATGCCTACGATGAGCCAAGCAGGTGTTACTGTGACATATGCACCTCTGATGAACGTTCAAATTAACAAAGCATAAAAATAACAACAGTTCCCTGAAACCTGCCACAGACTTTTACCCTAATACTGGAGTCTTTCCATGGAAAAGATTTTTTTTTTTTTTTTCTGAGAGAGTAGATATTAACATTATGGATTAAAACATACCAAAGTCATAAATCTCCACCAGAAAACTGATTGAGCTTTGACCATAGAGTTGTTGTGCTACAACACTGTCCTGTAAACTGGAAGAGAGAGGGATATAGTTTTCAAAAGCAGTAGGTTATAGCATTTGGGAAAAGCAGTGTATTTTTTCTCTTCAATGTACAAGAAAGTGAACATTTCAATGTGCATTTCCTGTTTGCTTGTGTCATTTCAAAAGAGCAATTGCAATTAAAGGAACATATGACTTTATTTTGTCCTCGAATGAGATTCCTGTAGTCCTCTGGTGTAATGCAGCTGGGCATAGCAAACAAAATCTTGTAAGCCATTTATCTAAGAATGGTGTCGTATGAAACCAAAGAAAACTTATTCTAGCCATGTGTGCTGTTGCTGGATGTAGGGTGTATATGAAAATGTCCAATACCCATAATTAAACTCACATGGTTCAGCACAAAAATGGAAAGTGTATCAAAACTGTGGATATTTTGCTACCCTTTGGATGTTGTTTCTGATTCAGATTTGTCCCTGACATTGACCCACCTAGATTTCTGATGAACGTGTCGGTCATTTTCAGTAGAAACTAAAGCCTACATGTATAAAGCTTTATTCTTATGTCAGCACAACAATTGCCTCCCAAAACAGGTGAAATATAGCACATAAAAAGGAACCAGGGTGTGTCAATTGTGTTCATGTTTTTATGTGTGTGTACAAAGAGGTGCACTAGAGACTGCTAAGTGATTCTTTGCAGGAGGATCACATAGTTCTCTTGGAAGGGCAAGCTCTTTTTTATGCCTGATTTGGGAGGATAAGGTTAGGAGAAAAATGAAGGAAGCAATGCTGGAATATATTAATTTCAGAAATATAGAAAGTCAGGTAACTAAAATTAAATTACACACCTTTGAATTGATGCAGATAGGCTCCATTTCCAAGATGCTTTTTGCAGATGCTGCAAACCTATGGGAGTAGGAGAACTGGAGCAGCCACAGGAAGGCAAAAAAAAAAAAAAAAAAAAAAAAAAAAAAAAAAAACACAAATGGGCCTCTGTGCCAGGCCCACAACATTTAGATTCTGGCAACCCCTTTGCAAGAGATCTTGCAGCAACAGAGAAGTGTAGCACAGGAGAGTGGGAGGGTTTCTCCTATCATTGAAAACACATATTCCCAAGTGGTTTAGTTCCAGTCTGAGTCAGCCTTATCAAGGTAATATAGTACACAGGGCAATCAGGATTGATCACTGAATCACAGATCACTTAGGTTGGAAAAGACCCCTAAGATCACTTAGTCCAACCTCTACCCTAGCACTGCTAAGTCCACCAATAAACCATGTCACTAATCTCCACATCCACACATTTTTTGAAAACCTCTAGGGATGGTGATTCAGCTGCTTACCTGAACCACCTCTTCCAATACTTCACAACCCTTTCAGTGAAGAAATTTTCCTAATATCCATCCTAAACCTCCCCTGTTGCAACTTAAGGCTGTTTCCTCTAGAAGAAAAAGACCAATGGGGTTTTGGTTATAGGTTACTCTTTAAAAATGGGAGAAAAATGTGAACTACCTTTTCTTCAATGTGTTTTCTGCTGGAAGTAGCTGAGACTGGGAGGAGTCTCAGGAGGGGAGACGTCTTCGGGAAAAGCAAACGATTCCCATTGTGTTTCTTGAAGGAACAATGAAATGAGACTAGTTCCTTTTCAATTTCCTTTCCACAAGAGAGACGAAACAAAACCAAAACACAACAAAACCGACAACAAACTACCAACAACAACACCAGGGCTTTCTAAGCGAAAAGGGTACAGAGCAAACATCATTTGGCTTTCTTATGGCAAATTTTGGATCTTTGAATTTGCAATCAGCTCACCGTGCAGCTGGAGCTGCCCCGGGCGCGGGGCGGTGCGGGGCGGGATCCGGGGGCTTTCCCGAGCCGATGCCTCCCCCTAGCGGGCTGCGGTGCCCTGGGGCCCGCGACCGATGCTTCCCAGGGAGCAGCTGGAACTAATTAATTAATTAATTAATTAATATATGTATATTATATAAATTATATATTCTTTTTTTTTTAATAAAAAATAAATAAAATAAAACCGGGGAGGTCTGCACCCTGATTTCCAGGCAAACCCTCAGAGGCTTACGCATGCAGACATAGCAGAAGCAGCACTTTTTTTTCTTTCTTTCCGTTTTCCTTTGCCTCGTGCATTCTTGCATGCATTTGCGGATCTATTCGATCGTGTCTCCCGCTGCTGGGATATGCCGGTGTCATAACAACTGCTGGCACAAACAGAAAGCTCTTGTCAGAGGCAAGCAGTGTGGGATATCCAATTGTAGGGCTGCTGTACTGTCTAATTAGAGGTCTCTCTGAACAAACATGCTCTTCCTCCAAACGTAACACTCACCAGGCACTGGCTGTCCCACATAGCATGCTGAAGAAAGATCCATGTGCAAAAGCTTTCCCATGAGATCGTGTTGCCACTGTTTTCAGACACTAAAAAGCCCAGCAAAAGCTATCCTGCAGACCCATCTTGGGTCTTAACTCTTAATCTCTCGTAGTGGTCAGTTAATTTTGCACAGTACTCATCCTGAAACAGTGATCCAAAACCCACCAGTTTATAACAGAAATTTTCCTAGTGGTCCTACACACATCCTCCTTGCCTCTCAAAATCCAAGAAAAGAGAAACAACCTGTTCTTCACTCACCCTGTGTTGCCATAAATTCATGGCAACCAAATGCAGCACAGGGGCACTAGTGCCATCTGGTCAAATGAGCATATGGTGAAATTTGGAGCCTCTGAGGACATCTCCTGCACATCAGTCACATGTCAGAATTTGCCTGACCCACTGCTAGGGTTGCAATAAGAGTATTTGTAGTACCCCTTCACAGAGGGCACTCTCTAGGGCCCATCCTAATGGAGCATGTATGCCCACTTCGAGTTTGACCCTAATGGGCTCTTGATGGCCACTGACCCCTCAATTAAATGTTCCATGGAAATGTAATGCAGGAGCTCCTGAGGCTTCATCTCAAGAGCAAAACCTATTTGTAAAGTTCTTCACAATCTCCCTGGAGCCACATCACCCAGCTTTCCATTTCTAGCTCCTAGCAGGTTGCTGGCCTTGAACAGCGCAATGTGGCAGGGTGATAGCAAACAAATGAGTGTTAGTACAAATAGTCTGGAGGATATAGCCATGGGCACTATAAAGACCTGTTAGCATCTTACACTGTGTTATTTTTCCCCAGGAGTAAATTTAGCCGAAATGTAATGTAAGAAGGGGAAGAAGGCACCACAGAAATAACTCCAGAGCATACTCCTGCTTGCCAGTGCTGAAAATGCTCCAGGAGTGTGGAGGCTCTTTTCAGAGAGTTTATTGCTTAGCATAGGCAATAACGATTTATTTCAGTGTCTTCACGGTTAGGTATAATAGCCAAACAGAGGTATGAAAGACCCAAGCTGACACTCTGGTTGAAATCTATTGCTCTACCTAATCATTGTATAACCAGTTGCAGCTAAACAAGAAATCACCAGTGTGGCTATAAATTATGCATTTGCATAAATAAATAAACATGCAGTCTTATGCATTCGGCTTTCCCATTGTGTATGTGGTTTCCATGAGATGCTTTTGGGGGCTTCTGAATATTGTTTCTCAAACTCCTAAATCTTCAGTGACATCAGGATCATTAGCTTTCCAGCAGGTTAAAAAGCATAAACATTTTGTTTTTCTGAGTCCAGAGAACATTTGTGTGCAGTTGGGCTAGGTCAGTTTTAGAGAAAGGGATCCAAACTACATGGAAGAGGAAAGATTTGGATGAAAGACAGAAGAGATGCCCTGGACATCTGTGGTCATGAAATAACCAAGTATACTCCTTTACAAAGATAGGAGGACTCACCACAGTGTTCTGGGCACTGCCCAATCCTGTCTCCCAAACCAAAACCTCTCCTGCAGCTTTACTGTAGTGCATGGTTAAAAAGCACCTGCTTTCCAGCCCACTGTGAACATAATTATTGCCATATATTCTCCTTTGTAACATGCTTTGTTATCTTTGGAGAACAACAGAAAATGTATACAAAATATCATGCTTATCCATAGATTTCATATTTTCCAGATGAACAGAGAGAACAGTAGGCTAATATGAACCTTTGCTGTATGAACCTTTACATTTTGTTTCCTCCATCTCAGTCTCTTTGGTGTTTGTGGTGCTTTCCCTTTCTACTGTTGCTTCATACAATGGACAGACTTTGACAATTTGTGATTCCTTTTACAGGTTCAATGCAGCAAAATGCTTTCAGCTCAGGCATGCCTCTCTTGATTTCAGGGAAGGATAAGCAAAGGTAAGGGCATTTGCACAAGGGACTGAATCACTCCTTCCAATTTTGCTCTGAATACTTGTAAGAGTTCATTTACTTACATTGAATGTGGGCCTGTAACCATCTCCTCACCTTGGAAATGGCCCTTTGCCACAATTTATACCTACAGAGTGAAGCATATGGCTATTTTTCCCGTTTCTTTCAAATTCATTTTATGAGAGTGCCAGCACCTTCACTCTAAGTGGAAACACAAAATAGCAGGAGAGAGAGGGAGGCTGGAGAAATCAACATTAAAAAGATATAGTGAAAGAATGAAAGACTTGGCAAATCTGTCCAGTTCATAGGCGCTTTCTGTGGTGGAGCTTCAGAACCAAGCACAAATGTTTTAGTTCTTCTTCAGTGCAATCAGCTGCAAGTTTTCTAATGTCCTTATACCAGACATTCTCATTTTCCCTCTGCTTCCCCCTAAGCACACCAACGTAGGCTGTGATCAATGATAAATTCTCCAGAGGGCAGGGCCCGGTTGCCCATCACACATGTTCAGTCTGAATGTCTAGCTCCTGCTGCCTCACATCCACCTCAGTCCAGGAGACAGCCAACACCTTCCACAAGTGTTGTATCACCATGTCCTTCCTATCCCCTTGAATCCTGTCATCTTATGCCAAAAGAGCATTCAATGGCCAATCAATAACAAAAACTAAAAGAAGGCCTCAGGTCAGCTTTTCAGCTTCACCACATCACATCTTCCTGATGAACCTCCCCTGTGCCAGCCAACTTTACAGATTACTTTAGCTGTCACCTGCCTTAATTTCTTCTTTCACAGCTCCTTCCAGTTGGGGCTGATCTTCAAATGAGAGTGATTAACCTTCAGCCCGTGGAGCAGACCATCTGCAATAAACATTACCATGTTCATATGGCCAACACAAAGCACCTCTACACTTACTGTGTCCGATGTCACTACTTACCGGGGTTCTTGGTCACTACCTTGCACTCAACTGACTAAGCAAGGAACTTCAATTGTTAGTACTTCTGCTGGTACCTTGAGCCCCAGCTTGGCTACAGTCTCTGACTGGAACCACTTACATGACATGACTTATATACCCCACTGAAATAGAGAATTTGATATAAATGAAAAGCACAAAACCATAAAACAACAGAAAGCCCATATCACATTTATCAGTCTGATAGAAACCGGTCTTAAGTGATAAACATTTCATTTAATACTGTCTCCCATAAGATCCTCCTAGAGAAGCTGATGAAGTGTAGGATGGATGAACAGATAGTGAGGTGGTCTGGCTGAAGGGATTGCTCTAGAGTGTGGTGATCAGTGGGACAAAGTCTGGTTGGAGCCAGGTAGAATGTTGCATACCTCAGGGATATATACCAGGTCCCATCCTATTTGACATCTTCATTAATGTTCTGGATGAAGTGTGCCCTCAACAAGTTGGTTGATGATACAAAATTGGGGGGAGTGATCAATACATCAGATGGATCATGCTTCTATCCACAGGGACATGGAGAGTCTGGAGAAATGGGCTGACAGGAACCTCCTGAAGTTCAGTAAGGGAAAGCATAAAGTCCTGCAGGGGGGGAGGAACAACCCCAGGCACCAGCACCTGCTGGGGGCCACTCAACTGGAAGGCAGATAGGCAGAAATGTCTCTGGGGGTACAGGTAGACACCAAGCTGAACATGAGCCAGCAATGTGCCCCTGGGGCAAAGAAGGCCAATGGTGTCCTGGGCTGCTCAAACAGAGATTGGAGCAGGTGTCTTCCAGAGCTCCCTTCCAGCTTCAACCATCCTGTGATTCTGTGAAACCTGGCTCCTTTTTTAAGAGTCTGATCCTAAAATGACTTCTTCAAAGGAACAGTTTATAACCCTGACAGCAGACACAATGGAAGTTTCTCACACACTTCCCTTGTCAAAATCTTGCAGGTTCAGGACCATGGTCTCAGCTGGTACCAGTCACACATCTCTACAGCCAAGCTGAGTCAATGTCACCTAGGTCTGGTCCAGTGACTCTTCTCAGGTGGGTGCTTTATTTTTTCCCACTAACTCCCTGTTCCTTTGTGTTCATATAGTTTTCTTCTTAACAGCATTTGAGAAGGGACAGGGTGAATTATAGAATCATAGAATATCCTGAGTTGGAAGGGACCCTTAAGGATCATCAAGTCCAACTCTCTTTCCCTTTCCTTCCTCACCTCTGGTTCCTCATACATTGGTCACTCCTTCCAGATTGTCCTGTCAGGTAGATTTAAATAGTGACCACGAAATGGTAGAGTTCTCTATTCTTGGCGAGGCCAGGAAGGGGACCAGTAAAACTGCTATATTGGACTTCCGGAGGGCTGATTTTGAGCTGCTCAGGACACTGGTTGGCCGAGTCCCTTGGGAGGTGGTTCTGAAGGGCAGAGGAGTCCTGGAAGGCTGGACACTCTTTAAGAAGGAAATCTTAATGGCACAGGAGCGGTCCGTCCCCACGTGCCCAAAGACAAGCTGGTGTGGAAGAAGACCGGCCTGGCTCAACAGAGAGTTGCAGCTTGAGCTTAGGAGAAAATAGAGGGTTTATAATCGTTGGAAAAAAGGGCAGGCCACTGAGGAGGACTATAAGGATGTTGTGAGTCTGTGCAGGGACAAAATTAGAAAGGCCAAAGCTCATCTGGAGCCCAATCTGGCTACTGCCATTAAAGACAACAAAAAATCATTTTACAAATACGTCAGTGCAAAATGGAGGACTAAGGAGAATCTCCATCCTTTCCTGGATGTGGGGGGAAACCTAGTTACAAAAGATGAGGAAAAGGCTGAGGTGCTTAATGTCTTCTTTGCCTCAGTTTTTAGCGGCAATACTGGTTGTTCTCTGGATACCCGGTAACCTGAGCTGGTGGAAGGCGATAGGGAGCAGAATGTGGCCTTCACTATCCACGAGGAAATGGTTGGCGACCTGCTACGGCACTTGGATGTGCACAAGTCAATGGTGCCGGATGGGATCCACCTGAGGATACTGAGAGAACTGGCAAAGGAGCTGGCCAAGCCGCTTTCCACCATTTATCAGCAGTCCTGGCTATTGGGGGAGGTCCCAGTTGACTGGCAGCTAGCAAATGTGATGCATATCTACAAGAAGGGCCGGAGGGCAGACCCGGGGAACTATAGGCCTGTCAGTTTGACCTCAGTGCCAGGGAAGCTCATGGAGCAGATTATCTTGAGTGTCATCACGCGGCACTTGCAGGACAAGCAGGTAATCAGGCCCAGTCAGCATGGGTTTATGAAAGGCAGCTCCTGCTTGACGAATCTGTTCTCCTTCTATGACAAAGTGACGCGCTGGGTGGATGAGGGAAAGGCTGTGGATGTGGTCTACCTTGACTTCAGCAAGGCTTTTGACACCATTTCCCACAGCATTCTCCTCAAGAAACTGTCTGCTCGTGGCTTGGACTGGCGTACGCTTCGTTGGGTTAGAAACTGGCTGGACAGCCGGGCCCAAAGAGTTGTGGTGAATGGAGTTAAATACAGTTGGAGGCCAGTCACTAGTGGCGTTCCCCAGGGCTCGGTACTGGGGCAAGTCCTCTTTAATATCTTTATTGATGATCTGGATGAGGGCATCGAGTGCACCCTCAGTAAGTTTGCAGATGACACCAAGTTAGGTGCGTGTGTCGATCTGCTCGAGGGTAGGAAGGTTCTGCAGGAGGATCTGGATAGGCTGCACCGATGGGCTGAGGTCAACTGCATGAAGTTCAACAAGGCCAAGTGCCGGGTCCTGCACCTGGGGCGCAATAACCCCAAGCAGAGCTACAGGCTGGGAGATGAGTGGTTGGAAAGCTGCCTGGCAGAGAAGGACCTGGTGATGGTTGATAGTCGGCTGAATATGAGCCAGCAGTGTGCTCAGGTGGCCAGGAAGGCCAACAGCATCCTGGCTTGTATAAGAAGCAGTGTGGCCAGCAGGTCTAGGGAAGTGATTGTCCCCCTGTACTCGGCTCTGGTGAGGCCGCACCTCGAGTACTGTGTTGACTTTTGGGCCCCTCGCTACAAGAAGGACATGGAGGTGCTTGAGCAAGTCCAGAGAAGGGCAACAAAGCTGGTGAGGGGTCTGGAGAACAAGTCCTACGAGGAGCTGCTGAGGGAGCTGGGCTTGTTCAGCCTGGAGAAAAGAAGGCTCAAGGGTGACCTTATCACTCTCTACAGGTACCTTAAAGGAGGCTGTAGCAAGGTGGGGGTTGGTCTGTTCTCCCACGTGCCTGGTGACAGGACGAGGGGGAATGGGCTTAAGTTGCACCAGGGGAGGTTTAGGTTGGATGTTAGGAAGAACTTCTTTACTGAAATCGTTGTTAGACATTGGAACGGGCTGCCCAGGGAAGTGGTAGAGTCACCATCCCTGAAGGTCTTTAAAAGATGTTTAGATGTAGACCTTAGGGATATGGTTTAGTGGAGGACTTGTTAGTGTTAGGTCAGAGGTTGGACTCGATGATCTTGAGGTCTCTTCCAACCTAGAAATTCTGTGATTCTGTGATTCTGTGAAATAAGATGCACCAAAAAGAAAAATATATTTTATAGTTTCATTTTATATTTTATTGATCCACTTCTTCGGTGACTATGTAAACATTTGGGCTTTGGGCAAAGTCAGTCAGAGATATTTTTTTTCTACTTCAGTCTCTTTTCTTGTTAATCCAAGTCATGCATGTGAAATAAGGGTTAGGAATGTAATTTCATACTTAATGAAGCTTGAAATTATTGGTGGTGTCCACTGAAGACTTAATGGTGGACATTGATCCAATTCATGGAGTTTAAACATTTTTAGTTCACCTATTCATTAGCAACAATTATCATACAGCATGTGGGACATCAGGCATTCTTCATTAAAGCAACCAGTTACCTTTCCGTATAGCCTGCCTAACAAACCATCTTAGCGTGCAGTTCTGTAAGCACACGTGGGGAATGGCCTGAGTCTAAATACAAACCAACAGAGCCGAGGAGGAGAGAGCATGCACTACAACCTGACCTTGCATTAATTAGAGCATTGCTAGGTAACTGCCACAGTACTCATTGATGAGGACAACAACTAATCCTGGTCATCCAGGGCAAGTCCTTCCCTATCCTGTTCTTCTTCATGTTTGACTCTTATGAGGCATTAAGTAACCCCAGAGACATCCCGAGACTTAATGAGTGGGGACTCGATGCAGACACCTGGCTGTGCCTTGACCTTCAGCAGGGACATTTCCCCAAACTCACAGGTCAGCACAGCCCAATTTTTATGCCCTATCCTGAATCTAGGAATATGACAGGGCTCAGAACTTCTTCAGTTCAACAGCTATTTGCAGAACTGCTTCAACAGCCCTGAAGCATCTGAGGTGAGTGCACAGGCTTGCATACCCATGCTTTTTCTAAACTCTTCCCCAGCAGGGTCTGTTTCTTCACCCAGGCCCTACACTTTGCTGTCCTCTAGCATGAACAACTTACAGCTGGAAGCATAGAAGTGAATTTTGTTTTACAGCATATTTATTCTCAGGTACCTCATATATTGATTTAGCATAGCCTAGCCTACTTAGCTGACCACCACTGTGCGGTGAAGTGACCATGAAATATATGTTAGGAAAATGCCCATTTTTTATGCTTACTCCTCGTAACCCCAATTAGAGCTCTTCACACAAAACAAACACTGCCAAAAACCTTAAAACATGAGGTTAGACCTCATAGATAACACCACACACTAAACACAGAATTCTGTGGGAAAAGTTTCCCTGTTCCCTCCCCGAGGGAGCCACTAACCTCTCACAGCAATGAAAGCTAAACAGGCAGAAGTGCATGACCACAGTTTTTTCTCCAGACCTCTCTCCATCCCCGTGCCTCCCTCCACTCACATCTCAAATCTGGGCTACTCAGCACTGTCACAGCTGGAGTTTGGCCATGTCTGTCCCCCTGCCCCCAAGATCACCTTCACTCCGGCCAGACATGGTTAACAACTTCTTCTATGCAGCATTCATGGTCCTGGGGGATCAATTAGTGGGAGTGTACAGATCTCATGGCATCAGCCTAAAGTATTCCTAGATATTCTCTATCAACATTAAACATGCTGCGCAGGGTTTTTTGTGGAGCACACCAAAGTGGTAAAATAATATCCAAAGCAGAAGCTTTTATTATTATTTTTTTTTAATCTGTGGGAATTAAATGTTCAAGTACAACAGAGTGGGGCTGTGTCAGTGATACTGGAGGTTGGTCAGGCACAGCGTTTGAGAAAATGTTCTGATGCAGGGTACCCCTGGCAATGGCCTACGTGGTATGCAGGGCTAAGAAATGCAATCAGAGTGGCTTTTGTTGTCTCTAAAGAGGGCTGTACAGGAGGATCCACAAAAACACAGGCTCCCAGAGACTTCCCAAGAGAAAAAAAAAAATCATCAATTTTTTAAAATTATAAAAACTGTGAAGTTTTTGTGGTATTGGAAGTTAAGATATATTTAGAAAGAGATTATGTCATTTTGTGTTTCACTATTGTTTATCTGATGTGGTTCTGTGCAAGAACTCACTTTGGAAAGGAGTTTGAGTATGTTAACAGTATTTTTTATAGAAAAAAAAAAAAAAAGCAGAAAAAAAATTTTTATGTCCGTTAATGTTTAAAACTTTAATTTGAGTTTAAAGATCCTCAGTGTCGCTAAAGATCTGGTACAGCTCTGGAGTTTAGCTTTTCAGGCAGGCAGCCATGTGTGAAAAATGATGCCATTGCCTTTACAGAACTATTTCTGAAGCTTTCAAAGAATCACAGTCTATCTCCTGAAAATTTGCAATAAAAGATGCCAGGCAGCAAAGTATATTCCAGCAGCAGAAAGTTGCAGGATGTTTAAAAGCCTCATTATACAACCCCACTCCTTATCCATCAGCCAAGGGGCTGTGTACTGGAGCATGCCTTTCACAGCTGAGAAGTGACCCATCGGGAAAGCAAATGCCTCAGCTTTTCCAGCCAGTTGGTCAGGAGCATCACGGGACCCTGCAGCAGCCTGCTCAGCAGCTAGGTACCGCAGGGTGCAGCTCCCCAAAACCCCACTTGGCTGCTTTTCCACTTGGCACGGAGGAAGAGCACCCAGGGCATCCCACAGGCTCCCCTCCCACATGGGATGGTGACATCCTTGCTCTCAGTTTACTCAGCTAATTGCACCCTGGAGGCCATTTACAGGAGTCCGCTCTGCAGAAGTGGGGATGGCATAATCTGTCCTTGGTCCAGTTTGGAAAAAAAAAAAAAAAAAAAAAAAAAAAAAAAAAAAAAGTTACAGTTTCTTTCTTCAGAGGCATCAGACTAAACAAAGTAGGCATCTACTTTGCATGTCTGCCCCTAGGCAAGTGGGGGAATCCCCCTTGGCAGAACATGACTGATCACCCACCAAAGTTACAGCACACAGACTGATAGGTAAAGGACCAAGACAAGGAGTGATCAAGGTGGTGAGTGACAACCCATGACTCTGGATAACTTTATTTTCACTGCTTTGGCTTGATAGCTTCCTTGCTGCTAATTAGTAGCAAGGGTCTAACCACCAAGATTTTTATTCATACTCAGGATGTTGAACAGCCAGTTCAGGCCAGGTAGGATGACCACAGGAATGTTATTTTTCTTAGCCTGTGAGGTATCTGTCACCTGCTATTCAAGGTTTGTTACAAGGAGCAGCTACTGCCCCTGATGTTAATTCTTTAGGTTAAGCTGAATCAGCTTATGGTCTTATCTTTGGTTAGCTACATATAAGTCACCAGTGTCTCAGCTGAGGTGGTGGCTGTCACACAAGCACACATTCTATTGTATTTCTCTCTCCAGATATAAGTGAGATTGAAAATTCCCTCGGGAAAGATCATGATGCTTGCTAAATCTTTATAAAGACACCTCCTTTCTGCTGTGTTTAACAGTGTGAAGTCTGTCACATTCCTGCTCACTTGTATATTTTCAAAATGTCTCAGCCACATGCCACTGAAGCCAAGGAGATGAGCATCATTATTTCAAGTAAAACTTATGTGAAAGACCGGCAATGTCCTCTGCTGCTGGTGAGATCTGAAACCTCAGAAAGCTTGTTCCATGTCTCTGAATCTTAGCATTCGCTAGATTTAAATAGAAACAGAGGTGAAGCTCCACCTCCTGCTCACTTTTCCCAGCAGCCCTTCTTCTGCTACACCTGTGTCACAGCCTGCACCCTAAACACAGGAGCACCCCGAGGAAGGGAGCCTGGTGCCTGCGAAAGCTGCCCCCAGCATCTACACAAGGTTTCTGAGGTTTCAGTACAGGAGTCCCATGGTACCATGGGGTTCAACCCAATGCAACAGACCTTCTGTGGGCATTGTCTGTGGGCTGGGGATGTTCAGCCTGGAGAAGATAAGGCTTTAGGTAGACCTCAATGTATCTTTTCAGTACTTAAAGGAGGCCTATAAAAAAGATGGAGAGCAACTTTTTGATTAGTCAGATAGTGATAGGACAAGGAGAAATGGTTTTGAGCTAAAAGAGAGGAGATTTAGATCAGATGCTAGGAGAAAATTCTTCACTCAGAGGGTGGTGAGGCCCTGGCACAGGTTGCCCAGAGAAGCTGTGGGTGCCCCATCCCTGGAGGTGCTCAAGGCCAGGCTGGATGGGGCTTTGGGCAGCCTGGGCTGGTGGGAGGTGTTCCTGCCCATGGCAGGAGGTTGGATACAGGTGGTCTTTAAGGTCCCTTCCAACCCAAACCAGTCTGTGATTCTATGATTCTATAAATGTCAGCATTGGTTTGTCCACTACCCAGCCCCACGGCCTTATATTCCCACACACCCACACCACATCTTAGCCTCCACCACCATGGCAGTGCCCAGGGGAGGAAGCATGGGACTTTGCAGGAGTGGTTCTGGCAGGATCTGTCTATCCAGGATACACAAGGAGCAGATAGAGGACAAGGAGATAAGCGAATGCAGTGAGGCAGCCAGTGTCCAGATGGCCTGGGGGTCTGTTCTTGCTGCAGTCCCGGGGAGATAACTTGCTGTTTGTTTTGCCAGCTGTGTCTGTCCCTGTCTGGAAAGCAACACCTGTTTTATAGTACCTATCTCATATTGCCAACATAGTATATTAAATGGATCTTGCACAACGTATTTGCAAAACTTTTATAAATATTTCATATGTCATTCGGCCTGTAACTTCATCTGGAAAGAAAGAAGGAAAGCATTTTTTATGACTGAGTATTAGAACAAGTGCTGTAGATTAATGGGGAAGGAGATCCATATTTTTAATTGTCATAAAACATCTTGTTTCCAGAAGCTTGATCCTGAGGGTGCCATAAGTTTCTGTATAAGTGATTACACTTCAGCAGAAATCATAATTGCATTACTGGAAATGCTGTATTTTTGTACCAGCTGCCTCAAGCTTGAATGTAGAGAAACAGGAATAAAGAAAGACACACTTGAAAGCTCAGGATTTCTCTTCTAAGAGGCATGTCAAATAGCCAGGGTGTTACTACAACTGCTGCATTCTCCACAGGGGCATATAACTGAGACAGAAAGCAAGTACTGGTGGTTCTTGTGACTCCACCAAAAAAAATGTGTTTTCTATACTTTGTCTTTAAAGCTTCAGATTGCAGGTTCTTATGATTGTATGCAAAACTCAGACTGTGCTATTTTTAAAGAAGCCAACAATGCAGAAGAAACAACAGAAATACCTCTTCAGAAATACCTCTTTTCTTTCTGGTTCTTTCTGGGGTTTTCCTTTTTTATTATTATTATTTTTTTCCTAATTCTCACCAGTTTTAAGCCCATTCCATGACTTTGCAGGCCTTGTTGGATGGTGCTTGGACATACTCAGTATAAAGTCCAGGAAATTTTGTGAGAATGAAGCCACGTGTACCTGAAGATTCAAGGGCAACTGTTGCTCAAGTGGTTCCATTGTGCCACCTGCCCACATCTTTGCTCACCAGGCTTCATCCATCAAGTAATCTTTATACTAGGAACAACAGAGATGCTTTTACAGCAAAAGCCTTTCCTTGTTCTCAGCCTTGCCTTCATGGGTAGTTGGAGGGTGACTGCAAAGCCACGAGGAGATCATTTCTCCCAGCTAACAAATTGTCGGAGGGGCTGGAGCGGCAGAGCAAGGAGAACATCACATTCACGGGCAGTTAGGCTTCAGAAACACTTCCAGCAGTCCTGCCAGAGCACTGATGAAGAAGAGGCATGAGCAGATGCCGAGCCTCTGCATGAGAGGTGAGGTGACCCTCCTTGTCCCCGACCTGCAGCCTGACCAAATCTTGTGCTGGGAGCTGCAAAGCCTCTGGAAGGAAACATGGATCCCAGCTCCTGTGAGAAGGGCCAGCTGTGTGTAATATCTCAGTATTTCATACCCCAGCTTAATCAGATGAAACATGGCAAAAGATGTGTGAAAATGGAAAATAATAGGGGAGAACTATTGCCTTTACAAGCCTCAAAGGCTGGAATTGTCGTGAAGTCTGGCTTTGTGGAAGTTCAAGCAGGTTCATCAGAAGGGTTTCACCCACACACATTGGAGCTGCACATATGCTATTGCAACAGGAGCCGTGAGTGTGGCAGTCACACCAGAAGACATGGGTTGTCTCCACATCAGGCCTGTTCTTCTGACAATAGATAAAAGACTGTGCTGAAATAAGGTCTTTGTCTTTGTCTGTGTATGCCAAATTATACGAGGAAAAGTTCCACCTTATGGCTCTGCATCATTTAAGTGACAGCTTTGTATCACCAGTTTGATGATTAGATTTTAGCCCTGCCTGTGCAGCTCCCAAGACATTGGGCTTGCTTCAGAAATAAGGAAGGGTAAGGAAAAATACATTTTTCTTGCTTGTCTACTTTTGCAGTATGTGTTTCAGGCACCTAGTTGCTATTCATGGTAATGAGAGAAAAGTTCAGCTAACTGCTGCATTAATTGTTCTAAAAAAAGCTCCACAGCTGCTAACAAAAAATCAGAAATAATGTCTTTTAGGAAATGAAATTATCAGTTAATAAAATGTTTAGCAGGTACCCCGAGATTTTGAAGTTTACTATTTTCATGCCATCACAGCTGCAATCCTAGACAAGGGAAAAGCATCCTACCTAGCTTTTCTTTTTTTTTTTTTTTTTTTTTTTTTTTTTTTAAATAGGTGCTTAAAAATGCCTGCTGCTTCTGGAACACATTTCTGCTAGATAGCCAGAAAACACATGTGTTAACTCTTTAACTATATGTTTGTTAACGCATTGGTTTATTTATAATAAGCTTTTCATTTTCTTGAATTAGCATTTTAATTTTTAAAGGCTTTTTCAGCTTCTGATGTAATGAATTTTGGAAGTTATCTTAGCACTTGGACATTGTTTACTCTATATTCCTTCAGTGTAATGTGCATTCGAACCCAAGGCTTTTTGTGTGCTTGTGAGTGTACACATGCATATACACAAAAAAATTATGTGCGTGCAGTTCCTCTGCTCCAGGGATCTGGGAACAAGGAATAGATTTTGGCTGCAGTCGTCACTGCCAAGTGTTTGCTAGACATAATCTTGTCTGACAGATTTTGACAGGCTAATGGTTTGCAACTATCAAAACACAGATAAAACTAGAAGCACGGAAGTTGTACAGTTACCTGAGTCATCCATACATCTCAAACTAAAAAACAATCCTACCTGATATGTTTAGACAAACATGGTGTGGGCTCAATAAGAAATTTCCCAGAGAAAGCAAAATGAAGTTGGCAAATATCCCTTGGGAATAAAAAATCAGGATTTTTTTTCTTGGGATCTCAGTACTCCCCTTTCCAGTCTCAGCCATGCTGAAGAAGCACCAAGTGCCCCAAAATGTAAGCAGCAGCCCTGAGCCTGCCTCTCGAGCTCCTGCACCTTATTGCTCTGTGTGCCCAAGGTGGCAGCAAACCCAGAGGCAGCGTCCCTACGGGCTGTGCAGAGACTCCTGTGTTCAGAGCCATTTCCCTCCCCATTTTCATTGATGCTGGAAGGAAAGGTCTTATTTTCCTGGAGTATCTCTATTTTCTTTGCAAGATGTATTTATATTGCCGACCACTGTCACACATTTACCTGTAAGTACGATTCAGATGGGGTAAATTGTGCTTGCAAAATACATCCATTTCTCGGTGAAATGTGAGATAACCAAGATGTCTTCTTGGTAGACAGGTGAGGTCAGGTGAGATGGTTTGTGCTGGGTCACTCTCTCTTATTTGGCTGGACACTGAAGGAGGCTTTTGATTATGGGTGTCCTAGAAATAAAACAGTAATGCCTTTTCACATACAGGGTGTTTGAAATTGTTGAGTGCATCCAGGCAACTGAGCTAAGTCATGCATGCTGAAGACACAAGGCAAGGCCACTGCAAAGTGCCAGAGATGCAGTCCACTGGAGAACTGACCCTACTCTGAATTGATTCAGGTCTGTAGCAGCTTTCCTGAGAGTCAGAGGCTCAGTCACTGCTGTGATGGGGGAAGCAAGAAGGCAGCATGAGCAGGTGATGGAGATGGGAGAAGCTACAAGGAAACTGCATCCATCCTTGCACGTGAGAATGACCCCTCAGCTCAAGCTGCCCAGTGCAGCCAGCCCTTATTCAGCTGGCCTGGACAGACAGAGTGACAGTCCAATGAGTCCATACCTGTTTGCATTGGATCACTGCAAGGTGCTTCCCAAATCATCACCCCATGCTGCTCCACCAAGCAGCCGTTTGCTATCAGACTGCTTTAATGTCAGCTCTGCATCTGTGCCGACCACTGGCTGCAACAAGGGAGATAACCAAAGGTTGTGTAACAAGGATTTCCTACGTCGTTGCTTAGTCCTGGACAATATATGCACACACACACAAAAAGCACATGCACATAATCTGTGTGTTTAACTCCATAAGTATTTAAATTACATGGCATAATAGATGAACAGCCATTCTTTTTCTGTGGAAAATAAGATAAAAAAGACTAGAGAAGTCCTGATAGGAGAATGTTTAATAGATGGGATTATTTGCAATCAGATTAGTCACCAGGGGATCTGAATGTGGTCAGCACACCTCAGACAAAACAAGGAGCTTGAGGAGATGGCAAGCATGGACTAGAAAAGCATACCTACTGCAATGCAAATAGCATGGCTCTTTCACAAGCTGCTGTTCAAAGAGACACAGAAAAAAAAAAAAAAAGTAATAAACTGCTCTGGGAGAGGCTCACACTAATACAAGTGTCATAGCCCACTAATACACAAAAAATCACACACCCAAAGATGCATTGTAATTTTATTTGTTCTGTGCCTTTCCTAAAGGAATCTCCTGTCAACAGTTGTTACATCATCATGTGAATATTTTCTCAGGAAAAGTTTGTAAATGGGTATCCTCTCCTTAGGAAAATATTTGAAAGAGGAGGTAAAATTCTCCTTTCAAGAGATTCAGTGATTTACTATTGTGTAACTTTCAATGCCTGCAAACAATGTTCTGCAGGTAAAAAGTTCAGGCAGATATAAAACTTCACTTATGTGATAACTCAGCAGTTCAAAGTATGCACTTTCACACTAAGAGGAAACGTGCAAAATTGTTTATTGTTATGGGCTCATTTTAATCTCTATAGTATTAAAGATAGAGAAAATATAAACTGCCAGAAGGCAAAATCCAGAGGGCACCACCTAAGATAGATGCTTATCAAGCATTGTACAAGTGATATGCAGAAATTGTCTTTACAATGAGGTGTTGCCTTACTTGAGGCAAGCTGCTCAAGGATTTGGCATCCCAAATTGCTAGATGTTCGTGAGGCTTCAGGAACCAGGCTTAGGGCCCCTGGCCTCTCCTCTGATGCATGCATGCTGATGGACCAGGCACAGCCTCCGGCCTGCAGCAGACCCCAAAGCAGCCCCTGCCCAGGGAAAAAAAATAAAAAATAAAAAAAATTAAAAAAAAAAAAAAGTGTCTGTTGATTCAAGGCAAATGCACAAGAGAAGATGTTCTGAATCACTTCTCTTGGCCAGATGCCTCTATTTCCAAACCCTAGGATCAGGTAGACAGAGGTTTTCACTGTGAGAAGCAGCCCCAGCAGGCACTGTTGATGGAGCCATCCCCATGCATGTCCAGACTGACACTGGGTGGCCTTTTGTCTCCTGCAGAAGGGAGCAAAAAGTAGATGTACATTCCCATATGTGGTTTTACTTCAGTCTTCTTTTCACAGGTGTAAGATGAGGGTTGATCTCCTGATGATGCCTTTGTCTTATAAGATACAGCTTTCAAGAAAGAAAATCATTTTTACAGCTACATAAACACCCCAAAATATTTAGAAGATTACACTAAGATTGTCCTTTTGCTTCAACAACTAAGGAAAGAGACAACAGGCGATGCATTTTCCTAGTGACCCAGGAGCAGAAGGTGCCTGTGAAGCTGCCCACTGGTGCACCCCACGTTTCCAGCCCTGCAGACAGATCCACAGCTTCATGTCCTGATTGCACAGAGTGACAGCAAAGCCTTGGCTGCCCTGACCAGGCACCTGGTACCACAAGTACTGCACTGCACACCTGTGCTAAAGACAGAAGCAGCATATAAATAAAGTGGCCTCCTGCTGCTGCTGTTCATTAAGCTTGTATCTGCGCATGGCATTTTGGCCCTAAGCAAATCCACACCGCAGTGGCAAGCAGCAAGCAGCCCCCTTTTGAGGAAAGTGCTCCTGTCCTCCCCTTCTGTTGCCCCAATGCTACAAATTGAAGTTCGATTCCTTTGCCCTCTGTACCCTGAATAACCCTCTGAAGCCCTGAGGACTCATACTGCTTGCTGTCTAGAGTTGCATGCAGCAGGGCATCAGCACAGCTGCATGCCCATTTATTAATCAAGAAGATTTGTGCAGCCAGGCAACTCCATTCACCTTCTCAGATGATCTTTTAGTAAGCTGGCAGCTGAGAAACTAGGTAAAATGGCAATGCCAGTGGGTACCCATCACAGAATACAGTCAGGTTTCTGTTCTTTTACAGGAAGCATGTTGCCAGGCTTGTCTTGAGCAGAGATTCAGTTCATTATTATTATTTTTTTTTTTTTTTTCATTTTTTACCACCATATCTGAGACACTTCTTCTCTAAAGCACTCAACAAGTTTAATAGTTTATCAGCTGGCATGAAGTAAAGCAATTAACAATATTCTAGATCAAGTTTTGATATCACCAGATAAGTGATAGTGACTATCGTAAATACTGCTGAGGTCAAATGTGTTACACCAGAGGACAATAAGAATTACTATAATTTCTTATGATTTTAACTTTAACCTTTTTTTTTTTTTTTTTTTTTTTTCTTCTCATAATTGTTAGTAACAAAATCTGCTAATGTGTTGCTTTGGTCAATTCCTAGTAATTTATTCGAATTTGAGTAATTATTCAGGGCACAAGGATGCACTTCTGTAAGTCTTATGCATAGGTATGTTGTAACTTCCGGGGCCTGCTTTAACACCCAAAATTATTGTTTACAAGATTAGAACTGTTTTAGGATCTGAAGTTCTCTGTTTGGGTTTACAAAAAGGAAAACATACGAATGACATTATTTACTCAATATAAAAATGTGAATCCTCTGGTCACACTAGAAAAAGTGCTCAATCCACAGGGTAACTTGTAGTCAAGGACTTGTCAGAAAAGTTAAACTAAACCTTTCCTTCTCAGTGCAGCTGCCTGACAGAGATGGGAAAATGTCTGTGTGATGGATTTCTACCTGATAGTACTTAAGGCTTGGTTCAACTGCAAAGTGCCCAGGGTCCAGGGTCACTGCACAGACAGAGAAGAAAGGTCTGAAATCTCCCAAACAGTGAGCTTGCTTCTTGAAAGGTGCAATGAAGGTTCTATGTATACAGTGAATTACTCACTAATGTAAAAGGGAGACAAATCTTTATGCCAGCTGCCTACGTCCCATAAAGGATTTGCAGAGAACAGTCTTTAACTATTTCTGGATGCTTTCAATATGTTTCCAACTCTGTTTTACCTGATAGGAAGTGAAAAGACATGACTAACTTCTCTGACCTACTTCTAGCAAATGTTTTTGATGTTGTTTTTTTTTTGTTGTTGTTGTTGTATCAAAAGCTGGAGTTCAATGGCTCTAACTGGATACTTTATTCTGACTAGTGTTTCTACCAGGCTTTTCCTCACTCAGATCAGATTTTATTGTACTTATTTGCTTTTTAACTGTATCCACTAATGATCTTCTCTGATCTCCCAATATCTCTATAATGGCTGCTCTGCTTCTAAAATCCTGTTCAGACTGCAGTCAGGTTCTGTGATCTCTAACCAACTCTCATGCTTCAAATGCACAATCATATTCAGATTGTAGTTATATCTTACGTGAGCTTTGATCTAATCTTGAATTACACCAGCAATCTATGAGCTGTGTACGAACTACTTTTCTATGGAGCTGGTAATCAGAGGAACATTTTCTTAGTATCACTGAAAGTGCATTGTAAAACATGATGCATAAAAATGAGCTGATAGCTTGGTGGTGGTAAAGGGCACACAAAGAATAACAGCTGTGGCAGCATACAGTATAGCCTGTTTCATGTGCTTTAACGAATGTGAGCAAAGTCCAGATCCTTGCATAAAGCCGTATCTACTAGCTGGTGCATACATTGTGTAATTCCAACACTCACCCCTCCAAAGGTCAGGAAGCACTTACAATGCATATGGTGTCTGATGTGTGACTCTAGGCAAATCAGCAGGGTCTGCAAGACTAACTATGGAATTAAGTCAGTTTACTATGCCCTCAGAAATAGAGCAGTATGATTTTGGTACACCTAAAACGTACAGGTTAAATGTTAAACCCACGTCTGGTTTAACAACTCTCCTCATTTCCAGCTGCACCACCACAGCTGTTCATTGCCATCACCTACACACCCAATGGGGTCTTTGCATGCATTTTGGTCAAAACCCTTGCAGACATCACCTGCTAGCAGCTATTTGGGCAGCTCCTTTCAGACACAATCGAATGCTCCAAACCACTTTCATTGCCACTTCTCCTCCATTTCGCTCCTTCTCTTGTGCAATAAAAGCACCACAGCTGCTACCTTGCCAGCTCCTCTCTTGTGGAGATGATAGGCAAAAGTTGCTCCAGCAGCCTGAGTAGAGTCTGGAGCCCTGAAAGCATTAGTAGAACTAAATATCCTGATGCATTTATTTAATCTCAGCTTGTTGAAACATTCAGAGCTCCTTTTGCTTGAAAGCAAACAAAGACATGCATATACGTTTGAGATTCCTATTTCTACAACTAGTGAACATATTTTATCTTGTAGTTATTAAAATAAAATCCTTTTATAGGAAAATGAGTCATGAAGATAAATTAGAGAGAGGGAGAAAGACTTCATGTCTGTCTTAGCACCACCAGTTGAACTAACATCCATAATTAAAGACTAAGGTTAGAGAGCTAAGGAGATTAAAAATGAGTTTCCAGCGTAATGTTTTTAGTCACACATACTAACTTTAACTTGAATTGCTTCTATTTGTGCAGTTAGCATGAGTCATATATCTGAAACTACGTTTCTCTCACATCTTATATTAAAAAAGCACATGTGGGAATTGTAAATTTTTAAAGGCGTCAATAAGATTTTGTGATCTGCTAGTACAGCCCCCACAAGATGTTTATCAAGAGGTTGTCTGAAATCTGTTGCTGCCACTACAATGGAACTTAACTAGGTATTAAATAAAGATACCTAAAAATAGTTGTTTTCTTTCAGAAAAGCTGTAAATAGGAGAGTGATGAGTCCTCAGAAAGAAAAATAAGCTTATCACACTTCATCCACTTCTTCCCAAAGTGTGTGTACACATCTTTTAATACTAAAATGCAGATTATCCTTGCTCTGCCCGCAAACACATCAAAGAACTACTTCTTTGTGCAAGAGCTGCCTGGGAATATTGGAGTTTTCCCAATATACAGAGATTTTAGCTTTGTTTCACCCATTGGTGCAGCCTGTCCCATGCTCATAATATGTTTCTTAAAATTTCAAGATCTACATCATTTAAAAAATTATGATAATTTTAAAACTTATACAAAGAGGAAAATTTGGTTCTGTTAAAAGATCAATAACCACCTTAGCCAGACCGGACAACCATTCAGGAAGATTACTTCTACATTTTTTTTAATAAGGTAATTCAGTTTACTTTCCAAACTATTTTTTGAATCTTGGTGCCTCATATGCCTGGGTATGTTGTATTATAAAATGAAACATGGAATTGGAAATATTTTACAAAATTAAATTATTGATGGTATCCTCTCGCAGAAAGACAATGTATATGTAACTCTTTGATGGCTAAAAATACGTAAAACCTGTAACTTTAGATCACAGCTTTGTGAGGACTAAATATCTTCTGATGGCCTGAGGTAGTGAGACTTTATCCAGTGAGTATGTAAGAGTTTTCTTTGGGGGAACAGCCAACTTCATTGTGTGTGGCTGATGGCATTCCCCTGTAGGTTATAAGTATCAGTTTGTATTTTGTTATTCTATTTCCTCTGTTGTAGAGCAGAACTTTGAAATTTGGATGAACGTTTTAAATATAATCTAGTAGATTTACTTAGTGACATCAAAGTCAACCTTTTCTACATGGCCTTAAGAAAATTCCTGACATCCAGTCCCCTATTCTCCCCATCCCTACAAAAACTTTCCAAGACCTCAAATGCAGCACAGCCACATCGATGATTCATTCTGCATTCAGCATTGCAGCAGGGACCAAGATCTCTGGAACAGTGCAGGAGATGGAAAACAAATAATTAAGTCTAGTACGAATTTGTCACCAAAGAGCAGAAACCTTGCCAGAGGTGAGGGTTAGCTTTCCCCATAGCCCTGTGGGGTCCTGTCCCATTGCCACCGCCTTGCACTTGGGACACACAGTACACCAGAAGGTCTGCTGGGTGCTTGGGAATTGAGGGAGTGGGAAACATGAGTCAAGGAGAGGGTGAGCACTGAATTTTTATTACCTGCATTTATTCTTCAGAAGGTTATGACTATAAGGTAAAAAGAACTAATCAAATGTTAATAACCACGAGCGATGATAAATTGCTTCAAGATGCTGATTCATTGATTAAAGCTTAGTGTGGTGCCTGAAATAGAGCTAGCCAGGAAGCATAAAGCCCCCATAATTGCTGAAAACATGCCAATAAAAATGAATAATGATGAATAAACATCATAGTCATCTTTGTGTACAAAAACATTTTTCATACCAGTTAAGACTATTTTACCATATGAGACTGGTGATTGTTTCCTGATAGCTTTGAATATATGCCTAAGTAAGAAAGTGGATTGAAAAGCTAAGGATATATATCACAGTCAATAAAAATGTTCATTAATACTCTACAACACCATTCACAGCTTGATTCTTACCATTTTTTACCAACCTCTAACACAATCTCTTCGCAAATTCCCTATTAGGGTTACTCCAATTGATCAACTTGGGAACATGTTTTCCCTCCTGCTTTCATAAATCCCTTGGATAGACTTTGGTCTAGGGTTGTTTATTTGGATTTTATTTGTTTCAGAGGAAAGTGCTCAAAAGCTTGAAGCATTTTATAGAACATCATTTCCTTTACTTTCCTACTCACATTGTACAGCATTGTATGTTTACATGTGCTATATTAACATTCATCATTTCTGTTACTGATAAAATTCTTGGAAAAAAAAATAACAAATGACTCTGTAAACATAATTAGCATTGTAATCTAACTGAAGAACCCAAATCTAGTGTGATATTGTCTAAGATACTGTTCCAAAATGGAAAACTGTCCTTACAAAATACTGTCTTACCTACAGCCGAGGCTCAAAGTTACCACATATCCATGCATGTTGTTGCCCAGCTAATAGGCTCTCATCAGAACTACAAAGTCTGATGTTTGGAAGAGTCTGGGTAATTTTTTGCAGTTTTTCATGTTCCAGCTTGATGTCACCCAGAGAACGAATCATATAAGCACCAGAATAAAAATGTGTGTAAATGTAGATTTAGGTCAATTGAGCTTTGCAAAAGCTCTCATATTCTCTTGAGATCATCTTAATACTACCAGCTCACATTTTTGCCATTAACTCATGATCTCTGTTGATTAGCAGTCTGTTCTGCAGGCACAAAGATGACAACTTCAAGGATATTTCAGCTAACTCTGTTGATATTGATAAGACACAGGAATTACATGGCTTTAGAAGGAGCTAAGTGTTGGTAATTATGATCTTAATGACAATTAGTGTTCTAGTAATAATGCATTTTTTGCCTTATTGCACTAAGGTTCTTTGTATTTACCTGCCAAATGACGTTCATAAAACTAATAAAGAAATTATTTGAACAATATTTGAAGAAAGGCACAAATTGCATGGTGCATGTGAATGTGAAATAGAAAATGTTTTCTATTTTGACAAAAGTAATTTATTTTAATGCCAGCATTTTTTGTGAAAGTCTGTGTTCCTGTATTCGAATGCTTTGGCAAAATAGAGCAGCAGTGGAATCAGGAGGAAATATACACTATGTATGTCTTCTCCAATGTTTATGACTGATTCTACTCATCTTCTGAGGTACCAAGCAGATGGAAAAATAACACTTGCTTGTGAATACTGATGGCATGACCTGAGAAGTTTGACTTCTGCACATGAGTAATCAATAGGCAAAACACACTTAGTACTATAAAGAACTTTATGACAACATTTATCTTTGCATACGTATTCTTCCTGATGCTTGACCAATAAATTGATGCATCTTGGCTCATTCTTACATGAATATTTTTTCATTGTTGACATAGATGTGATGTTAAGTGAAAGCCTTGCTTCGGTTGCTCCACTGTGCTTTTTGGCACCTTTTTTTTTTTCTTTTTTTCCCTTTTTTTTAAATTTTTTCTTGTGAATATGAAAAATCTGTGTCAGTCTTGTGACTTCATATACCTCCATATTAACAATCAAGTACATTCTGCAAACTCAGTAAATCATTACCACAACTCATTTACTGCAGCAGACATAACTCAACTAGACAGATTGCTGGGATGCAATTTCAGCAACAGTGGTTTCCTATACTCACCCTCCGGAGTTGCCCCATTTTGTTCTTGTTGTTGTTGTTTTGTTTGGTTTTGTTGTGCGTAAGAAACAAGGACCATTGGTGAGCACTTCTTTATTATTAATCTCTCTGATCTGAGCAACAATTAACTTATTTCCAAATCAAATTTTATTGAGCTGTAATAAAATTTCCTTTACTGTATTTTTTTTTTTCAATTAATTTGTTTCCCATTGATTTCTGAGCTCTTCTAAATTTATATTTGAAAGTGTGGTCATAAATTTCTGGAAGGAGGATCACTCTCATCACCTGCTTCCTCCCCTAAGGACCTTGCATTTTCAGCAGGTCCTTAGCACATCCTGATGGACCCTGCTGACAGATTGGCAAGATTCACTTGATCATCTCCCATTGGATTCATCCTGGCCTCAAGCAAGGCTTCAGCATCTACTTGTTTCACTTTGCTTTGCTTCATTTTGCTTTGCTTCATTTTGTTTTCAAGTCCTAGATGTCCACAGATCTACATAGGTTGAAGTAGAAGTATTCCAAGGTCTCTATTATAGAGATGCTAAGTGCTTAGCAGATAGACAGTTTTGACAACAATTGCTATGCTTGGAGGCTGTTAATGCCCAAGGTAAATGCTGGTCGCCCCTTAGATAGGTTTTTCAGTCTTTACTCCAAGTGTTGAAGCAACCCCGACGTGTCTATTTCATACTTTGGTGTCAGTTCTCATCATTAGAGCTGCTCTAGGTAAATCTCCTTGAATCTCTATTGCTCTTTAACAAGCCTGTTGCGGCTTCATTTAGCAACAGCGATTTTTTGCCAAGCTCATCTATCAGGTAATTATCTAGACACACAGAAGTTTCCTATTGTAATTCAAGAGGATGTTTTTGTTACTTTCCTTCAAACTTGGCCTCTGGATTACAAGGGAGGTGCCTCTTGGCGATGCTCTTTGTTTGTTAGATTGCCTGTGACCTGTTCAGTGGGGCCAGCAGAGCTGCCTTGCCAATCTCAAGAAGCAAAGACATTTTCCCCCAATAAGAACAACCAGCTGTTGATGCATCGCATTTTCTGTTTCGGAATATACATCTCACCCTCTTAGGCTGTCCTCTTTTAGCTCACCTTGGTAGGCAAGCAGCAGCAATGTCGGTGATGATGAGCTCCTGTGTCAGTAGATGGTTTCCCTGAGAGAAATAGGGGTCTTGCTGTTTGTTGGCTTTGCTACAGCGCCTGGCACTTGCGTGTCTGCAGCAAGCGCACCAAACTCAACTAGCCCTGCACAACTACCAGACTTTCCCAAGTACCTGCTTTTATTTTGGAAGGAGATTTATTCTTCTGCCTCCCATATTCTTGATGCCCACGGGTCGGGGAGGGGCTGGCCCCGCCTTGAGGGGCGGTGCGTTGGGGCGGTGCGGCCGTGCGCTCCCCGCGGAGCCGGAGCCGGAGCAGGAGCAGGAGCCGGAGGCGCGGGGCGGGATGGAGACGACGGCGCCGGGGGGCAGCAGCGTGGCCGGGAGCTACGACGTGGTGGTGGTCGGGGGCGGCATCTCAGGTGGGCACGGTGGGCGCTGAGCTCCGGCAGCGCTGCCCCGTGGGTGCCCGCCGGGGGCTCCGGGTGCAGGGAGGGGGATAAATGAAGGGGAAATATCCCGCGTGGGGGCGCGGGGGGCGTCCGCTCGTCGGGGAGGGACCCTAGGGAAAAGTTGCTTTCGGGTGCAGGGTGGCGGTTGTGCGTCCCGAGGTGGATAGTGGGGTTCTTTCGCGTGTTTTTGGGTAGCTCTTGGGGTGCTGGGGTTTGTGTCCCGCTGATAAATACGGCAGCAAGGCGTCGGGGAGTACTTGTAAAGGCAGGCTGGGTTCTGGTACCCTGAGACGAGCTGCACCCTAGACAGCCAAGTTCCCCAGGTGCGACGGGCTCTTTGCACTTTGACAGGATGGTGCATCCCATAACACTTCCCAGATCTACTTTAACCCCGGTCCTCGTGCTCAAAAAGAGAAGTCATTTCCCTTAGGGCACCCAAAGGTACTGCAAGGTGAGCCTGTTGCACAGTTGGGGAAAATCCGTGTTTGGTTCGTCCATCCGATAAATGCCATGTTAGCAGCTTTGGACAGGTTTCAGGGATCTTTACTTCACTAACGATTCAGAAAAAGTGAGTTATGTGGCTGAGTGACCTCGGGAATAATGCAAGCATTACTGCTATTGCTTTAGGTGAAATTAGTTTTTGTTAGAGTTGGGGAGTTGGAGGCTTTCCTTTCCTTAATCTGCAATGAATTAATGCACAAACCAGGATGTTGCTTACTTACTTATTTTTTTTTTTTTTAATTTACTAAAACAATTATTTTTTTCCTAATATTTGCTTGTAAAATGCAATTATGTAAATAATCTGTAGTATCCTAAAACAGAAAGAGTTTAGACCTGAGATTGCCTTGCTTTTTGGTTTTACCAGATGCCTGGGCATTCTCCTGCTAGCACAAATCATTTGGTCTTCATCCTTAAGGTTCCTGTAAAGCACACAGTTCCCTTGGGGAATTACTGTCCATGCTGCGTGCAGCTGATAGCGATGTGATATTATAATGGTTTCTAGGGCTCCAAGAAGCCCTTTGTCCTCAGAGGGCACCGTGCTCCTCTGGCTTTTTGATCTATTAGTAGTATTTTGGAAATTGCATTGGGCACTTCTAACTGGTATCTTTACTCACTAGTAGAGCATTAGTAAGTTACTTCAGAACACTTATTCCCTGGATTAAAGCCTACTGTCAAGTCTGAAATGGAGCCAAGCAGGAAATTTCAAGGCGTTGCAGTCCCTGAAAATTTGACGGTGGCATTAGGAGGACAAATCACAGCACTCTTGGGATATAGGAACATTTTTCTTGCCAGTGGAAACCCTTAATGCCATGCCAGTGGCATAGAAATTGGTGTTTACCTCTTATGAATTAGAACAGACACCATTTTAAGTAAACAGCCTTATAAAAATGAACAACAAATGCCTTATTTCATAATTAATCCATCTTTAATACACAGTACCATTCATAGCTGTGCACAGTAATTCCTGTCAGCTCTTGGTCTGTTTTGCCTTGCACACAGCTTCTCTGCCACTACTGTTTCTGTACCAAGATGCCTACACCTCAGCTACATAAGAAGTGCTGATTTCTAGCCCTAACTTTTTTTTTTTTTTTTTTTTTTTTTGGTCTAGAATTTTGGTTCTAGTGAGATAAATAGTAAAACATGCTCCAGTATGGGCAAGGTTTCTGCCTTTATGGCTCTGTGATCCCGGTCTTGACACTTGCTGCTGCTTATTCCTCTGAAGATACATTTGCAGTTGCTTCATCTAATAAAATTACTGTCTCTTCTGCTTCTGTTATATCTTAAATACACATTACCCAATGCTTACAAGAAAGGATAGAAAATGTTGGGATAAGCCAGTTCTTTAATAGAAATACATGAAAAGTGTATGAGGGATAAGCAGGCTGCTTGTTATATTGGGTGAGCTTCCCAGCGATGAGATTGTGGCTTTTAAAAATATTTGTACAGTACCGAGCAAAATGAAGCTCAGATCCTGACTGGCACCTCTGGAGGTGTCTGTTCCTTAGAGCAAGGAACAGTCTTGAGAGCCAGTTTCTATACAGCTGAATGCATTATTCTTGCCCATCCTCCTGTACTCTGTACACACATATCTGTATGTGGCCAGTGACAGGGGAATTGAATCGACTGCCTGTAGGACAGTACAAGCTGGGGACCAGGGAAGCTTCTGCACAGAGTACTTCACTTCTTGCAAGAAGTTTGCTCTGGTGGCCTCTGCGACTGAGATCTTTCTGCCATACGCTGTGGAGTCATGTTCAAACTGTCCAGACTGCCCAAGCAAGTACATTTGGACCCCCGCAGGGAGGGAGCTGCAGAGCTTGGGCTAAATTCATCTTTTTACATGGGCATGCATGTTGAAAGTGTGGATGGTGGCCAGAAAAAGCCCTAGGAACACGTTTGTATCATGGTTAATGGATAGTGTCTCCCTAATACAGTTAATGGTAATTATAACATTTTATACTCAAGCATCTTAAAAAAACTGATACCTGAAATTAAAGACTTTCCTCGTACCCATGGGAATTTCTTATGTATATGCCTCAAATCAAATCCTGTTCCTATTTTATGTTTATAGGATTTTCTAGTGAACTGAAGTTGCTGCTCAGTTTTGGGTGAATTTGACAGTTCGCTTACACATTTTGGTTTAGGCTCTCGTTCCTCCATTTGCCAGGAAGCAAGCTGACAGCATGTGGTGTGCCATGGACACGTCCAATTAATTGGCAGGGTTGTAACATCAGACAGTCTTCAGCTTCTTTGGTTAAAGGGTTTCATTAGCTGAGGACTAGTAGATGGCCATCCTCCGTGTGGACTAACTACTGTATTGACAGTTTCCAGAAGTTGTCCCTTTATGAAGCAAATCACTGTCACACCTGACACATCGTCCCGATCCCAGCCCCACTACTTGTTCCCCAAGCTAAAGCCACGATTACAGGGAATTCAGATTTTGGCTCCATATCCTTAGGATGGAGCACACTCAGTTACTCTGATGTGTGAGGTGGGTTGTAAGGGGCTCCAGCATGTTTGCTCACACCTTGTGTACAGCACTGAGTGCTCCAAGCTTTGTGTTTACCAAACACTCAGGTATTTCAGCTTTTAAGATCTAGAAAATGACCACAGTTTACATGTGATTTGTAATTCCTCAAAGTTTTCTAACTAACTTTATTGGGCCATATTTTCCAATGGATAACAAAACGTGCTGTGTTGATTCAAAGGCTACCTCCTTGCCAAATTTCAAGTTGCTGCTAGAACTTCCAAAATAGGAAAACAAACAAACAAGATTTCAAAACCATAGAAGAATGTTTGTTCCTAGAGATTTAGGAATAGCCAGCCAATTTTGACCAAGATTTTCAAAAAAAAAAAAAAAAAAAAAATCAGCATGAGAACCACACCCTGAAAATTCAAGCTTAAATAGTTCAATATTTGGCAAAAAAAAAAAAAAAAAAAAAGTCTAAACAAAATACTTTTTCAGTGGGAAGTTTGAGGTATATGCATACACCAGCCTCTCTTCACACATGAATTTTAGACACTGGAAGCCCAGTTTATCATAAAAATGCGTGGAGGATGAAGATTAATTGACTCCGTAATACAAACCAGATATGTCAGATATGGACAAATATAGAAAGGAGCAGGCAAGTCCAAGGGAACTTGTATGCAGATATGTTTTGGAAGAATTTTCAGCACATTGTGTTACGAGAACAAGGCACAAGGGAAACACAGCCCTAATTGAAGCTTGTACTGAGGACCGTCACTCTTTGACAGGGAAAGTTCTTATCTCTGAACAAAACCACATTTGTTCATAGCTAGAAATAAGAAGATCTCATGGCTAAAGAAAACAGATGCTTAGATTTGCCAGCCACATGCAGAAAACAGCAGTGTTTTCTGTTGTACTTAAGGAGAAGTCCAAGGGCCACAAACTGTAGGAGAAGCTGGGATGTAAAAATGATAGTAATTAGTCTTTATATTGAAGTAAAGCATATGATATGCCATTAGTTTGGTTATTTTTTTCCCCTCCATGGAAGAGCACTTTGCCTTGGCATCTCCTGCTCCACAATTTGTGATTGACAACCTTACTGCCTGAGCTACCTACGCGTTGGCTGTGGTCTCTGAGTGAAATACTGAATAACGAGGAGATGCAGATTTTTCCTTGCTTGCTATAGTGGCAGCACAACTTGTCTTGTATACTGCTGTTTATTTTGACAGCATGCCAACCTGCTGGTGGGTGGTGGTGTCAGATAAACTGTCAAACGCACAGTTACTGGTAGAAGATATAATCAGCTACACCTGTGTAAATCTGTAGTAGTTTCCCATAGATTTTTTTTTGCTAACACTACTTCTACGTTTACCCAGAATTTGACCTGTAGGAATGCAGTTGCTGCCCCCTGAGACATGTCTCTCTTTACATGCACCCTGTGCTGGGCTCTGGCTCCTTGGTCTGTTGCCACTTTCTGTATCCAACAGGAAATCCAGCAGTCAGTGATAATATTGTCACTTGGTGCTACAAATTCCTATAAGCCAGGCTTTTGGATGCAGAGATAAACAGCAATGTTTCAAAAGGCTCTCAGTTCCCCATGTACTGCTAGCAAGCTGAATGTCATTACGTGAAGAATTTACTGCAGGCACAAATCAATCAGACCCCCATGTAAAGTGTTAAGGGCATTATAGACAATACTTGCAAATAAGCAGAAATGCCAGTTTCCACTTCCCTCCTTGCTTGTAATATGTTCCAATGTTTTGCTACTAAAGATATGAAATCTTCTGACCATGAGACAATGGGGCATGATTTTTTGTTTGTTTTTTTGTTAAGACACTCCTTTGTGTTATAGTCCATAACAGATATTTAGTTTTGGCCCAAACATAGTTGGGATATGTTCCTTATATAGCCAAATACTATTCTCTTCATCTTCCTTCACATTCTTCGTATGGTTTTCTATGGTAAATGCATCATTTATGAACATTATCTAACCCAGGTGGTAACCTGAGTCGTCACAGCTGGTTCTGTTACTGAATAAAGCATGTGCTTGTTTGGTTTCTGGTAAAAAAAAAAAAAATTAGTATGTACACCACTGTGATTCATTGGTTAGCAAATTCAGAGTTCTTAGGAGAGCAATGTAAATCTATGGTTCCTCCCTGAGGGACAGATTTTGCACCATGCCTCCAGCTTAGCTGCAAGTTCTTGAAAGGTGAGGAAGAACATTCCTGTTGGCTAGGTAGCTCTGAAGTCTTAAGAGTATTATTTACTCCAGTGAGCAAAAGAACTAGCCAAGTCATTAGGGCGTATCTCAAAATATCATAGTACAGTGAGGATAGGGGTGGGACAGCTGTTGTGTCCTTCCCAGGAACATCAGTGCTGATGTTCTTGGTATTTGTAGTAATTATGTTGTTCATAGGGTCACAGCAATATTTTTTTTCACAAACTTATTTGTCTGATGATCACTGTTTAACTGATAAGAATTTATTCTTCATGCTGATCAATACACTTAGCAATAGTTAGAAAATGTGCATAAATACCTCAGATGTTTCCATAAGACAAGTAGTATTAAGCCATCAGCTTAATAACTGTTTAATTGGTGCTACTCGTTTTCATATGTAAGGTGAAGAAGCATGCTCCTATTTTAACGCCATGCTTGAACTACATAACTTTTTTCTGCTTTTATTTTGGGATTACAGAGGAAGTTATGCTGGGCTGAGGTGTTTACTGCAGCAGGCTTTGTTCTTAAAAATCATAGTGGGTGTGTACGTAGGAGTGGAATTGTCCTCCAAGGACAATTCCCTCTTCATGTCCACTGTGTTTCTGTTAACACTGTCTGTGAGAAACAGTCTTTGTACCCTCCAGGACAAGGTTTGCATCTGTTTAAAGCATTTATACAGTAGTGCCATTGAAACCAGTTAGAGTGGCTTGCTCTCATTCAGCAATGTACTCTGTAACAGAAAATATTTGGTCTTTTTTCGGTTGAAATCTTAGGTCAGTCAACCGGACTATGTTTGATGGGGAGAAGAAAGATATATACAAAAATATTTATCTGGAAATGACAAACTAAATAAATGCACCATCATCCCCATTGTCAACTGCACTATGACAGGGATTATGAAACAACATGTGGAAAAACAAAACATAGTTTCCAACAGTTAGAAAGTTAATGTCGTTATGGTATTAAGCAACACTGAAAGGAGAAATGAATGTAGACATGTGATCAGTGCTGTGCATTCTTGCTGTTCTGTGCAAATTTAAAGTATGTAATTTAATTAGTAAGTTCTTTTGTTCGTTTTCAGTGGCAATTTTAGGTCTTTCAAACTTTTAGTCTGGATAGGAAAACAGTTCCTTTGTTATCAGCCTTCTGTGTGTTGTTGTCCTTTAGTGATCTTTCTGGAGCCGATCTGATGTAACCAAGTACATTCTGACTATATTTTAAAACTTACTTGAGTCCTTTGCCCAAAAAATTCAATAAAAGCAAAATCTTGTAGAGAAGTAGAAGAAAAGAGAGGAACAGAGATTTTACTCTACAGTCATGATAGAAATGTTTTGCATCTCTTATTGGCAAGTTCATGTTTTCTTGGCAAAGAGACTACTACTCGAATAATGAGAAATGATTCTAAGGTGACTGTTGCCAGATTTAATTACTCAATTGTACTTGGGAAAAGTTTTATTTTCCATCAGTGGAACAGTAAAAAACAACCACAGCATCAGCATGCCATTGTAATTAAACTTTAGTGAGGATATATTGACAATTACCTTACTTTACTGATGTATATTAGAATAATGAATGAAAAAGTTTAAAAATCATTCTGCTGTTAAGATCAAGAAAATGCTGAGACATTCTATAAAGATTTTGTCCTTACATTATTCAACTAAAGATTGCTAGGACAGCACAATAATAGGCTTGTAGACTTTCATGTAATGTAATTATCTCACTTTATGTATAGTAGGGTGGATTACCAAAAACTTTAAGAAGGAATGTCACATTAGGTTGGTTATGGTAACATTAGATTGGTAACACCCCAACATTGGAGGCATAGAAGGCAAATGCACTTTTTATAAGAAGCTAGCATCTGATACATCCAGAAAAACAGCAGACAGTTACCTTTTCTTTAGTAACAGTTAATTTTCTCCACCTTTGTTTTAGTCTGCTCGATGGGACACATATGTAGCAGGCCTCAGTTTCAAAAGTTAAAAGTCCCTGAAAAATCAAGCTTCTCTAATACACTGAAATGCCTTGTGAACTCAATAGTACTTTTCAGACTTTGTACCCATAGCATGATCTTCATCACCAGCTATACGAGTGTCCAGAGGTACTCTAACAGCTTTGCAAGGCTGTGCTGTAATGTAACCAACCTTACCGCCATGCAGGCTGCAGCTAATCCAGATAGAGTTTGCAGTGAAAAGTCATGACTTTTCATTGAGAAGACAGTGCCTGGTGTGAGACACACTGTGCTGTCCAGGATATTTGTGATGGAGCAGAGCACCCATAGCTCCTGTTCATACATAATGCAGCTGGGCCAATCTTCAGTTCAAATATTTAATTGTTGCTGGGGTGATGCAAGTAATCTGAAGAGACTCTAAAACTTCTGGGCCTGCTATTGTGATAGTCAGAAATGTTCTCTGTCTGCTGTGGTAGTATTTTTGTGGTTTCCGATTATCACCACTTCCCTTCACCACCCTTTGTTACCCTGCATGGGTAGTGCCCTTGGACATTTTGGAAATGTTCAGCATCCATCAGGTAAAAAGTGCTGTCTCTTGGAAAGATGGTTTTGATTTTTGCTTCCCATCATGGTGTATCAGAGAATGTTTGATGTATTGGATTTAGAGTGCAGATTTTGAAAAATAGAATTATTATAGTTTTCCATACTATCACGTTTCCAATAAGGTAACTTTTTTTTTTTTTTTAACTCCCATTTATTTGTGCTACAGTATCAGTTTATATGTGCTTTATCAACCCCGGTATTAAGGCAACTTGGAATTATTCTCATAAATGCTTCTCTTATAAATGCCTCCCTATTTCATAAGGAAGCACTTCCCACATTATGCGGCTTGGCTGAGAGACAAGCTCAAGTCTCTTAAGTCCCAGTTTTGTTCTCTACCTGTAGGGTGAACTTTTCTCTCCTATGAAGTACAGGCATGCTATCTTGTATTTTCCATCTGGCTACATATAAAATCCTTCAGTATCACTGAGTTTCAGCCATGATGTATGCCTGGTACTCTGCAGATCGGCATAAATTCATCTTATTTTTTTTTTTATTTTCTTTTTTTTTGTTTTTTTAATGGTGCATCCAGTGTTTTGATGCACTTGAAACCACTTTGCTTGATAGGATTATGACAATTTTCTAAAATGAAAGCAGCAGCAGTATGATCTGCAACAGCAGCAATTGCGGGCCCTTAACAGCACTGCAAAATCAATTGGAGAAGAGCTTCCTTGTACAGCGTCTTCAGACAGAGGGAGCTTGGTATGAGATTGCCATAGAAACCCTTGTGGAGGATGTATAAGTCATCTTGCTTTGTTTATTCTGATCTAATAACAAGTGAATTTCTCCAACCAGATACTTCAAATGAGGCATGGTTTTGGCAGGCTCTTTTCATCTTACTTACGCAGATAGTATTTCTAACTCATAAAATGAGAGTGATATGTGGAAGGAACACGGCCAGTGATCTAGGTGGCTTGCAGCTTTATCTCTAGGCCATGCTTGAAGGAGGTGGAGGACACAGGGAGACGCACCAGCCTCAAATACTGGAAGCCACAGTGTGGATGGGAAGGTGAGGAGGACATCTCCAAGCATGGTGTGACGAGAGGGGACAGGCTGTGAACTTGTGTGGGGTGGTAGTGATAGAAATGTCTGTGCTGCTGTCCTACAGGCATACACAAATGAATCACAAAATACCTCACTTGATTCCTGGCTGTGGCATGAGATGTCATAGCCCGCCGCTTGGCATGGCCTGGTATGCAATGTTTGTAGGACAAGGTGGATATCCACAGTGTGACAGGATATTGTGTCTGTTTTCAGAGCACATGTGTAGCAGGGGGGCATGGCAATCTGTTTTGAGGCTAAGTATGCCCACGTATCAAAAGCACACAGGCTTTGTGACCTGTGGGATGCATGTGGAAGCATCTCAACCCAGTGCACTTTAGTTCAAACCAGAATGGAGCCAAAGAGTTGGGTTCAACAGACAGCTGCATGTAGATACTCTGTGTGCATGTGTGTTCTTGCTAGCCTTCCATTTTCAAAGAAAATTGTGTCTAAGCCTTAAACAAATAATTGCATAGTAATAATTTTCAATTGACATATTTTACTTGTTCCCTACTTTTTCCTCCCCAGTCCCCATCCCCTGCCTTTTTTTGTGGTTTTATTCTATTGGGAAATCAAAATTATCTTCATCTTGGATTGTTCTATTTTTTTTTTTTTTTTAATGTTTTGTTTAAATATGCATAATTTTAAATTTGACCTTCCAGGTCTAAACTGTAACTTTAAGTTCTGCAATGCTAGGAAGTTTAAAACAATAACCACCTCTCTTTATGCTGTGTCATTGACCTTTCAATTTCTGTAAACCTGAATTTACAAATCGGCACTGTTTTTTCTCAGTCAGGCCCTCTGTCAATTGATGTTACGTCATTGCTGTCCTGGTGTATCTCTTGCTCTTTCCCAGTCTCTATAGCTCTGAAGCCTGTTTTTTGGATCAGTCTACAGTGACGCTTCAACATCTTTGGGTTCAACATTTCAGCATTGTTGGGTTCAACAATAACAAATCTAAAAATCTGTATGGCTGGAGTGCAAGTTGAGTTTAAGAAGCAAACAGAATAGAGAACCTCAGCCCCATTACCTCATGTTCTTCATTCCTTAGCTGCCCTTCTTTGTTAGAACACATGATTTTTTTCCACTTCATGTTACTTATCATATGTATTTTCAGAAGACCTAATATCTATTCAATATCTATCTATTTAAACTTTCTTATAAAAGAATTATCATTCATGTTTGAGTGTCCAATGGTATTTACAAAGGACAGAGAAATTCCACCTTGTGTTTTATATATGTAGGAAATCCACATTTTTGTGACATTTTTTTTCTCATATGAACATGTGTTCAAAAGCATATGCTGTAGTTTGTGTTTCCAGCATTATAAACTTGTGTTTTCTATGATTACATCAAGGATGAGAACACTCACCAAAAGAATTAAAGAATTAACTATAATTAACTGTGTTGTCTGTAGTCTTTCATGCAGAAACAAAAAAAAGTCAAAAACCATTGAAAGAAATTAGAACAAAGACGTTCATTCCTCCTGAGAAATGGCTAGAATTTTTAAAATTTCAAACATTAAATAGATGTAAGAATTAAGTATGTGTTTGCTACAGCAACAATCCAAAGAATATGATGAAAGGACATGAAGTCATTTTTTGGTGAGCACTGAAATAATATCTATCATTTTTGTCAGTGTAAGACATTTGAACTTCCTCTGTTCTGGTTTCCAGTGAGTGGTGTTCAACTTCCACATTAAAAGATCACGTGCAGAGAAGTTTATGGGCTACTCTGTATTGTCCTCAGAATAAATGAGTATACTTAGCACTGCCCGGCACCTTAGAATGATTCCTCTCATCTGGCCTTTTAAGGCTTGCATTCTTTGTGGACACATGAGCGGTTGCTTTTAATCACATTTAGAAGTAGTGTAATAAACATGAATATAATATTATTATTCCTTACTGCAGGGTATCTTGGAAGTTCTGATCAATAAGACTGGCTTTTGTATACTTAAGGAGGGGAAACAACTCCAGAGAAACAATGCTTCAGTGCCAAATTGGCCTGCAGGACAATGGGATAATCTGATTTCACAAACTCATGATTGCTTTTTACAATTTCATTTCACATTTGTCAAAAGTAAAGAGGACTCCTGTCCTGTCGAATTTTCAGTTTTCTCTAGTGTTTCCATCACAAAGTCCCATAATTAGATGATTTTTGCTAAGACGGTAATTCCTTTTATAAAGTATCTATATACAGGCTATTTGATTGCCATGGTCAAACTCCATTGCTTAAAATTAATCTTGACAGTGAGGCAGACTTTCTTTCTGCATATGAATGAGGACAATGGGTGGCAATAAAGTGGAGAGTTGAGGAGCGAGAGAAGAAATCAGAAGCCTACTTTGCTGTATTTAGTATATTATTATTTCTGTCACATTAGCCATGCAAGTCCCTCAAGGTGGGGCTTTTCTCTGCACTGCACAAATGAAGAATAAGATGCATGCTCTTAATAACCAAGATTTTGCTTTCTTTAAAATGGCAAAATGCTAGCCCAAAGGAGGAAAATTCAGTCTGTGGAATGCTATTTATGCAGATGCAACTAAGCAGCAGTCGCATGATTTCTGTGATAAGGAACCATGACAAGTTTCAGAATTCTCTCAGGAGTTTTTGAAAACAGTATTAAAATCTCTGACCATGAAGCTCTGGTTCAGTTTTTGAGCATTGTGATTGATTGCTGCCACTTGCTTTAAAGCACTCTTTCTCTTTTTCTGGTAGGTTTGTCGGCTGCCAAGTTGCTGTCTGAGTCTGGGCTCAGTGTGGTAGTTCTCGAAGCCCGGAACAGAGTTGGAGGAAGGACATTCACTATTAGGGTAAGCACTTCCTGTGATGCCTGACTGTCGCTTGTGCTGGTCTGTGATTTTGCAAATCTACCTTCCAGAAGGGCAGGCAGGAGGACCCAGGGAACTACAGGCCAGTCAGCCTCAGTCTCTGGAGTGGTGATCCTAGAAACAATTTCCAGGCATATGAAAGACAACAAAGTCATCAGTCAGCATTGATTCAGCAAGGGGAAGTCATGCTTAAACAACCCGATAACATTCTATGATGAAATGCCTGGTATGATAGTCAGGGAGAGAGCAGTGGATACTGTCTACCTGGACTTCAATAATTCAACATGGTTTCCCATAAGATCCTCATAGAGAAGCTATGAAGTATAGGCTAGCTGAGCAAATAGTGAGGTAGATTGAAAACTGCCTTATGGCTGGGCCTAGAGTGTGGTGATCAGTGCTGTGAAGTCTAGTTGGAGACAGCTAACTAGTGGTGTACCCCAAGGGTCCATACTGAGTCTGATCCTGTTCAACATCTTTGTTAATGATCATACAATCATTTAGATTGGAAAAGACCTGTAAGATCATCAAGTCCAACCATCATCTGACAAGTCCACCACTAAACTATGTCCCAAAGTGTCACATCCACACAACTCTTACATATCTACAAGGATGGCAACTCTACCACCTCCTTGGGCAGCCTGTTCCAATGCATAACGACCCTCTCTGTGAAGAGATTCTTCCTGATGTCATTGTTAAACCTCTCCTGGCACAGCTTGAGGCCATTTCCTCATGTCCTATCAGTCACCTGAGAAAAGAGACCAACACCCACCTTGCTACAGCCTCCTTTCAGGTGGTTGTGGAGAGCAACGAGGTCACATTTGGTGAACTGTGCCCAGCTCTGGACTCCCAGTAAAAAAGAAACAGAAGCATAGAATGGTTTGGGTTGGAAGGGACCTTTAAAGATCATCTAGTCCATCCCCCTGACATGGGCAGGGACATATTTCACTAGTTCAGGTTGTCCAAAGTCCTTCCAACCTGATCTGGAACACTTCCAGTGTTGGGGATTGCCTTCTCTGGGCAACCTGTTCCAGTGCCTCACCACCCTCATAGTAAAGAATTTCACTTTATATCTAATCTAAATCTTTAGATGTCCTATCAGTACACATCCTGGTAAAGAGTCCCTCCCCATCTTCCTTATAAGCCCCTCTTTAAGTATTGAAAGGCTGCACTAAGGTCTCCCTGGATCCTTCTCTTCATGCTGAACAACCCTGCCCTCTCAGCGTGTCTTCATAGGAGAGAAGTGCTCCAGCCCTCTGATGATCTTCATTGCCCTCCCATGGAACCACCCCAACAGGTCCATGACTTTCATGTGCTGGGGGCCCCAGAGCTGAACACAGTACTCCAGGTGGGGTTTCACAAGAACAGAGCAGAGGGGCAGAATCACCTCCCTCAGTCTGCTGGCCACACTGCTTTTGATGTGACCCAGGATATGGTTGGCTTTCTGGGCTGCAAGCAGACACTGCTGTTTCATGTCCAATTTTTCATCTGTGAGTATCCCCAGGTCCTTCTCTGCAGGGCTGCTCTCAAACCATTCATTCCCCAGTGTGTGTGGATAGCAGGGTTGTCCTGATCCACTTGAAGGGCCTTGCACTTGGCCTTGTTCAGGTCCATGAGGTTCATGTGGTCCCACCTCTCAAGCCTATCCAGGTCCCTCTGGATGGCATCCCTTACTTTTTATCGTATCAACTGCACCACTCAGCTTGTTGTCCACAAACTTGCTGAGGTTGCACCCAATCTATGCAAATCTATGTTTTTAATAAAGATGTTCAATATTGCCAGTTCCAATATGGAACATACTGGAGAAAATCCAACAAAGGGCCACCACTAAAATGATGCCATTAAAAAGAAAATGAAAGAAACAATGAGTCATCTGAGGCATAGGGTAATGTAATATAGATATTCCCTCTGCTTCCCAGCCTAAAAATGGGAGAGCTTTAAATTAAGTCAAATGCCAATTGCTTGGTAACCAGAGGTAAACAGGGGTGTTTTAGTAGAAATCATTGTACGTGAGATATAAACAGCATTCCGCTGTGATACTGAAAATGCCTATTTTAAACTGCTCACTATAAACAGTGTTAAAAAGTTAGCTATCTGCACAAGAGTTACAGTCTTGGGCAATCAGCCTGCTTGTAATAGTATGTGCCTCAAACTTGCTTTCTTTCCACTTTCCAAGTGAGTGTGATGCTGGTCTGAGTGGTGTGTGGGGTTTCTTTGCTGGCAGGCATGGGTGGATGCTGCTAGCCCAAGTGCAGCGGGCTAGAGCCAGGGTGTGCCCTGCTGGAAAGGAGCTTACTCCCTTTGAATACTGCACTGCCATGCTCAGCATCTACAGTATTAAATCTAAGCAGGTATCTGCAGAGACAGGGAAAACAAGCATTGGTGCTGGAGGTGGTTTCAACATGAGAAAGGTTTTGTGATGACAAGAAAAGTATCATGAGTTCTGAGAAAGTGGTGTTAGATTTTTAACCAAAGTATTTAGTTGGATATTTCTTCATATTCTCATGTCTTTTGTGTGACTACAAAGCCAATATTCAAAAGTATAGTGAGATTTAAACACAAGTTAAACCCGCATGCGGTGGAGTGAAGACACTGTGATCTCTTGTGTGTCTGTCGTTGCAGAGCTCAGCACTGCCTACGTTTAAGCCAGTCAGAATGCTTTGTCTCCTATTCACTTAGATACAGTGCTATTCACCATGAAATAATTCTTCCTAATTCTAGGTATTTACATTGAGGAGTTTCACACAGAGCTTTTGATTCCTGTGTTATTTCTTTTGACAGAATAAGCACGTCGGTTATGTAGATGTTGGTGGAGCGTATGTGGGACCTACCCAAAATAGGATTCTCCGTCTGGCAAAGGAGCTGGGTATTGAGACCTATAAAGTGAATATAGATGGCTATGCCATCCATTACAGGGCGGTAAGTATTACATCTTTTATGTTTAGACACCTAAACATAACACTAAATTTTGGAAACTGCTGGCAGTTATTCAAGGGGTTTCATTTAGAGCTCACTTTTGGGAATTCAGGAAGCACCTGTTTGAAGTGTAGTTACTCTGTTATTATTGGCAATTAGATCAATGATTCTTGTTTTCTTTTGAAAAGTCTTAAAAAATGAGAAATGAGAAAATGAGAAAAGTCTTAAAAAATGAGAAAATTCTAGTTCAGAAATACAAGCCCAATTTAAATAGAGAAAAAAAAATATAATTCTGTTGGATAATATTAAATTACAATATTAGACAACAGTATTATGGGACCAGACTGAGAGTATTATAAAGTACCTGGTCCACTTACTAGCTTCACATGAGATCCCAGTCCCTTACAGTGGGATTAATCTTGTTAAAAATTGGATGTCTAGAAGTTGGAAGTCGGATTTGAGACTTGTTGTGATTCTCTAGCTGTAAGGAACAGACACCTCCCAAGGTTCACCATAAACTTCATGTCTGAGATGTGGCACAGAGGGAGCTCAGATGACTGCTTCTGAGTAGGCAACTATCATGCACATGGCTAATGTGAACTGGAATGAAACCTATTTTCAGAACAGCTTTTAGCCTCTTATCTTAGTTCTTCAGTCTACCATTTTTTTGCTCAGGTCCTGTTGAGGACCTACTGCCAAAATAACTACAGAGTGAGAGCGGCAGGGAAAAGGACAAAGAGAGGCCTAAGATTCATAGGTGTAAGGTGCAAAGTGTCTATGTCCATAACTCACAAACTACTTTCCATCATTTATTTATTTTTTCAATATCCTTTTGTTTGGGTACTTCCCAGACATTAGCAGAACAAGGCCTGAAGCTTATATGAGTGAGAGTTGACATATATGATAGAGGCAAGGCTATGTGGTGGATCCTTAACTGATTTAATTTTTATCATCTTCCTGCTTTTTCTTCCTATAATTAGAACAATGTGCTCATGGTGGACAGTTTTATGATCTGTCTCTATGTAATTTCTCCATACTGTGGAGATTCATACCATGCTTGTAAGATAGTCACATCTTAAACAATTGTATGGCCACTCCACAATACTCAAAAAAATAAACTGCACCACCTGGTGTAAAATTGGTGTGATTCTACAGCAAGGGAGCTGGGCTTATTTTACCAGCTGTGTGTTTGGCCCACTGTATTTAATTTAAGCTCAGACATGGAACTGTTAGCTTCTTAAAAGGCACTTACCTTCGGTGTGTTAAATAAAAGGCTCTAATGGGTTACATGAATTTGAGCCCTTAATCCATTTTGACACTGAAGCTACAGCTTTTTTTGTCCCTTATTACATTATGCATGTCCTTGCTAATGACCATGTAATTTCGTAAGTTTTCTTTGAAGTGAAAGCATGTTCCTAAGCAAGAGGCAGAATCACGAGCTGTTCATCTGGATCACAGGCTGGGGATCAATTCTAGATTTGGCATTGTGGTCTTGCTGAGCAAACCAGGATCCTCAAGGGAGGCATAGCTGTTGGAACAGGGGTTCAGCAAAGGGACTCCCTTAAGCACTGAATAAATAATAATTATGCTTTTACTGCAGTCTGTTTCATTCCTCCCACATTATTTTCCCATGGATTACAGGCCTTTTGTTTTCTTTTCTTTCCCTATGGGTTTTCACTGCTTTTTCTCCTTACTCTTTCCTTGAGAATTCATGTAGTCACCAAGTCCTTTGTTTTAAGGATCTGTTGCTAAGTCTTCTTTTAAATCCCACTTCTTGGAACCTATTGAAAACAAACTGTGCAACCCAGGCTGTTGGCTAGGTTGATGAGTGCTCAGTGATCTTAGGACTTGTACATTTTGCCTACCAGCTACATACTGTTGTCATGCTTTGGCAGTGTCCAGGTGGAGATGTGTGCTCTCCTGGCTATATGTGCACCTCTCATATTTATTAGAGGCACTTTGGGAACCAGAAGGAATATTTTCTAGGTGATAGAAAATGTGTTAGTGAAGAAATTGTTTGATATTGGAGGACTGTCACTCCAGAAATTAAATATTAATCTAGAAGAGGGACTTGTTCAGCTTCTTGGACACTTGGCTGTGGGCCAGCTGCTGCCTTTGAAGTTTGAAGAGTGAGACCAAAAACTTCTCCCCTCATGTCTCATCTGCTGTTTCTGCCCCTTAGCGGCTGTCCTGAGTGTGGAGCCAGAGGCAGACAGGAAGGTCTCATCCCAAGGGCATATATTTGAACTCTGCGACTCTGCAGCAGTTTTGCCAGATGTGAGAGGGAAAGTTGTGCTGAGGAATGGCTAAACATGGCTTTAGATGTTGTTGTGATAGTCGTTCATTCAATCATATGCAATCCACAGCATCTCCAGACTAAGAGGTTTTTGGTCACTTGTTTACCACACTGGTCCGGCTCAGTTTGGCTCTTTCTGCAGGTTTTCAGGATACAGCTTGGGCTGGGTTAGAAGAAAGTGGGGAAGCCTTATCCTACGAGCGGAAGCAGCCAAGGGAAAGTGGAAATCCCCTGGGGGATTTCATGAGCTGCTCTGCTCTGAAAGGAATTTTTCCCATATGTATGTGGAAAAATCCCACATGCGGCATGCTTTAGAAATTGTATTGCTTCGTGTGGGCAGGTTTCTTTTGTAGTCACATTTTATTTGAAGGTTGAAATACGTAATTATTGTTTATCTTTTTTTGGTCTGCTTGTTCATTCTCTCCCATTGGTTAACATGGAAACATGGACTGCTTTGATATCAATCAGGAAATTGTTTGTGTCCTGTCACGGTAAATCTGTAACTTCCAACTTTCCACTTTCTTTCCAGCCAGATTGCTCCATGGCTGCTCTCCCGTAGATCGTAAACAGCATTTTTGGACTAAGAGAAGGCAAATGTGCAGCAGTTGTCCCTTTCCAGAGGGGCAAATAGCTTTTTATTTTTACAGAGGTCCTTGAAGCTCACACCGTGCTCCGTTTTCACTTTCTCTTTAGCAGAAGATGTTAGAAAATAAAGGCATTCATGCCTTGGTGTAGTATTAAACTTCTCGAATAACTGCAGTCCTCTAGTACTTGGCTGCAGTACTCAGCTGCAGTGTACATACCCCTGGTAAATAGGGACTGGTTTTACTTCTTTCTTTGCTTACCATTTTCAGAGCAAGGCAACACAAGGCAAAAGAGTTTTCGTACATAGTGCTTCACATTTGCCATCTAGCTTTCTATTTCCTTCCTCTAGCTGTAACATTAAGAGGTTAGCATGCAGCAGATAAGTCTGTGCAGATTGCTGTAAATCTGTAGTTCAGACAAGGGAACTGCAGGTGGTCCCAGGCGCTGCAAAGCCTGCGAGGTTAGGAAGCACCGAGTGGGGAGGGATGCATGCCAGAGGGCTCACACCATAAGGAGCTGTTGTTCCAGCTAGGCATGTTGTGCATGGCCTAAGGGCTGCAGCAGTCCTGCTCTTGGGGCACAAGAACTGCTTCTGTGCTCCTGATTCATAGTTTCAGCACAGGGAGCAGAAGCCACGTTTGCTTTTCTCCAGCTGGCAAAATTGTCTGTTCTTGGCCTTGTGTCACAGCTTGGGCTGTGTTCCTGTGGTGATGACTATAAGCTGCAGAGAGAAGATGGACCTTGCAGAGCATGGTATCTCTCTGGGGCCTTCTTTCTAGGTATTGAACTACGATGCCTGGGGATAACATTTCCTTTGGATTGGTGTGGTGTACCTAATCCAGGCAGGCAGCAGGATGCAAATCTGAGGTCCACGGGAAAGCAATCAACATGCCAGGAAATGGAAGAAAAATTAGATAAACTCTGTGGGTCAGCCAAGCAGCCTTGTGTTAGCATGGGAACAAAGCCAGGAGGTTATTTGCCTTTTAGTTAAGAAAACAGTAGTTCTTAAATAATCCACCCAGAACATTATAAACTTGTTTAAAAGTAGACTATTGCATGATCTTGCCTGCCTGCAGTGAGCTTCTCTGTGAAGCATGCAGACAGAGCTCCTTTGCCTCGCAGGGAGCCAATATTAAAAACCAATGAATAATTTACCAGCCCCATGTCATCTGGGCTGGATTTAGTCCCTTCTGTGGAAATACTTGTTCAAGAGAGAGGGCTGAAAAACTGATACAACCAAGGCAGTCAATCTGTCTGTCTGGTGGACAATGGGAACTTCTCTGCTGGAATGTCTTAGATTGGGACTTTTGTCTGATCCACTCCAACCTGTTACAGATCCAGACCCCTACACAAGGAGATGCCATGCCTGTGAACTATTTCAGGCTCTATAAATTCTGATTTAGCCACTTCCAGGTCTGTTGGCATTGTATTTTTCAAGGTTTTCCCACCCTTGATCTTGAATCCTACTAAAGTTATGGTTTTACATGCTGAAGAGACCAGTAAGTAATGCTGGTTTAGACTGTATTTATCATCAGTAGAAAATTGCTAGTTCTGAGTGGTTAAAATACATTTTCCCGTTGATCCTCCTGGGCTATGCCATTGACCAAAGAAGTGGGAGTATTTTTTTATCGTAAGTTTTCTTGATAAGTTCTCAACAGATTGTGGTCATGCTGATTTAAAGCTAGCATAGTGCTGGAAAATGTGGACGAAGACATGAGGCAGCCAGGCAGTGGGCAGGTTCTCCCTGCCTCAGCAGGGAAAAATCTGCAGCAATCAGGATAGTCTGGGAGTTTCTGAACCTGGAGCTGTTTAACATGGTAGAGTAAATACTGGGAGCTGGAAAAATGTTTTGGCACAAACCCCATCATAAAGTTACTGAGAGAGATTTTCTTGGGCTAATGTTTTGATGTTCTGGGCTGATGTAGGTTTGGCTGGGGGGGAAAAAGAAAAAAAAAAAAAAAGGAAGAGAGGATTCTTAGAAGAAATTACTTTGTTTGACTTTCTATTAAAATAAGTGCGGATTTTTTTTTTTTTTTTTTTTTTTTTTGAGTTAAGTAAGCCAAGGACAGGAGAGGCGTTTTCAAGTTACACCACTCAGTTCCAGCACAGTCACTCTTTCAACAAGCTGAATGGACAGAAGTCTTACTGAAAAGAGGAAAGTTTTTTTTTAAACTGAAGAAAATAGCCTTGAACTGAGGGTTTATCTTTTCCCTTGCAATATCGCTGTCACAAGACCTCAGTAATAACTCGTCTTCACCTGTTGTTAGGTGGCCTGACAGTACTGCACCTCGTCTCTGCTTAAGGGCAGGATTATTAGTTTTAAAGCACATAAAGGAAGACACATTGTTGGCACCTGCATCCCTGACAAGAATAAGAAGGGTAGCAATAAATAAGCTCTGAAGGAGTGGTATGCAATGATCTTTTTGAAAAACAAAATGTTGTGCAATAAGAAGAAAAATATTAATGATATATTACAGCTTTGTGTGAAGATTACCATGCTTGATACAACATCAGTTTATGACAGTAAAAGCTGCAAGCAAGCAGTTTATCACTCTGCATGCATTTTTTGGTCTGCTCTTCTAAGGCTGAACGCACAGTGACATAATGGCATACTGCTCCAGGAAAAGGAAGAGGCAGTATCATGCAGAGGATTCCCTTACTTGTAGTTTGTAGGAGCATGTTCTCTGTTCTTGCCATGGCAGGACTGTGTTTTGCATGCACACATGCACCTGAAGAAGGCTGGAGGAACCTCTCCCTCCAATTTATATATACCCAGAAACCCAGAGGCAACCAACTACCTCCAGAGTCCTCCTGGTGACTTGAACAGAAAACTCAACATCTGTTGAAAATTAAAAGCAAACCTTTAAGCTCTTGTCTCTGAATGTGGGATCACAGCCTTGTGCTTTGCTCAGCCCAGAGGTTGCTGTGCCTAGAGCACACTGGAGAGCGTGTTTGGTGCTGCTGTCTATGAGGATGGGGAGTTCAGTATTCTGTTCAGTATTCTGAGTTTCACCTTACATCTTTTATTTTCTTGCCATCTTTGCAGAAAAATGTTCTGAAGAATATCAGAAAGCTGTACATATACACGTAGACAATTATCACTGTGTCAATTATCAAGCTGTGAACACATACAAAATTATCATTGGGGAACATGGATAAATCATCTCACACCGAGTGTGGAGATGGCACTGTTGGCTCCAGCTTCATTTCCCCCTGCCCCTGGGTCTGCACCTCATGCACTTGTAGCACTACAGCCTCTCGCTTGGCCTGGGAATCCCACCCGTGGGTGCAGCACAGTGTATGCATTGCACTAAAAAATGTGTTACACGTGGCATAACACCACAGCTCCTACCTGCCATGGTCCAGCTCATTCACTGCATCCTGCCACATGGCCTCATGCAAACTTATGACACACCTAGAAAAGCAAACGTAAGAGATCTGTTGAGAAATTTGCCATTGACTTACATGGGAGAAAGTTCAAAGCAATTTAATAAGAGAAAATGTTGCCCGCTCATCCAGTCCTCTTTCAGATTAAAGTTATCAGAGAGAACCAGCTGCTGTTAGATTGTCTCACTTATCTTTATATCACAGGATTATCTGCAAACAGTCTCTATTCCTGTTGCAGCTATGTGTCATACACACTGTAATTATTGGAACTATTTTTACAATTGTACAGAATTTTTTTTCTGCAGCCAAATACTTTCTTTTTGGCAAAATAATTTTTTGGAGGCTAATTTTCTCTCAAGGCACTTGGAACAATAAAGAGTTATATATATATTTTTAAAGGTGCTACATATCATAAGGGCAGCTAGATAGTCTGAAAATCTAAAATGCATGCAATTTTAAACCCATGCAAATTTTAGGATGCACATTAGAGCAGGTGGGTGAACACTACATTCATTCACATATAATAAAGAAGAATACTTAGGAACAAGGAATATCACCTTGTCCATTGCTTCAGACTCCTTAGCCCAGAAGTTGACAGAATCTGCTCAGAACAAATGTACTCTCCCACCCCAAATGAAAAACCAACAGCATTGTCAGGTGAACTGTTTTTTTTTTTTCTTCATACTTAGATTCATGCATTCCATTGCTTATACGTGTATGCAGGGAAAAAAAAAGAGGCTTGAATTTAGGTCTTTTGGGCCAGAAGTTTGACCATGTGATAACTTTGGGATTTCTCTGTTCTTGACTAATGCAGGTATGCTCTGTTGTTTCAGTTGCTTGTGTTGTTGTTTTAGGGAAAGTCACGCCACTTCGTGGGTATTCGCCCTTCAACATGGAATCCCTTCGTTTATCTGGATTACAATAACTTCTGGAGGACCCTGGACAAACTTGGAAAAGAGGTAGGTTCTGTAAATTGCACCAATTACCTATAGAGCTCATGTCACCGTAAGTAAATCTGTGTTGGTTATAGTTTTCTTCTCTGGCAGGGTGTAGAAAGATTTTTTCCCCTTCCCCTGCTCAAGCCTTTTAGAGGATGGATGGGCCATCTTTGTTGCTTGCCAAGCTGAGCTCTGATTTTTCTTTGGAGTAATTTTATTTCTAAATTTCTTAAATAGAAAATGCCTCAAAAATTCAAGTAGTACAACTTCAGATCTCTCTGTGTACAAAAAGTAGCCCCTGGGGATTCATGCTGGGACCTGGCAATGATACAAACTAGCTATGACCTGGCAATGATAAAGTGCTGAATAATTTATTGAATAATTTGCCTCTGTCTCTAGATTCCTCTTGAAGCACCATGGGATGCTCCACATGCAGAAGAGTGGGACAAAATGACCATGAAAGAGCTAATAAATAAGACTTGCTGGACCAAGTACGTAACTCTTCATTCATTCTGAAATCCGAATGCAGAATGACAGTGGGTCCCTAGCAAATTCTGGAGTACAGCTGCATGAAACCTTCTTGTGGAGAGCTTTCTCATGTTCCAATTGACTTCAGATGGGGCATAATCAAATCTCTGTTGAGCCAAGTACCCATGGCAAGGAGGGACAGCAAAAACCTTGTGGAGCCTGAGAAATGTCTCAAGTTGATGAAATGTGGTTCATATCGACAAAGGCAATGACGGTAACATATGATAGATAGTGACATAGTAGAAAAAATAAATGTACAGTGGACAGTACATTGAATGCATTTAAAGTTCATACTGCTGTAACACTGTATCCCAGGTAAAGCAAGATAAGCAATTGTTACTTTTTATTCAGAGCTATGGAGGAAATAAAAAGAATAGTTCTTCTTAGTGTAACAAAAAAAAAGGGGGCTGCAAAATTATGACAGACTCAAAGAGGAATGAAAATTACTAGATGTTTGGAAAAAGTCTTCACAGAGGAGTTGAGAAGAGTCACTGTGTGACATGAAATCTTCTGGGAAAATTCCTGTGGTCTTCAGTGCGGTTAGTGTTTCTGCTATGAGGGACTAGCAGAAAAGATTAGCGTATGAACATCTACTTTGAGCATACGTACAGATCACAGTGGCATAAACCAGTAGCTATTTCTTCCAGTAGCTAAGTCTTCCAAAGCATTTTTGAGTACTTAAGAGTTTGCCATCCACAAAGCATAAAGAAGTAGTTACCAGTGACTTGAGCTGGCTAAGCTTTATTATCATCAGTTGTTTTAGTGCCTTTGAGCCCCCTTCACTCACCCCATACCCACAGAGTAAGGTGCTGTGCAAGCATGAGAGAAATGTATGGCATCTCACCCAAAGTGCTTAGGTTTAGGATGAGAGACAGCAGAATATACAAAGGAGATGAGAGAGCAGGAGATGTTTGAGATGAGATTGATCTTTTTGATGGACTGTTGTTAGGTGCTGGGTGAGGGCCTGTGGATGACAGGGTAGGACACAGTGTTTGTGTTGGCTGGCAGATGTGATTAAAGATGCTGGAGAAACCTGAGGTTTGCCCCTGCAGGCCCACATACATGGGAGTGACAGCGTGTGCTCTTCTCACCATATTTCTACTTAATTCAGGTGAGAACATGCCTTTTCTTGTCTTTAGGGAAAGCAACACATAAATAACTATACTTTGTAAATATGAATTGAAGTCACTTGTAGGCATAGAAATGGAGGCAGAAAGAGAAGGGGCTTCCCCAGCCTGATGGCAGGCTAGGAGCTGAGGAATAATGTCCTCTGACTCTTGGCCATGTTGTCTCCTATGTAATTATAGTGTGTGTCTGCCTTAACCCTTGGAGAGAAAGAAGGCCTTCTTGTTGCCCTTCACCTCTCTTGCTGTTTTATGCCTGGGCCTGGCCAGGAACTTTGTCTTCATCCCTGCTGGCCTTTTGCCACGCTTGCTCAACTCTCTGCCATCGCAGAGCACCATCCTTGTGCTCTCAGGAGGCTGTCCTTGAGTGTCAGCCAGCTCTGCTGGGCCCCTTTGCCCTACAGGGTAGTTTCCCATCGGATTCTGCCAAGCAGGTCCTTGAGGAAGCTAAAATCCACTCTTCCAAAGTTCAGGGTTGTAATCCTAGTGTTTGTCTTACTCCTCTCAGGATCTTTGACTCCACAGTCTCATGCAACCAAGGGTGCCCTTCACCTTTGCATTACCCAACAGTTCTTCCTCATTTGTCCAACAGAATGTCTCCCCTAGTTTTCAGTATCAGGGACCCAGGTGATCTATTGCTTAAAAAATGTGCGGTGTATTTCATACGTCTATGAAGGAGCCCACTATATGAATAGGAAAAAAGAACAATGTTCAGTATGGGGCAACAACAGCTGGAAATACTCTTTTCTTCATTTCCTTTTTCAATAAATTCTATTTATTAGGCAAAGAGAAGCACAGTCATGCTAGCACCTGTATCCCCGCTTGCTGTGCTGGCCCCAGTGCTTCTTTGTACTTCTCTCCTCCCTTGCATTCAGCATCTTATCTGTTTGGCTGTGCTCTGTTTGCCTTTTCATGCTGACTGTGGTTTAGCACTGTACTTGCAGCTTCCTAACCAAAACTTTCCATTTGAAAGGATTTTGCGGGGTTAAATCTTACTCGGGCTCTGTGAGATACAATATGCAGCAGTTTGGACTTTCTCTTGCTCTCTGATGCACTGCAGTTTTCTTTACAATAAATTTCATGAGCCATTTCTCTGCAAACTCAGTCACTTTGAGCTACCCTTTCTGTTTCAAGTGCACTGGCTCTTCCTTTTCTAGCTTTTACTGTTCCTCTTAGTCAGGAAGTCAGCGAAGTATAAGCAAAACTGCGTTTATAGTGATCTCCGTGGGAACATGTTTGTCTGCAAGACTGCTTCTACTGCTGGTGGCTTTCTGGCACTCCAGTTTTAATGGACACCACTCCAATTTTAATGGACACACTCAGCTGAAACATGTTCAAAAAGCCATTTTAAATCTTCAAGCCAAGCCAGATTTTTCTAAACATAGTTAAAAACGGTACCACCCTAAATGGAAAAGCTTTTTTACAACATTTTCTATATGACTTGGGTCAAGATTGCAATGTAAGAGTAATTTGTCATGTGCCACAGATCAACCATTACTAATCCTGAAGACTCTTCATATTTCTCAAGCAACAGAAATTTGGCATCTCAATGCTTTTAGGACTGTTACAGAGGGCTATTGTGTGCTCTATGTGTTCATATTCTTGCTAATGTAATAAAGGTGACTGGACTTCATGCCTAGGGAAATTAGTTTGTAAAAGTTTAAAAGTTATATATTTTAGCCTGGACAACTTGCAAAGTTGTTTCCTTTAGGAGATGGTTATAAATCCATGTGGTTTTATGAAGCTTCATCTAAATCAAAGACCTTTTGCTGTCTTTGCAAAATAATTTCAATTCTTTTAGTAATATGTAGCTACAAATGAAACAAATGATCATACATAGCAATGTCCTCACCTCCTGCTGGTGAAACTCTGTTTATGTTCAGAGGATTTACTTCACTAGACAACTGTTCCTCTCCCTATATTTGTGGCGATAACTGACAATTTGATTTTTCTGGGTTACTTATGGTGTGTGATTCTTGGTCTTACAAAAGCACTGTTATATCAGAGATGGGAAATGTTTTAGCAGTGTGGCTAGTTGAGTCCCTGAAGAGCAATCAGACCTTGGAAATGATGTGCCTGATGAGCTCCCTGTGGAGGAGAAATGCAGAAGAAGTTCGCTAACAGGTTACCAAATGCATTCTCCTGTTGAGAAAAATATTTGTTTTGATGAAAGGAATGGCGACTGGGAAAGTATTTAAAGAAATAACTAAGGTAAAATCAGTAGGATTTCAAACTGCATGGGTAAATGCTTTGGAAGGAAGGAAGGGAGGCGCTGATATAACCATTGAAACAATCAAGCTCCAGGCTAATAAATGAGGCAAATATAAATCATTTTGGCTTCTCTGACAGTGGGGTAGCAGCCCTTATCGAGAATAATAAAGAAAAAATAATGAAAGCAATCAGGAAGCCACATTTGTTCAGTACCTGTTTCTGCTCCTGTGTTTCATGCAGAGCTGGTAAAGAATTTGCCACCCTCTTTGTGAATGTCAACGTCACGTCTGAGCCGCACGAAGTCTCCGCTCTCTGGTTCCTGTGGTACGTGAGGCAGTGTGGGGGCACATCCAGGATATTCTCTGTCACCAATGGGGGCCAGGTACAAAATGTCTCCTATTTTTCCCCCCCTTGAAACCTTAAAGAGCAAGTGGAGTGTCGTACCCGCCAAACTCCTGCAATTAATGAAAGGAGAACAAAACACCAAGTTTATGGGGCACCAAAGACAGTTATGTTCTCGTGGGGCTGAATGGCCCACTCAGCTAACTCTGTGTAATGAGGAATTTCATTAGCTAGGCTGTGGGATAAATTGGGACAATTTAATTAATTTTTCTGTCCTGCATTCACTTCAACATAGTTCTTTTGTTGCAGATTTGTTTTTTTTCCCCTCCTCCTTTATGTGCCAATTTGTTTTCTATGGGATACTTACCACATCTGAATGTTTTCAACAGTTCAAAGCAAGTGTGCTTGAGACTGAAATACTGACATTTTTTATTTTCTTTGTGGAAGTCTCTAATGCCAAGAGTTGGAAGTAGGTAGCAAAAGGCCCTTCAGGTAGGAGTAAAACCCAAGAGCCTTCCACCACAGGGTCCTCTCACCCACAGTTGCTGTTCCATGTCAGCAACTGCTAGATGTTGTGGTAAGGATTAAAAATAAAATAAATACCCTTAGATAGACAAGACGTGGAGAGGGGAAAGCTAGGCTGAGAAGAGCGCTTCCTTTTCTTTGTGCCTGGGTGTGTCAGGCCTTGGTTGCTGCCTTCCTTCCCTCTGCCTGATCAAAGTCAGCTGAGAAAAAGAAGTGTTTCTGACTTAGCAGCCATGATGAGTCTTATAAAACTTCTTCAGGCAGTCATTTCAGTATTTCAGCACAAGAATTTGTGGCTCCTTTCCTCCTTGCCTGTACCAGCATCTTCTATGTAAAGTGAGGTGCTTGATAGAGCAATGGTGGCTGATGGATAAAAGAGGGCTAGTGCTTCCTATTGGCCTCTGCTCAGACATCACAAAAAATATGTGTCACAAATTGTGCTTTTTCCAGACAACACTGTCTCTGTGTCCTCCCAGGGACAGATAAAGCTCATTGCCTGCTGCACTCGAGGCCAGACTCAGTTAAAGATTTGTCTTACTTCTGAGCTTGAGAAGGCTTTAGCTGTACAGATGCAAGGTGGTATCTTTGTCACACATGAGGGTTTTGATAGCACAGTGATGGCTAAAATACTAAAAACTTCTTTTTAATGAGGTGATTTGTTTATTCTAGCTAAAATAGCTGCATTATACTTCTTTATTCTGCGGGCTTCATGAGCCTCTAAGACAGGTAATTGAGAAAGCCATTGTAAAAATGTCTCAGCTATCAGTCTCCAGTGAGGTTCAAGCTTCTGTCTTACCTTTTATGAAAGTCTGGGCTACTTTATGCGTCCTTAGGACTTGTACATTTGTCCTGGAGTTTCTTGATTATGAGCAGAAGTCATGTTCAATGTCGTTGTGATTAATGCTTGTGATTTTTTTGTTGTTTGTTTTGTTTTGTTTTGTTCTGTTTTTTCTGTTTGTTTTTTAGGAGAGGAAGTTTATTGGGGGTTCTGGTCAGATATCAGAGAAAATAAAGGATCACCTCGGAGGCAAAGTTAAACTGGAGAGACCTGTGGTCCGTATTGATCAGACAGGTGATAATGTCATTGTGGAGACTCTAAACCATGAAATATATGAGGTAATTTGATTAAAATAAAAGTAGAGTATGCATTTAGTGGGTGAATACATCTGCTGTAGCTCTTAGCCAGATGTAATCAGGAAGTACCTATTTGTGTGTGTCTATTTCTCAGACTGTCCGGACAGTCTGTGAATCCTGCTTTGCAGATTTATTTATGGCTGGGTCACATCTTGGTGTTCTGCTAATTGGTCATTAGTCTGCTTTGTCTGTCTGACCTTTTTTTGTGATTATGTAGTTTTACATTTTAGTTCCTCATTGAGACTGTTTCAGATAAAGAAAAATAAGGTTCCTGTTTGTATTGAATTTTGTGGTTTGCAGGAAAAAAAAAAAAAGAAAAAAAAAAAAAGGACGCAATATTTCAAACCCAGTTAGTAAGATTTGTGAGGTCAGCTTGTCACGAGATACGAAAGGCCAAGGCTCAGCCCCATCCCATGCAGTGACAGTAGCTCCCTTCTGAATGCAGAGTCAAGCCTGCTGCAGGGGCAAGGAGGGTTTGTGGGGCTCAGCCACCGCCTGCAAGACACCCATCTCATCAGCTGCAGTGTGCAGAGGATATTTAGAGAGAGTTAGCAGAAAGGGAAGGGACTGTTTGACAGAGGAACTGCTCTGAGGATATGCTGAGGAGGGGCTCTCTCCCTCCCCCAGGGATTATTAGCCACAAAGTCAAACCACAGGCTTCTTCCTCTGTGCCAGCTGAGCTCAGTCAGAGCAGACAGGCTTCCTGCACTCAGTGGCCCTGCCAGTATCAGCACTCCTTGGAGCAGCAGTGAGTGCAGTGATTCAGTGTCAGCCTGAACCCTGAAGCAGAGCATCCTTCGTCACTCTGGTCAGATGCAGACCTGTGAGAGGAAAGGAGCATGTTCAGGAAAGCTGAAATCACCACCAGTGTTGCCTGTCCTGAAGTAGAATACTGTGAACATGCAATGGAGTGATTTATTTATTTTTTTATAATAAAAAGGGTCATATTTTCTTGGGAATATTAAAAGGCACTTTTACCTATGCTGTAAGATCTTTCTTGTCCCATTCCCTGACCTGTCTCCAGCCAGGTTTCATCTGTAGTCCTGTAGTGTTCAGAAAGCTGTCAGGAATCACATAATCACAAAATAACATATTTTCCTTACCTTCTTTTTCTGAAATGGCAGAATTCTTCTGGCCACCTGGAAATATCTGTATGGGAAAGCCAATTAGGAAAGTCAGGGGTGGGAAAGCTCTTTAATGATGGATAAGAGCATCTTTCAAATGTGTCCTGCAGGGCAACCCCAGTGTGAGGCAGTGCCTTGTCTCTGCTGACTGTGGTTTACTTTTCAGGGCAAGTATGTGATCAGTGCTATCCCTCCCATCCTGACAACGAAGATCCATTACAACCCAGAACTGCCACCAAAGAGAAACCAGTTAATTCAGCGTATGCCTATGGGGTCTGTCATAAAATGCATGATGTACTACAAGGAAGCCTTCTGGCAGAAGAAAGGTATGTGGAGAAAGCGAAGGACTTAGGAACCCAGTGCTATGCTAATTTTGAAGCTCTGCTGTCTATCAGGGAATAAATCCAGGAGGGCATTAAATGTGCAAAACACCCAAATTAAGCACATAGAAAAGCAAAAGCTCTTTGGGAAGGAGAGCTCCTTGTCCAAGCTTAAGTATACACCTTTTCCCAAAGCAGAGTTCAAACCCCAGCAGGATCCCAAGTCTCAGAGCTGCCAGCTGCTCACTGATAGAAGAAGCCAGGTTTCCCTGGGAAGTATTGCTGAAAGCTATGAGGCCACCTGCAATGCACAGAAACAGCAGCCATGCAGCAGCAAGTCCCTGATTCTCCCTGCTGAGACAGAGTTAGGGCAGCCAGAGTGAATTTACAGCAGACGACAGTGAGATCTTTGGGTGTAAGTGAGACCTTTCCCTGTTTTTAATCCTCTGTTCTACAGACTTGGTATCTCAGAGGAATGGGAAAAGTAGGTTAGCTTTTTGTTTAACTCGAGATATTTTTCCAAGTACTGCAACATCACAATTTTCTCAGCTTTAACTGTTAAAGAATGATCAAAAAATCAGTTACCATTTCTAGAGCTATTTGCATGAACAGGTTAGTTTCCACTTCCTATATAATGACACCGAAAGTTGCACTGGGTGAGAATATTTCTTAATCGAAAGAATATAATTTTGCATGTTTCAGGGCATAAGCCAACCACCAAATGGGATTAGAAAGAAATGCAGGTAGGTTTATACATTTCTATCTGTGCAGGATTTTTTGTGTGTTCATCTGAAACATGTAGGTGGTGCCAAGGATGTGATACTAGATTGGATTACCCATGTTTTTGCTGCATTACCATTACTGGACACCATTTATGACAGTCGTCTCATCAATAAAATCAATACAGACTGTAAATTTGAGCCCACAGTGAGCAGATATAATTACATTGGGTTTTGTTGCTGCTGATGTTGTTTTAACCAAAGTTACTTATGGAATGAACCATTGTAGTTCTTGCTAAATCAATTTATTTTTAATGCTTACTGAGCCCAATATAGAAAGCCACAGGGACTTGCAACAAGCCACAAAAATTCCTTACTAAGTAGTAATGGAATTTAAATACGACTTTTATAAGTCTGTGTACAAAATTTCCCAGAGTCAGAGGAAAGAGAGGTAAGACTGTTACAGACTTCTAGTTATTATTGGTGACCAAGGAATTACTGTGCAATTCCTTTTATTGATAGTTTTCCCAGTTCACTGCTGTCAGTATAGAGATTATCAACAGGTCTCTCTGACAATTATTTTGCTTTCTTTTCTCCCCTTAGGTTGCAGTGCTGCTCTCTTCATTGAGGATGAAGAATGCCCAATCGGAATAACCATGGATGACACAAAACCAGATGGATCTTTTCCTGCCATTATGGGGTTAGGAGCTTCTAGCCCATACTTACAGATATGCATTTCTTTTTGTATAAAGGAGTGAGAGAAGGAGGAGGAAGAGGAAAAATGGACAGATCCTATCAGTGGTGCCCACTCCCACAGCCCTAGTAGAGGGTGGAGAGTACTTCTAACAGCCCCCTCGTGCCTCTCTAGTCCATTTAAGCTTTTATGTGAAACTTGTGCTACAAATAGCCTGATACAATGGTGATTGTCGGGAAGGGGTTGCTGAATTCACCTTTGCTTGTTTGAAGCATTCACACAGTGTTTTGCTGCTGAGTAGATTTAGAAATAAATCCTTTACTTACCTAGTTTTATGAGAGTTTTATGAGCCTGTACTCTGCTTATGTCAGGATCTTGTATTTTACACCTAGGCCAAAATGAAAATGCAATTGTCCAAGATATCATCGTTTGCATCCTCTCCCCATCTAGCTGAGGAGGGGCAAAGAACATCAGCTTGTGGTTAAGTTAGGCAGCAGCTGCTCAGTGAGGAAATCGGAATTCTTCAGTGAGGAAATAAAAAAAAAAAAAAAATAGAGGAGCTGGAGTTTGGACAAACAGATGACAAAATGTGTAGCAGCATTTATTGGCTTTTAAAAATGAAATTAAGCCAATATGAACAAACAATCTTTACAAATGTTTCCACTGTAATCTGAGGGGAACCTGCCAAAAAAGGCCAATATAAATGTCAAGCAACCACTTGTGAAGTGTTTGGCAAGGAAAGCGTGCCACTTCTACCAAACTGTACATGCTTATGAGCATATTCAAGGCTTAAAAACTTCCGTCTTGCAAGTGGTAAACCTCTTCCAAATGGCAAATGGTTTCTTGCATTCTCCTTGTGGATTTCTCCTTGCAGCTTCATTCTAAAGGAGTGCAGGAACCGAATTCATCCCAGAAGTATTTCTACTGAGGTCAAAGGAACTGGTCACCAGATTTGCTTCTTTCATGCTGAGTAAAAATCAGGCACAGTTCTTACAGGACTGGTCCATGGTGCTGTGCAGCGTTTGTCAGAGCAGCAGGCTACCAGCACATATTAACACCAAGTAGCATGGACAGTGGTATGGCCAGCTGCCTGTGAGACATCAACAGCACAAGAAAACTCAGGGTCTCAGACTTTTTGGATAAGAACTCAGTGTAAGAAGGGAGGCGATGCTGACTAGTTTGTTGAATGTAGGATATCCCACAGGGGCCTTACACCTGCACGTCCTATACTTAATTTAGGGATTGGATATGAAAAACTGTCAGGCCCATTACATGCCATTAAAATGCTTTGTCCAACTTTTTTTTTAGAGTTGTTTCAAGCAAAATCTTGCAAATCAGATGGAGTGTCAACATTGTATGATATTTGTGTATCATATTTTTCTTTTCAGTTTCATCCTTACCAGGAAGGCTGTTAAGCTGGCCAGTCTCACTAAGGAAGAGAGGTAAGAGTTCAGAAATTGTAAATATTTTAGATACAAAACGGTTGTCTGGAATACTTCCCCACAGGCACGTATGTGGGTTTGTGTGTGTGTGTGTGTGTGTGTGTGTGTGTGTGTGTAAATATGCACATACTCAGTGCAACTACAAGTGCTGGAAATCGGGGTGAAAATTTAGATTTTAGCATAAACTGGCCAAGTCACTAACACCGATATCCATGCAGTTATGGTTATTTCTGAGTTTCGAACTCCTGCCTGCGCTTCCATGTTATGACTTATCAGCTCTGCATGTGCATTGATAAGACTTTCCTGAAGACGTTCCCAAGCTGCACCCCACTGCATGATGCTTCACCCCAGGGAGAGATGGAGCGCTGACACTCAGAGTTGTGGGTGTCTTTCACATTCGGACTGGGCAACAAAATTTTTAAACCTCCGTGCTTACAGCAGTGTGGTTTCTCTATTAGTCTGTGATATGAACAAACAGTACTTTCTAAATGTGATTTTAGTATACATGCAAGTGAAAGAGGAGTTCTGCTTAGGAATGTGAGTAGCATTCTCCGGCTCATATTTTGTTCTCAGGTGTAGTAAATCTGTAAGGATTTCATTGATTTATATTACTTCTCTTCTGCTCTTACATCAGTGAACAGGAGAATGAATTGGCACCGCATCCTAAAATAACTGCACAGAGATTTATTTTCTAGAGCTCATTGCCAAAATCGGCCTTAGTTTCCCATTCCAGGGTCCATTTTGTATATCACGGTTATGCTTCAGCATTTGAATATGCACACTAAGATAACAACTGGAAATCAGACTTAAAAGCAAAGCAAAAAACAACTTTCTTTCCAATGTGCTGCAATATGTATTTATTTTTTATTTTTAATATCAAGAGCAATAGCTTAGAGGCTTTTTCCACTTTTTTTTTTTTTTTCCTGAATATTTTTGTTCTCATATAGGAAGAAGAAAATCTGCGAGTCATATGCCAAGGCAATGGAGATGGAAGAGGCATTACATGTAAGACATGAATATTTGTTTTCACCTTTGTTGTATGGTAACATTGCTACTTTGTTCTGGAGGATGAAGCCAAATAGCCTGGGACCTAAAATTTTGTGTTGTGCCATAGTGCCATAGAACCTGTACACCAGAGGTGAGGGCAACAGCATCTAGTACAGGAAGAAAAGACCTGGGAGTCTCACTCTTTGCAAGAAAAGAAAAGGCAGTGCATGGTTTAATTTGTCCTGCATTTCTTTGTGGGAGGATAGAGCTTCTCTAGAAGTGTAAATGTTTGTTTGTTGTTAATGGATAGCATTAATCAGATGATATGACATTGTACCCTTAACCAGTTTTTTCCATCTTCAAAGGAAATTTGTTTATTTCTTTCTTTTATATCCAGTATCTTTGCCACTGTTTTACTCTCTAATGTTTGCTAATACTTACAGCCAGTGCATTATGAAGAAAAGAACTGGACCATGGAACAATATTCAGGGGGTTGCTACACAGCCTACTTCCCACCTGGCATAATGTATTCATACGGAAGGTAAAACATAAAATGCTTTGCTTTCTACTTTGCATTTCTCAGCTCATTTACAATGATGCCCTTTGTGCAACAAACTTAGGACATGTAGCACTCTGGGGGAACTCCAACCCTCTTTCCGCTCCCCTGCACCCAGCTAATAAGACTCTTGCTTTCGACTTTAATGAGAGCAGTTTCTCTTGTGACTTTCATGAAAACAAAACACAGTCACAAAGGGACCTGCTACAGCTACAAAACCTTTCCCCACAAGGCAGGCTACTCAGAATATTTGCCACTATGCAGTATTTGCATGTTTTCATTATACCCTTTAATGCTTTCTGAGGCCTTCAGGACACACGTCTTGGACACAGGAGGAGTCTCCATTGACTGTGTAGGTGGAGCATCAGATTCTGGCAATGCCCATTGAATCACATAACCAGGGGAAGACATAAAATGCCCTCCCCACACAGAACTGCTGTATTCCTAAAGGAACATGTTCAATAATACCAACTAATATGTGGTGTATCACTGAAAAGCCTGTGGAAAGCACAGTTCAGCACCTATTGGGAACAAACAGACAAATCACGTATCCAAAACCAAAGACCAGGCAAATCATGTAGCACATGACAGTGTGAGCTCTTTAGCTTTTTCTCCTCAGACTGTCCATTGTGGGGCTACACCCTGTCTCTGCGCCAAGATGCGAGTGGGAAGCAGTCATCCCATGCACCGATGTTTTTGTATCAACTAAACTGAAAGCTTGGGTAGTGATGGGTGAGGTCTCTGGCCTCACCCACCATGGGTGGGGTCTCTGGCCTCACCCATCATGGGTGGAATGTTGGATGGGAACTGTTATAGCAAGCATGTCCCTCTCTGGGAAAGGCAGCTCACTCCCTATGGCTGAGTTGACCCGGATCCTTGTGCAGCTTTGTGCAGCTGAGGGGCTGGTTTATATGACCCTACAGGGCCAGATGCAAATCCATAAATGTGCATGTCTTTAGCTGCCAGCCCCTTTTGGCAAGCAGCCAGGCAAGTCCAACACCCTAAAGAGAAGCTGGTATTGGTGATCCCTCACTGAGAAAACATCATTCACATCCCATTGTAATAGCAGGATAACAACAAAGCTGCCATGCAGAACACATAAACCTATCAGCTGCACTGCATTTCTGGAGGCTGTTAAGATTATCCCTTATCCCAGCACTAAAATAAGGCTTGTATTACTTTGCACAGAAGCTGATTTACCCCTTGGATTTTCTTTCTCAGATCTTGTGTTTGTGCACAGAGAGGCAGGTGGGTGGTTTTGCAGGGAGATCTTGTTGCACTGTGCTCCCAAGCCCTGGTCTGCAGGGATTCTGGAGGAACCAAGTTGAGTGCTCCATCAAAGCCAATGAATTGCTTTAAGAAGGATCATCAGCTTCTTATTACTTGTCATCTGATATTCTCCATTTGTTTTGAAGGATCATTCGCCAGCCAGTTGACAGAATCTACTTTGCTGGCACGGAGACGGCTACCCAATGGAGCGGGTACATGGAGGGGGCCGTGCAGGCAGGAGAGAGAGCAGCCAGAGAGGTACAGACCGTTGGCTTGGGTCATCTCTTTTAAAAGGCTAAAAAGAATTAAGTACAGCTTGGAGGGTCTCATTTGGTCTATCACACACTGTAATTGTGCTGGGGTTCCTAGAACTGGTGGGGAAAAATCCTGGAACGGAAAGTGAGCCAAAGGCTTTCTTTTTTTAACTTCAAAAACTGTTTAAACTTTACTTTGTTTATTATTGAATAATGTGCAGCCAAAATCTCACAAGAAACTGAACATCACACATTATGTTGCTGCACTAGAGACTTAAAACAAAGCTCATGCTATATAGCTCATGTCCAGATGAATAAACCCTCCAAACTAATGCATCCCTTAGATATTCCACCACAATTTCTATCACATTAATCACAGTTTTTTGTTTGTTTGTTTGTTTGTTTAAAGCAATTTCAGACATTACAAATGTGTGTGGTTATTTCCTGTGCAGCAATCTGGAAATCTGAGCATTATTCTGATTTTTGATCTATCCCTTCTGCTTCTCCTTTCACCAGAGAATATAGTGAGCTTGGCTTTATGAATCCATAACGGGTGGCTCTGATAATGTCTAAATCTCAGAATGACACACATTGGGCTGGGTTCCCAGTCACAGTAAAATCTCTTAACAACAGTCTGGATGGAGGGGAAAAAAACATCTTTAAAGGGTATACATTACAATTAAAACTGCTGTATGGCAGAGCCACAGAGTTGTTAAATAATGGAAAATCAGCCCCTTGCTTTCCTTTGACAGAGTATCAAATTCACCTTATAATCTTCATTGCTTGCTCTGTTTTAAGTAACCTAATATCTCATTTATTTTCTCTGTGCCTGTGAGCAGCTGTTACAAAGTTAGCTGTCTCTTCTGGAGACATTAATTTGCCCCCAAGAGCCTCCATGATTTTTACAACCAGTCCATGGTCAAAAAAACCTCAATGAACTTTGTATGTTCTAAGTGTAGCCAAGAGATAACTTCATCAGAGTATGCTTCGAAAACCCAGGACTTGAATCTCTCCTCTTTCTAGTTTGTGATTCAGGAAGCATCATTCCCAACATGCTGTGTGTCCCAAGCACGTGGGACTATGCTATTTCTCAAATGTCATGTGAAAAAGCATTTTTACTTGTACTCAAGAAGAAAAATAAACATCTGGAAAAGCTGTAGTTCCTTTGGATTTCTGTGTGAAGGCCTACTTTTTACAGACAGGGTGAAAGACTCTGTGAAACTGTCCTTGTGTTCTTAAAACATTGGTTAGCCACACACAGCCATTTGATCACCAGCTATCATATTTTTACACAAACTATTAAAATTCCATCCTTCGCTCTTTGCTGATATAAGCAGACAAATTGCTACACGTTTTCTGGTTCAGCTAGTCATAGTTATGCTTTTTCTCAGTGTCAGCTTGCTCTGACTTGCTGTGTTTTTCCAAACCAGAAAGTAGTTGGTGTGGTTTTTCACATGTGGTTCCAACAATTTTAATTCTAGATTTTACACCGTATGGGGAAGATCTCTGAAAATGAAATTTGGATGCCAGAGCCAGAGTCAAAGGTAAGTAACTTTCTTGTCACCACAAGAGCGAACCCCCTGAATGGGCTGTGGTCTCTGTGATGGTGGTTCCTGTGGGACCTGTCCCTCTACAAGATTTTAATTACCTTTTGTGTTGACAATACTAATTTTTTCAACTTGTCCGTGGTGTATTGTTACCTCTGCATAAGAGGTGGATGACTAAGACCCATAGGTAGCTCCACCTTGACTGTCCTGTGGCCTTAAAGGCCAACACAAAACACGTTTCAAAACCATGACACACCTTCCCTCACCTTATCTGGCTCTTGAGAAAAACTTGTGATCTCCCCAGCCTAGTAGGAGACATTTACTGCAACCCCTCACACAGTGAGGGAGAGCCTGTGTTCATACAAATCCCTCTCTCCTCCAGGACGTCCCATCCCGACCATTTACCACCACCTTCTGGGAGAGGAACCTGCCGTCTGCGCCAGGACTGTTCTGTCTGCTTGGGAATACTGTTTTTTTCACCTCTGTGGCTGCTGCAGGGCTGTTTGCCTATAAAAAGGGACTATTAATTCGAAATTAGCGTGGACTAAATGTCCAGTTGAAGCTGAGTACTCACTCTTCATCCCATTTACCAGATGAGGGTTATTTTTGGAATGAAGTGAGCTGGAAAGGGCAAAAGGTATTCTCCTTGTGATTTTCTTTTTAGTGTCATAATTAAAGCATTAAATCTACTGCAATTGCTACCAGCAAAACAAACTTAAATCAACTGTGGGGGTATTTTTTAAATTTGCCTTTTCCTTGTCCATTTGTTTTGATTGGACCCATTAATATCAATGTTATATTCCTAACATAGGGAAAACAAAATGCAGATTGGACCTTTTCCAAAAAGCAAAGAGGTTTTGGATCATGCATTCATTTCCACTTGCTGCTCTATTTTTTGCCACACGAGTTAATAAGTACCCTTATGTATTCACCTCAGTTAGTGTCTCAGAATATCTGAGGTTACTTCTGCAGCATCCCTGCTGCACGCAAGAGATTAGCATGCCAATCAGACACAGAATTGCTAAATTAATTTCCAAAGGCATTTGATTAATTATTAATCATCACAACTGAAACTTAACTGTGAGCGGGATGAAAGGAGATAATTAGTATGAAGTAGATCGCTAAACAGCGAGAGGAGAAGCATGGGTGGACTTTGTTCCACCTGCTGCTGAACGAGCAACTACACTTTATGGTTGCAAAAGGTGCTTTGGGCAGTGAGCCTCATGCTGCTGCAGTTCTTCCACAGAGCATCTCTCAAGTCGCTTCCTGGCCCAAGTGCATTTGACCCAGGCTGGCCACTGTCTATTAAAGTGGAAAGAAGTGAATTAGCAAAGTTGAAGCCCCTCTGACTTGCAGCAGATGCTGGCAGATTTTCAGAACATCAGCCGTTTCCTGGCTCCCTGTCAATTCACTGTCCCTCATTTCACTCGTACTCCGTACTGCCTTCCTACAATAAGGAGAAATATATTTGGGGCTTGAATTACTGCCTTGTAAATTACAGTAATTGGATGCATCTGCCTGTTCCGCTCTTATTATGTACATGACACACTTAAAATAATCAGTTTAGTGTTAACTGAAGTCTAGAATATATGTTTCACAATGTACCGTCATTATGCGGTCTTTTTGCCATGAAATGTGACCATTGTATGTGTCCATGGACTCAATTGTCATTCAACATCAGTGAAATGTGCCTTTCAATAGTCCTGAAACCTTGATAAGAGGATCTCTTCTATAAACTTTTCTTCATATTCTTTCTCTTGTGTCATTTTTTGTGAGTTTGTGGAAGGTTTCTCTGCACCTGTGTTAAATCACAGGATGTATCACATACAGCAGCCAACAAACGCTCACTCTGCTCAACGTGGTCTGTATGTGTACACAAAGTTTACATAAAACAGACCTACCTACCCAGCAAGATGATGTCACTCCTGCCCATCTCTTCAACTACCTTCATATATCCTCTCACTTTTTTGTACAAAAGCTTTGCAGACCCTGTAATTCAGTGCAGACCAATCTCAGCCTATGTGCTGGCAGGCTTAACAACAGAAGCTCTTCCCAGAGGGAAGGAGAACTTCAGGTGGCCCCTTGTCATCAGGCTCTTTTCAGATGTGAGCAGGTGCTCAGAGTGTTGGAGTCAAGCACAACACATAAAAGGTACAGCTGGTATGCATCTCCTGAGCTACTTTCTTCATTGTTCCCAACCATGCTGCGTGAGGATCAGACAGCCCCTACCAGTTTCTCTGGGGGAAAGAAAACCTGACAGTTTATTTATGAGACTGTCTATGTTTTGAGTTTCAGCTTTCACATCTACCTTGAACTTATATATGTACTTTGTGCTCCTTTCTCCACTGAAAAGAAGAGAGTAGTTTCAATAGGAAGCAGCAATGTTGGATTTTGTGGTATTAGCTGGTCATTTTTTCTCCCCCTAACCCAGCCCTTACCATGCAGGTGTTCCTGTGCACCAGGACTGTCTCTGTGCATGCAGCCTGGCATTGCTGTAGTGTGAGCCCAAGGCTTCTGGGGGGAAGCACAGGCTGGTCTTCTGAGACGTCTTCAGCGTTGTAAAATGGTTATGCACTGCTATGCATGCTCCCCCTGGGAATATTCCCACCACCAGGAAAATATTGCTCATACCTGTTCCAAAACATTCACCCATACATGTATTTATGGCAGGTAGAGCCATTCATTTTGCTGCTTTCTTCTGAATTTCACGGCCATAAACAGCTTCTATGCAATACGCCCATGGCCTGACACTGTCCAGCTTCGCTTTCCACATCGCTCCTGCACGTTTCCATTGCAATTTGTTTGGGTTTTGACATGCAAGTGCAATCCAGCTGAACCACTGGCAAAGAGGGCCAGGTACAATGTTCCTCTCTGCACAGGAAAAGAGCACGTCTCACTGCTGTGGGAGCGGTAAATGGTGAATGAAATGAAAGAGAGTGATTAAAACTGGCATTTCTGAAAATCCTGCAGCTCCCAGGCACCGTGCTGCTACAGGAAAGGGCAACGTTTGTGACTGTCAGAGATCACAGACCTGCTTTCATGCCTCTTTTGACTATCAGAACAATTTCCCTGTTTAAACATTAAACATCTAGCTTAAATATTAAACAGCCAGGCATCTTTCTTAAACCAATTTTGAAGCAGAATGGGACTGAGTTAATCACTACTGACAGCTCCCAAAGAAGCGAGCTGTTGCCATCGTTAAAAAGGATGAAACACCGTGGAAACACCTCTTTTCACTGGGAATGGAGTGGAGATCTCACCAGGCCAAGGGATGGGAAAGTCTTTGACAACCCTTTGAGGCTGGGGGTGCTTTGGGCACCATTTGTTGGAGGAAGAGCCCTGCACCCCCATGGCAGATGTGAGGGATGCTCTGTCTTCTCTGAGCGAAGGGTGAGATGGGAGAGACAGGCAAAGATGGGGCAGCCAAGGTGCACACCAAGCACACCAAGTACCTAAATTGCATTTGCACATTTCTAAGGGCACAAGAACCCCCAGTTTGGGTGTCAGTCTCCAGCTCTCCCATGCAAGCCACCAACCACCTCTTGCTGCTCACCTCCTTTCAGTCCTGCTCCTCTTGGCTGCAGCTCCTGCCTGTGCAGGGTGGCCTTGCCATCCCCTCCCTGGCTGCCACCAACCAGCCCCATGAGGCTGGGGAGCTCCGAGCAGGATGAGCTGGCAACTCAGACCCGTGAGGCTGGAATCCCACCATGTGAGAGGTCTGGGAAGGTGCCAGCTTCACAAGGATGAAGCACTGGATTGCAGGGGCTGTGTGCTTCAGCTCGGGGGATGTGAACCTCCCACCAGTGTGAGCAGCATCCCTCTAGCCATGCTCATTGTACGGGGCAAAGAGGAGGTCAGCCCACCTTCACCCAGGATGCTAAACGCAGCACATCCAGGTCTAAAATCCAGGCTGGACAAGCAAGTGCTTGCAGCCTTCAGCCTGGTCTCTTTGATAGTCATTCATCAGAGAGACTTTCCAGTTCGTGTTTGATCCAGTCTCCAGTTTCATGCTGTTTGATCTTTCTTCCCCAGATCAAACACACCTCCAACTGTAGGCACGAATTACCATTATTCTATGATTCTATGATTCTATGATTATATATTTGAACAAAAATACTGCCCAGAGGGCTGTGCCCAATGTTACCCACTTATAACATGCAGGTTTCTGGCCACTCTGTTCCTGTGCCCTATTGATCAGGTTTGCTGCTTAACACCAAGTGCTTTCCTCTGGCTACAAACCATGCGATGGGCAAGCTGGATGCTGGTTATGTGTGCTTTATACAGAACACAGCTCTAATTTCCTAACTGCAGCACCAACAAATAGAAAAATGTACAAATCCAGAGAGTCCTTTTCTGTGAAAAAATAATCTATGTTGGTTTTTCACTTTTTCCTTTTGGACTGTTTCTCTTCCACAAAGCTGTTTGAAACAACCAATTTTGCTTGTAAATGTTCCTTGCAAGAGTCACTTTCCACATACACACACAGAGAAAGCAAATTTCATCTTGGTGAAAATCCAGAAGGGGAAATTAAATATGCTCGCTGTTAGTGAACTGTAACTTTTTATTTTCCCACTCAGCCCCTGCACTTGGCAATCAATGTTTTCAGCTCCAGTTGTATTTGCGGTTCTGCTTTTTTTTTTTTTTTTTTTTGGTAGCTCTTGGCTTCTGAGTTTCTGTTCTCTGTCTGCCTCTTTTTACATTTTTAAAAAATTTCTTTTGGCTTTTTCTTACATAGTAGAGACAGACTAGCCTGGGACATGTAGGAGTAGCAAGGAAAAAAGTGTTTCCCTCGGAAGAACACATGACTTAGGAAAGGAAAAAGCTCCACCACCATGTGCAGTGCAGCAGGACAGGTAGCTCATCCTCCCTCTAGGACTGACAAGGAAGCAAAAGATGTAATTACTGCTTGTGCTGGGGTTTGGCCTTCCATGTCCAGACCATTCACTCGAAAACTCCTTCAATTATAGCCTGAACGCCATCATTTTCATCCAAATATGAGCTAAATCCGGTGAATGAGAGGAGGCAGAGCCTGGCGTTTGAGGGGGACAGCTCCTGATGAGCACCAGCTGCAGACAGCTGTGCTGAAAGCTGGCCGCCGCCGAGGCTGAAATCAAGGCTGCCATCTGGTGGCTGCATAACCCCATCGGTTTGTCACCTCACAGGAAAATCTGGGAGCTTTGCTTAGCAGAAAGGTCTCAGTGGGTGTTTCTGTGCATGTTCTCACAAGTCCTGTTAGGTAACCAAAAACTCTGGAATCAAAACACTAAAGGAAAGGGATGCAAGTGGTCCCCAGCTTCAAGGCTTCCCCAAAAGGGGCCGCTTATGTCCTTGCGGCTGCTCATCAGCGTGAAGGAGCTGGAATAAAAGCATGAGCACGGATCTAAATGTATCTGAACACTCCCCTCCTCTGAGAAGGGATCACTTTGGGGCAGTGCACTTTATCAGGATAGACAGAGACAGTGTCTCAAATATGCCACCTCTGGAAAGCACTCTGGCCAAGCTCCAGCTCATAAAGAAGTGATTGGGAAATAACACACTTTCTAATTTAGTTTAATATTCTCATTCTGTTTGAGGGTGCCCAGGCTGGAGCAATGTCTCTCCTTGATTTTGATGAGGTGCGAGCACGCATTTCAATTGTTTCAGATAATGACTGCGCAGCCCAATGGAGCTCGGATCTGGAATAGTAGTTTCCACATCTGAAATTATAATGTAATTTCTGCTAAATGCAACACTGCTGTGCAAAGTGTTTTCTTACAACTTGGAGCATATGCAAATTGTTAGTGAACAGCCTGAGAGCTGACAAGGATGCCTTAGTGCATTATTAATACCTTTCCTTTTCTCCCTTCATTCCCACCTAAGCATCGGAGCATATTTGATTGCAGTGTTGAATGCCATTAGACAGCAGCCATTTGACAAACCCAATGAGCCCAAGGCTGCTGTTTCTGCTGGGTACCATGTCCTCAAGCACTTCTTCAAGTCTCTTCTGTGCTACAGAAATGGCACCAGCGAGACCCTGAAAAGTTACCATTGGCTTTCAATGACAATATGGCCACGTGCAGAAGAGGCTGGGCTGCATTTGCTCTGCCCCACTCTGCCAGAGGTCAAATAAACAGATCACTTGGACTCAGATGAAATTTTTTCCCCTGCAAAGATGGGGCTGGAGTCTGCAGAACCTGATGACACCAGATGAAATAGAGCTGGATGAGTAGTAATTATTTCACTAGGGCAGTTCCACTACAGAGTGACTGTAAAAATTCCTAACAGAAAATTCCATGTGCACAGCAAAAAACAAACCTGAGTAAAAGCTAACAGCTCATCACTTCTAAAACAGAAAAGGTCTCTCTCACATTCTGTCAAAACACAGCAAGACTGATGTTAACCTACAGTGGATGCAAAAGCTCAAAACAATTGTTTACCTTTTTCAGCAGTGCCAGGAAGAATGGAAAGCTGGGATGAGCTAGCATGATGCCAAGTAAAGACCCAATGGACAAGATCTTTAATGTATGTTTTACAATTTATCAGAGCTATTTAAAATTCTTTTTTGAGCTTTTCTTAGTCCAGCTGCAGAATAGGTTATTGCTGCTGTCTGTATAAATCATGCAAATGGAAATCAGTTACAAATCCTGTTACACGGTTGTATTTTTTTACAGCTTATCTTAGCACTTAGCTACTGATGGCTTTTCTAGCAAGCACCACAAACACCCTAGCTTACTGGAATACCATGCCTTTATTTTTCTTTCCAATGACCAACTAAATCATTGTATAACCTTTCTACAGAGGGTAGCTATGTGTTAACATCCTGCATATGCAGCTACCTCTTAACATTCAGTTCATTAACTGGGATCACAGAAGCTTCACAGCACCTACATTATTCCTGTTTGCATTTCTCCCAAGCTAAATATCCCAACAAAGCATTTAAGTGCCTAATTGTCATCAGCATTTGGTGGAACGTAGAAGCTGCCTTACTTTATATCCACAGCACATCTGTGCCACCTACACATGGCTGGTTGATGGCACAAGGCCTCAGGAAGACCTGCAGCCTTTTGAGGAAGCAGCTGGAGGCCAGAAAAGGTGCCCTCAGATGTCTGAACATCACCAGGCAACTGTTTCAGCTCCTGAATTGCTCACTAGGTGAGTAGTTATCACATATTCCTTGAAAATAACTAAATCTGTTATTAATATCTTTGCAGAGCAAGTGAAACACACATATTGGGTATAAAATCCTTCTCCTATACTGATTTCATTCCATGTTCCCATGTATTTGAAGTGCAGAACCAAGATACTGAAGCCGGAAACTTGGTCCATTTAGGTGTCCTCCAACGAGAGCAAGAATAGGATGTGTTCAAAGGCCTCCTCCAGGCTTGCATGGGCTGAGCTGCCAGGCAAGGAGTCCATCTCTCCCCTTCACGTGCAGAGAATGCCCACCAAGACCAAACCTCAATTCTCATACTAAAAGTAAGTTTTGGATGGTTTGGTAAAATCATGTTGTTTTCCTTCTTCACAGAGTTAAAGATATCTCACTGTCTTCGGTATGAAATGTGAAATGCTGTTTTACTAAATAATACTCACCATCACAACCAAATCGATAGGGAGGTTCTGTGTCCACAACATAAACACCTCAAACAGTAAAGTGACATGACAATATTTATTGATTCTAATTAAGGTTAAAAAAAGGTTCACAGCTGTCAGATAAAAATATCTGCAGATACAATTGAAAAGTGAACTTAAGATGTAACCCAATAGAGACAGTCACCACAGAGGCACTTGAGAAAATGCTACAGTTATAAAAGGCACAAATTCATCACACACACAGCATATATATTCCTGCAAAGCAAAGTCACTTTTTTTTTTCTTTTTTTCCCAAAACACAGAGGCAGGCATCACTTAACACTGACCCGCACACGGTCACATGAGACACACTATAAGAAGCAGTCTATAACAACGCCTAAATGATTTGACTGTAGAGTTACTTTGAAAACAAGACTGCTTTGGCCATCTCGTTTTTATCTCTAAGAATGGACTGTGAGATCAAGGTGATCTTAAGGTGGAGATGTGAGAGAGAATGTTAGTCTATTTAAACACAGGTCAGGCTTATTCCTGAGCATTGGTAATCTGCAATTTAAGTGGGTCTGCTCCTTGCCTGAGAGCAGTAGCAGTTCTGTTGTCATTTAATTCTGGCTCCCTTTTGCATCCAAGCACTTCTGTAGCACACACAATTCCTTCTTCCACAAAAAGAGTTTTCTTTCATGTCTCAAAAGAAAAATCTTACAATTTCTGCACTTCTGTGAATTCAATGTAAGTGAAAAATAGTCCCACCGAGGAAATGGGAAGATTATTTTAATAGAAGTCCCTAGCTGCTCCACCAGATCTTGGGTTCCAATTTGGACAATGCTTAGACACTTACTTAAGTGATTAATGTCATTGTCTTATTGACAGCAGATATGCTATCTGGAATCGAGAGTTGCATGAGAAGAAAAATGCACTGGTTAAAGGAAGGACGAGGGGCTACCTTACAGTGCTCATTTCCTTGCTAGTGTTCAGTAGTTTGTAAAATTAACTTTCAAGTATTTTGTTTAACACAGATTTTCCTTCCGTGACTTGACATCCTTTGCAGTATACAGTTACTGCTGCAGCAGCATATAAGCAAGTAAACCTCTTTTTGTAGCAAACTCTTAAGACCCTTAAAAATATATGTGATAACAAAAATTAGTTTGTAAGAGACAAATACAATTATTTCCATAGTTGGGCCTACTATACATTTTACTAATCTGGTAAACTCATTTCTCATCAAATGTGTTAAAAAGTTAAAATATAGCACTACTGGTTACCCGTTAAGCGACTTCATCCTTCTCTTTAAAGGGCTGGCACGAAGGAATTTTAAAGTATAAGCCAATGCTAGCAATTCCCTCTCTTCATGGGAAAGCAGCTTCATTCTCTACCTACCTTTGTCAATTTTCTCATCACACTGGCATACACATATTCAGCATGCCACATACTCATTTTGTTTAGAAGATGTTGAGAAAACAATAGCAAACATATATATATTTTTAATCACACCATGGTCACAAGCTCCACAGCACAATGTAGAGATGTGGCTGTGGAGACAAAGAGACCAATCCTAACACTTAGGTACTCTGGAATGAAGAAGTCAAAGACTTCTGAGTGCTAATACAAATGTTGCAATTCAGACCTCTTAGCTCCATAAGTATAGGTTAGAAACCTCAGGGAATCCAAATTTAATTTGGGATTCCATGTCACCCCTACATTTAGTAGTGGCAAAATAACTTGAAAAATGTTTTGGTTTTTTTTTCCTCTTTCCATTTTTGTTTCATTTTGAAACTAAAAACAAGAAAGGCTTATAGCTATACACTCATTAAAAAAAAAAAAAAAAAGGAAGACCAACCTCATAAAACATAACATAACATAAATCATAACAACCTCATGTTGTTATGATTCAATCCAGTTCTAACTACACCTAAATTCTTCTTTTCCTTGCATTTTCTGTTCCTATGACATGCAGCTTTTTATTGTTAGACTAGGAAAACACTCTGTCAGATTCAGGAGCAAAAAAGAAGATACCTTTTGGACATGAACAAAACAAATTTATCCTCTTCAGTCTCATGGATTTGCTACCCTTTCCAGACCTGCAGAGTATTTCTGGGGCAGAAGTGGGACTTAAATTCCAACCACTGTTGGCAGGGAAATTATTTGCAAAGGCAGCTGTACTTTATATGTTAAGTATTCATTAACTGTCTAACACTTAGAAATACCGGAGCAAGACTTCAAGAATCCCTTCCCAAATTTAGGCTCCTACACTCACCTTCAGCCTGAGAATTGTCTGAGTTGAAAAAGCTCTGAACTCACAGAGTTCCCGTTCAGCTCTGGGTTTTTAATTCATTTAGTAAATAAATCACGGAGAAAAAAAGCCCACGTAGAAGCACTCTGTGGTAGGCAAATGTCCCGGCCAATTAGTGCTCAATGTGATACAATGAGAAAGGCCATATGTACAGTGCTGCACTGTTCTTCTGACTTAAAGATCTTTATGTCTGAAAAGTTCCCCCATGCATTTTAAAAGGCTGTTATGAGAATATTCATTTGTGATAAAATCCAAGCTGCTGCTACAAGAAGATTTTTAACTGGCACATCAAGTTAAAAAGAATGAAACCTAAGGGCCAGAAACTGATGCGCTGCTCACAAATATTACAACTTTATAGGCAGTTCAGTGGATTTCCATGGGACTATTTGGAGAGTAAAGTACTACTCAGCACAAGCAAGGAGATCAGATGCTAGCCCAGAAAGTCTGCATGAGACTGATGGTAAAGTTCCTCTGCTGTCTGCTCACCCCTATACTTATTATATTTCCCTCCACACCTTATTACTGAAATGCTATTTTTTACATATAAATCACAGCTGGTTGAAGACAGAAGTGTAGCAAACGGGGTCCAAAAAATTCCATCCAGGTAACTTTCCTCAACCACGTGCAGTGGGCCTCATCCTGTTCCCAGTTACACCTGTGACTTCCTTTTTTTGTGCTGCACAGATGTTAAACAGCAGAAATACCTAGTTGACAGCTGGGCACCTACGGTATGGGTGGTTTGGTGTTTTTTTTTTTGGCTGCTGTTTTTGTGTGTGTATGTGTTTCTGCTCTCTGCCCTCTCCCCCCTCCTTTTTTTTTTTTTTTTTTTTTTTTTTTTTTTTCTGGTTAACGTTGTTTGAAAGGTTCTGAACTAGGGAGGGCAGAAGCACTGGTATGTGAGTCTCCTATCCCCAGTTACCTTTGATCTCTTCATTATTAAGATCCTTGATTAGTCACCAAAAGTGCACAGTCAGTACAACACCACACAGCAGGCAGAAGTGGCAGTGCTAATCACATCAATATGGTTGTTAGGAGAGACTGGAGCTCTGAATCAGCTGAGCTGTGTTCAGCATGAAGTAAGCGTTGAGAGACAGATAAGGGTATTATTTACTATGCTAAAGGTACATTTCCAAGCCTGTTGTGCCCTACTAGGCAACAGACACCCTCAAGGTGTTCAAAGTATAAACATAAGCAGATAAAAGAAAGGAAGAAGATAAGAAAATGGTGTAAAACAGTTTGTATGGGCAGCTCTACAGCTTCCTGGGATAAGCAGAGGTTAATTTGTTCACTTGTTATCTTACAGCTCCCTTTAGGGATCTAAAGGTGAACCCTGGAGGCAAAGAGATGTCAGAGAAGATGACAAAAATTCAGAAGTCTTTATCTGTATCATCACATTTACACAAAGTTCCCAGTTCACACTCAGGCCCAACAGCCTGGCCAGCCATGCTGCTCTACATACTGGCTGTCCTCTGTAGCCTGCTGGCTGTGAAGACCTGATCCCTCACAAGAACGAACTCGGAGACATGAGGTCTGCCATTCCAGGCAGTGTGAACATAGCCAGGGAGCCTGAATTGCAACTCCTTTGTCAGAGACAGTAAAAATGTTGTCTTTTAACTCACTGACAAATGACAGATGTGACTTGCAATGACAAATATGCCATTGGAAATACTAACAACCTATGGCCATTTCAGGTGGTAGCCTGACTTGTTCTCTAAGTGCTGCCTGGGCTCTGGACATCTGGGAGAGAAAAAAAAAATCATTAAAAAGGTCCTTAGCAGCAATTTGTGTGAACTAATCAATTACACTTTAAGTTAAATTTCTTTTTTCAGTCACACATGAGGGCAGAAATGCTTTGTTTCCAGCTAGGTATGAAGTACTAAGAAGACTTGGAGTTCAGGGCCTGGTTCAGAAGTGTAAAAAACACTGGAAAACTCATTAGAACAGGCTTTATTGAGGCATTTTGTCACCTGTGTTCTGAAATCTGGATAAAAATCTCAAGGTGATAATTCTTGGCAGGGTTTCCTAGAAATTCAACAACAAAAAAAGTTACTGATAGAAGGAGGCTTGGATTCAAAGGACATGAATCCTTTGAATATGGATCTCCATTTATCTCTCCACTCTAGTGTCTTCTCTCTACTCTTTTCTCCTCTTCCCCAGTCCTGATCTGTTTTTGGAGATAGGGAAGTACATGCCAAAAAAACCTCTGACAAAAACAAAACTGTGAGGCTTTGTGTTGGCACCTTTTTCAGTTTCGAACCAGAAGTCCTTTTTTGTAAGCAAATAACCCTGCCACAGCCACAGAGGTGAATACAGTGGAAAATCCAATCAGCTTTAGCAGTCCTGGCACAGATGGCAAGTTCCTCTCCCAAAAGGTTGTAGTGATGGGCAAAGCTGGAACATCCTGTGGAGAGAGCAAGCATTACCATCATAACATCTCCACAGTGAGAGGCAGAATGTTAATCAAAAGATTCTTGAGCAGAGAAAGAACTGGGTTGAAGCAGTTTGTGTTACCAAGAAGTACAGGGCATCAAAGTTTTCTACTCAGTTAAGAGGAATAGGAAGAGATACATGAAAAGGATTCATAGCCTAGTTTAAAAGTGCAATTCTTTCTAATCCCATGTTACAGAGTTGTCACATTGGTACCCTCTCTTGGTTTCTGTTATGTTCCTGTTTGTTTAGGGATGGATAGTTTTGCTAAGTAAGAAAAAGATTATTTTAATTTAAATATTTTAAAATAAATAAATAATTTTAACTCATCGACAACACCACAGAAAAGATAGTAATCCACTTAACAGAAAAACTTACAATTGACTCAGGTTCTGGCTTCCAAATTTCACTTTCTGGGATTTTCCTCATAGCAAACAGTATCTGAAAATAAATAAAATTTTCTAGTAAGCACCACTCATTTTTTGAAAGGGAAAAGGCCTTGTTTTCAATTTTTGTTTTAAAATAGCATGATTAAGATTACAATTCAGCATATAAATCTTTCTGTATCCAAACTTTAAAGAAAATGCAATCTTTGTACAACACATTTCCAGAGAGACTTGATATTTAAGAAGACACTGCTCCTAGAAGAAAATAGAAACAGTAACAGAAAAAGCTTTCTATGTTTAATTGTTCCATGTGATATCAGAATTTGACTAGTCTCATGTGAATAGGGTAATATGAATACAACTAAGAGTTAAGTATCCACTCATGGCAAAGAGAGGTATGCATAAACCAGCTACTACAAGAGCAACCAATATATCCAGTAGTGGTTTGTTTTCCAAGTTTTACCATGATGTAGGATGTAGAATCCTGTGCGTAATGACAGACCACCACTTTCAGCCAGAGAAAAGCAAGATTAAAAAGGAAACCTTCACAATGGAAAACTGACCATTTATAGCACCAAACACACCAGAGATGAGTGGGAAAGCAAATTATCTGAAATGACAGTAATGAAAGACAGAAAGATGAACTTCTATAGTAAAATAAAATGGAGGTGGTGATATAAAAGTTTCTCCTATTCCACTAGAAGATTTAAAAAGATCTGCCATCATTTACAATGGGCTTTTATTCTAGACAAGATTCAGGAACAATTATCAACTTTTCAATAAAAGAGAGTGAGAAACGTCTCTGTACTGGATTTTACACATATTTTCTCTCCACTAGCAAGTGAGGGAAAGAAAGATAATGTATTTTTACCAGTCAAGCTCACTTGCCAAATTCCCTGGTGACATCCATGAAGATTGTGCTGCAATGTATATTCTTATATCAGAGAGGTCATAAAGCACTACCTCTGGAGATTTTCAAGAACATTTTTTTCCAAGAACAGGTATAACCTTCACAAATGGGACAGTTTAGGGACAGATGATCCCTGTCTTGATGGTAGTTTTTAGCCATAAGGTCCCCTTCACCTCATTAAACAAAGATGAAATTCCTTTTGCTGCTCTACACACCTAATGTTTATTAAAATATTTGAGGAATTGGCTTTTTTTCAGAAGTGAAGTATTTAAATTCTGGCTTAAGGACTATATGTAAGGTTATATTGATGGTATTTCACTACATAAATGCCGATGTTGTAAACAGTTGAAGGGACTGGCTTGGTCTGCAAACCTGCAGAACTGAGCTGTTCCCAGTGAGGCTAACAGCCGTGATCTCTCAGTATGGTGACTAACATGAAGTGCCCATCTGAGGGAATGATAACTAGATGAGAATCTTGGATTTCTGTTAAAGAAGAATAATGGATTTTGTTGCTGGAAATAGAATAGAGTTTGATCAAACGGACAGAGTTCCTCCTAAGCACTCCAAGTCTAAGGGTTCTTCACCCTTCACCCTTTTCCAGAATGCCTGAAGATGTCAACACGAAGGTCTCATTTTGCCTCCAATCAGAAGAAGATCTTTCATTTTCCATCAGATATTTGACAGTGTTGCCTGCTTTGGGTTTGCGCCTGTACCTCTCTGGCTGCTCTTTCTCCAGCCTGTATGGCCCCCTCCATGTATCCGCTCCACTCTGTGGCTGTCTCTGTGCCAGCAAAGTAGATCCTGCCAATGGGCTGCCGAAGAATCCTTAAGGGGGAAGAAGCAATAAGTCATGTCAGCCAGATCAGGAAAGAAAATTAAATCCTTGGGTGAACACTGGAATAGAAGTTTTTAAAATAACAATGGGTACTTAAAGATATTAACTTTGGATGAGTTGAGATGGATGGGTAGGCTGTCTGCATTACATTGCATTTCTTACAGTAAGTGTAACAGTGTTGGTATTTTCTAAACATTTACACTGCACTTCTTGCAGTGCTATTTCTGGATGTGAATTTAATGTTCATGTAGGTGTAAAAGACAATTAGGTTGAGAGGAGACTTTTTATATCTCAAGACTTTAGCCAGTGTCTTAAATACCGGTGCTAGGTATTACTCGTTCTTCATACTTTTTAGTGAAACATTCTAGATATATACATTCTAAATGTAAAAATATTCTAAAACATATACCCATAATATCTAAGCAACAACCAAAAAAAAAAAAAAAGCTTTTTTTTTTTGAGCATTCACAATTAGTGTCATTAAAATTACCTTAAAAACTAAGGCCTCCATATATTCTTCATTACAACTGTTTTATTGATCTAAATTCGTTTTGAATTGTGAAAACTTGTATTTCAAGTAGGCATTACAAAATACATATCTGAAAGCCAATCACTGGTCTGAGCAGTAAGTCTTTTTCTTCTTGGTAAATCTTATTTCCATGCAAAAATTTATGCCTGAGAGGACTGTAAACAATGGCACACTGATTGCTGTATTAAGCCTTGTCTGCTAAAAGAACAGGCCAAAGAAATCACTTGACTGTCAATGTTGACAGGAATTAACTCTCCACCAGTATTTACAAAACACCAGTTAAAGATGTGCTGGAAATGGTAACACTGATCTCAAATACCCAAAGGTTGTTTTGTAAACAGATTATGAAAACTTCCCAGTTCCTTTCCAAAAGCCTACTAAGTTGTATTCATGAAATAACAAAAAGGAAAAAAAAAAAAAAAGAAAAAGAAAAAAAAAAGAACCCTAATGATACTGTACTCATCCATCATAAAGCCCAACTGAGACAAGTGGAAGGTTATAATATCTGTTTAAAATATTCTCTAGCAATCTCAAAGGTATAAAGCCAACAGAATGACAGAGGATTTATGACCCTTTCTGAGATTATTTATTAACTTGGTCTTATCTTGCTACTCTGAAATCCACTATAAATAGACACCATACCTTCCATACTGAGTCATTATGCCTGGTGGGAAGTAGGCTGTGTAGCATCCTCCAGAATACTGCTCTTCACACCAGTTCTTCTCTTCATAATGTACTGGCTGTAAAACAGACATTAATTCACTCAAGGAAAGGACAAAGTCCTAAGGAAGCTAATAAAAGAACTGAGGAGACAGCAGTGAAGAACAGTTTATGATTTGTTGCATGACAATGCCTGACATAATGAGCACATTTAACAAGTCTCTTAATGCAGCACAGATCGGAAACAATAAAATAAACCTTAATTTTAGACACTGCTAGCTGATGTTTTTATTTATTTATTTATTTATTTTAAAGCTAATCTGGGCACTGTAGAACATAATCCTCTTAATCTGTCAATGTAAATTTACACTTTGAGCACAAATTTATGCTTTGGGCCATGCAAAGAAAAATTAACCTCTGCTGTAAACAGGTGTAATACTTGTAATATATGCACAGGATACAAACACATACTGTTGAAAATGTGACGTGGTGCTTGCATGGTTCTGTGTACAATTATCATTGTGTTTAAAATGATGCAATCTTGAGATTGGTGTCTATAACATTTAACTCACATAGAATTTCCCTTAAACGATATAGGGCTTTGATCACACAATCTAAGTGTGAGTTCACACAAATCCTATCAGTTATTTACCATTACAGGGAAGAGAAGACAAGGGAAAGTCAAAAAGAAAAACAGATGCAGCAATGGATCTTAGCAACTGCTAAGACAGAAGAAACATTATGTTCAATATGGACTATGAGAGAATTTTGAAACAGTTGAGATTTATGGTGGTAACCATAATGAATGCCACCCTCATCAAGGCAGAGAATGAGGACAGATTTGCCTTTTTAACAGGTTCATAAGCTCTTTCTTATCTTCACTGTCGAATACAAAGCAAGGCTTGCTGTAACGTTCTCTCCACTCCAGAGGAGCAGGTACTTCTGTAGCAAAATGCTACATAGTGCTGTGCCAGAGCACTTCTGCATTCCAGTTTCTTTCTCCCCTTTGCCTCTGTAACACAACTGATGAGAGACACCATGATTTAGACTGTGTGCTTACATGTAAAGCTTCCTCTGATCCCAGAACCTTTGCATAGAGCTCACACAGCCTCGTCTTCCTGCAAGAGAAAAGCAACAGAAGACCTATGTGTAAGGAAAGAGAAAATACACTGCCTCTAATGTTCCAGTTTCAAGAGAACAAGCATTAGTATCTGCTCAAACTTGAGGTTCCAGCTTTTGAGGATCTAATTGTTCAGACTCTGGAGCAGATGACTTCAGAGATCTTTCAGTCAAACTTCTATGCTGCGTAAGTGCCAGTTTCACCAGCAGTTATGCAAGCAGTTCCTTTAAGACATCTCTAGCAGACCAAGTTCATATACTGCACAAAGATTCTCTAAACTGTCAGGAAAATAAGGAAGACGTCGCACTTTTTTTTTGGTCTTGGCACATAGTCTAAAATATAATTTGTTCCTACAACGATGCAGGTATTGGTAGCCTGAGGCTCAGAGAATCAGTACTTTATTTCTGTATCTATAAAATCTCCTCCTGTTTTAGTTTATGAGTCTATAAATCCATGAATATACTTCATGCTGTAGTAAGCCCCAAGTGCAATGAAGTTCATTCCTACGAGCTTTTGGGTCTTACTGCTAGTTGTACCACACCAATTTCCAAATAGAAGATCAAGATGAAATAATGATGAACAATTATGAAAACCAAGCAAACACACAAACACAACACTGGAAAGACATTTATTTGGTTTACTTCTGGAAGCAAATTCTGCCCTCCACAGAGGGCCATGCTGGGCACAAGGGACAGCAATACAGCAGTCCCAGCTCTGCAGGGACCATACTTCCAGCTCTATAAGCCTATGAGGAAACCATATTTATGCTGACATACAACACAGCCCAGCTATACCCATAAGCAGCTGAGCTCAAAGAATGCTATGGAAAGAAGATGAGAAAAAGAATAGGAAGGTCTGAAGGCCCTTAATGAAGGTGTCCTTCTGTGCAGGCTGGGGCTGGAGCAGCAAACACGGAGGCTGCTGCTGTTTGGGAAGAGCTGTGGGCCTGGCGTGGTGTTGTTGCTGGCACGTGACAGGCCCAGCGGCAGCGTTGAAGGGAAGCAGCCCCTTCCTGTAGCCCCAGGACAGAAGCAGAAATGTGTGGTGACACATAAATTGGCTAGGGGGCTCAGAGAGCTGCGGGATCTAACTATGAACATCTCTCTGCAGTCAGGGGTTGGCAGGGATCCAGCAACAACCATAATGGAAGGGCCCATTTCCTCCACCTCTGTCTCTCTCTCCCCAAGTGAAGTGACCACCTTGCCCTGCAGAGCGCCAGCACCCCCACAGCGTCTGAACCAAATGAAGCCATTTTAACAGCAAAGCCCCCTGCCAGGGTCTGCCCACTGCCCCTCACAAATGCTCACCAGCTACTGCTTTCAAGGCAGCTCAGTAACACCACAGGGCTTCATGGCAAAGTGAGCATCACCTTGGGACCCATCTGCTTCTGCTCCTCCCAGCACCATGACAGGGATGAGGAGCATCCCTCCAGGTCTGCCTGTGCCCTGCCCCTTTTCCACGTGTGGGTTGCAGACCCTCCAGGGAGCCTGGAAATGGCACAGCAGAAACTGGTAGGGATTCTCATGTATGGACACAAGCAGGGCTCCAAGACACTGCAAGCCCTCTGCTGTTTGCCAACTATGTTGCAAACACGCATAAAGTTAGTTTAAGATAGTTGTGTAAAAGAAAATATTAAGCTTCAGGTCAAGGGCATCTTCAGACTACAAAGAAACTTCAACCCTGGAAGGAATTATTTTTCAATAACAAGATATTACTTGAAAGAAAACAACAACAATGCACACAGAAAAGCAGTTTCCAAAGGACTAAATTGTACCAACAATAAGCCTTCACTGAGGACATCCCCCTTAATAGAAGCAATCCTTGCAGATGCAGTGGCCTCTCTGCACCATCTGCACCTTTTGTCTTGGAGCAGTTTAAATAAATTCATATTTATAAATTTGTGGCTAATGCCCGTATGGAATATATGGCATATGCAGCAAGTAAAATCCTTATTTCTGGGCCTTGAACTCAGCTGTGAAATTACCACCAGAACTAAATAGGCGGAGTGTTATGCCTGGAGCTACTAAGGTAGGATCCTGTTGAGACCGACACCATGCCCAGTGCTTCCTCCCTGCAGTGAGGATGAAGTGCACATGCAGGCACTCATCTCTCCTCCCTGTTCTTTCATGCCAAGGCTGTGTGTGATGCCTTTGTTGCACAGTTGCGAAAGGTAGGGCACAATTTAAACACTGTAATTAGTCATTGGCACCTGGCCTGGGAACGCCAGCTGGAAGGCAGTGGTGGGCTTCACTCCTTTGGATCTGGCTTAAGCTGTAAAGCAGTTCCCATCCCCTCCCACCACTGCTGTTCAGCCAGGAATTAAAATAGCTTCCATGGACTCTACATCCAACTCCTCATATGCAGTACTGAAAACCTAACCCTATTGTCCATGCCATGATAAAGGGAGAGCCCAGCTATTGCTGATAAGAGAGCACTGTCTCAGGAAGGCAGCTAGTCCACCCTGCTCCTGCAGTCTCTCCTTGCAAACACCAAAGCCCCATCTAAATGACACAAACCATTTGCTTCCTGAACTTACAGTGGGAGAAGACCCAGCTTTGCACTCTGTCTTCTCCTGAAGATTGGTTTCCAGTGAAGAAGCCTTGTACTGATGTTCAGGGGAGGAGCTGCAGTTCAGGAGGCTCCTGCCTTGTCTGACTGTGACCAGGATTGCAGGGGGCAGAGAGGCACCCCCAGCCCTGGCACCAGGGTGCATCTACCAACCGTCGCACATTTCATGTCCATTCTTTACCAAAATGAAGTCCTTCCTATTCTAAGATTTATTGCACAAAAGACAAGAGTTCTAAATCCTTTTGTTTAAAGCTTGACCATAGGCAGCAGTGGTCAGCTGGTCATGCTAACACTTTTAATGCCCAGGGAAGAGTAGCCTTTCTTCAACAGTACCTCACAAATAGCTAGGACAGCCCTTCATTTCACAGAAATAGAAGCTCTTCTCAAGTACAGCAAATGCTCAGTAATATCTTGTATGTTGACACACAGTGTAAGATGCCATTTGGTGTTTATGATGGCTTAAAATGCGAGGCATGCTGGATTTCAGAATACCTACACCGCTTTTATCGTCAGTCACCTGCTGGGGGTCTATTTCAAAGCCTGAGTGCTGAGGAAAAGAGAGCCTTGTCCATTCCTGCCAAAATTAAGGGAGCTCTGTGGTACCTGGCTGTCATTTCAAAAGCCTGGGATATTAACAGGCCCACCTAGACCCATTATCCACAGACGGCTAGACTACCTGCAAAGCTAATCTGAGATGACTACATCTTCTCTAGTTAGGCTGGCTATTACCGTAAAAATGTTTACTTGGACACAGTATTCCTTGTGGCATGCTTGAAATACAAATGCATTTTTTTCCATGTCAAAATAAGGCTCTTCTTACATCCATACTCTATGTGTAGCTTTTAATTTGATCAGATACTGTGAAACCGTGTGATGGAAAAAAAAAAAAAAAATCTCATTACTTTGTAAATTCTAATTTAATAACAGACAAAAGAGGAGTACTGTATGCACAGATTTGTTTTAACAAGACAGTAAAAAAAACACTGCCTGATAGGCTTTTTTTTTTTTCTGCAGCTGAGGATGGAGAGCTAGAAGCAGCTTTTTGAACCCTTCATGATACTGAGATCTCATTCACAGCAGCTACAGAAGTGCAAGGGTTGTGCTAAATTACAGATGCTGAAATGACCCACCAGGGTGACTAGCAAAATCAAGCAGAGTGGACAAACCTAACTCTTCTGACAAGCTTTGTAATTGCACAGTGCAGTTGCATTAAGCCAGAGAGGCAGCAGCGGGGATGAGGCTACCCTGACCCTTCCCAGTGAGGGCAGCAGGATATCTACACTACATCTATAGTCAGCAGCTTAGAGCAGTTCATCTGTTGGACAAGGACTGGCTGCCACATCTGCTGCCAGTTTGGATGAAGACCTTACAGAGTTCTCAAAAAAAAAAAATAAAAAAAAAGCCCACCGCAAATAAGAGGACTACTTCCTTTAAGTGACACATCCACCTACAGTCACAAGGTTACAGCTTCCTTCAGATTAGGGCACTTTTTCCTGCTCTGGTTGTTTATAACAGAAGTTTGAGTCTAATAAAATCTCTATCATTTGTGCTTACCTTTCTTCTTTTGTGAGATTTGTCAGTCTTCTACACTTTCGAGCAAGAATGAAACTGTAAAAAAAAGAAGACCACAAAACAATTTGTTTCCATTATGTTACTATGTTCCCTGCATTATTTAAAATGCCAAAACCTTTTGATGAGATGATGTAATCATTAATATTAGTTCTTGGGTCGCTATCCAAACTATCCATTTTATCTTGTTGTGTAACATTATATGCTATACTCACTATGGAAAAAAACTATCTGGAAGAACCCACTCTAAAGTTCAGAGCTCATTTGTATGAGCTAAGTTATTAGGTCCCAGTGACCTAAATTTTATACAAGAGTGTGTGCAGGCATATAATAACAAGAGGTTAAACCTGGGATTGCTTGCTGGGATTGACATGGAAATTAATAACTTTCTAAGATCGATCAAGCAGTTTTTTAATAAAAATAATGTAATGCTAGAAAACAAATTTTCATTTAAAGAACTGCAAGTTTTGGGGAGGCAAAATATTTAGAGAAAGCTGTAAATTTGTGCATTAACCTCATTTTTTCTTTCTCATTTCATTCTGTTTCTCCATTTTTATATTTTGGTGCATGGCAAGGCAAAATATGACAGGCGGAAAAAGAGAAGAAGCAATAGAATTTCATCATTTAAAATTTCCTGTTAAATCATAGTGAGGATTTTTTGGAAAGAAAATTTCATAAAAAAAATCACTATACACTGAGAAATAACCCTTTAACTATCAGAATATTCTGAGTTTTAAGCGATTCACATGATCTGTGGAGTGTTATTTTATTAAAGGATTTTCCTTCAAAAGTAGCAGGTTTTCTGCTTCAGTTGTTGCCTCTAAGACAAAATAAAGAGGTATTAAGTAGATATCTTTTCTCTTACCCTATTATGGCAGGAAAGCTACCATCAGGCTTAGTATCATCAAGTGTTAAACCAATTGCAGCATCCTCGTCCTCAATCATCATGGTACCACAATACCCTGTAAGCACAAGGAGGAAAAGAATTTAGGATCCATGTATTTGGACACATGTGTGAGCTGTGAAATATTCAAAATTTGACCGGAAAATGCCCTAAACAACCTGATCCAAAGGTACCCTGCTCTGAGCAAGGAATTGGACTAGATGACATCCAGAAGTCCCTCCCAATCCATATTGTTCTCTGACTCTGTGTTTCTAATATAAGGAGATATGAAAATGAAAGAAAGAAGAAGGAAACAAAACAAAACCAAACAAACACAGAAAGTGATCCTAACCAAGTGACAAAAATTAGCACATAACCTTCACCAATCTGCAAGGCAGCACACATTGGCTCACAGAAGTGTTAGATCCTATCTTGAAGAGAAACTTTGCATCTGAGATGTGCTGACAATTAGCAGTCTTTTTGAAACAGAAAAGCTTCTGTCTTCTTCTTTAAAGCAGAAAGACAGTAAAGGAATCTATTGTTGAATTCACAATACAAAAATAAACTCCAACCCAGTTAGCAAGATTGCACAGAAATTGCAGAGAAACAGATTGTTCTCAGATACTGAAGATGTTCAAGTGCCTCTAGCACAATTGTTTCCATATGTGACATTTATGTCAGACAAAGGAAGAGATATTTGTAAATTGTTCTGAAAATGCAATTGTTCTTAAAAGAAGAATTTGAAGAAAATAAATTCTTCTTAAAAGAAGAAAAACTGTGCTATCAAAGCACAGTATACAAACTATGGGTTGTACCAGGAAATGAGAGTTACCTTTTGCCAATCCATCCCAAAACTTAATGGCCAGTATATGCCAAAATCCAGAGCTCTTAAAATCATTCACAGAGATGAAGGGTGTGTGACACTTGTAGACAAATAGGTGTGGACTCATTATAACCACAGAAGAGAAATGGGTGCTATTACATCACAGTTTGTCTGAGACTAAGTTATAAAAGAGATCTGAGGAAACATAATGGAAGTATTCAGCATATAAAGGGTGCAGGTGGAGATGTCCACTGGAAGACAAGGAAGACAACGTAACTGAATCCTGCCCAACACAGTCAGAAGGCAGAGGTTTTGCAGGCTGACAGCTGATGGGATAAAACCTCTCTCCATCATACGTTTCTTGTACCTTTATATTAGTGTATGAGTGGGAGAAACTCATAAACAGGTATCTCCAACGGAAAAGGAGAGGACAACAAAGAACAACCAAAGCAATAAGCAACAAGCGTGACTGTACCTTGCCCTCTCCCTTCATGCCTACCCCTTTCTTTTTCTTCTCCCAGTCTTCCAAAACTCTCCCTCAAGTTTCTCAAGGAAAGGCATGGGAGTATATGGAATCTCCTTCTAAGAACCACCATTCTCTAAACTCAAAGTCCACTCTGTTACTATGTACTTTCTCCCTCTCTATTCCACTGCTACTACTGCTACTATTCCCTTTAATTAAAATGTAATACCCTTCTTCCTCCAGAAGGTTTCCTTGTAGTACACAATGCATTTGATGACTGAGCCCATTGGGATTCGGTTGATGAGCTGGTTTCTCATTGGGGGCAAAGGTGGGTTGAAATGAATCTTCAAACCAAGAGCTGGGGGAATGGCACTGATCACATATTTGCCCTGCAGAAGAAATTATACATAAGCCAACGACATTCTCAAATACGTCAACCTAACTATATTGCTCTAATGATTTCAGCAGACATCTGGAGAGGTTGCAGGGTGTATCTTCTAAAGCAATTTTGGCATTTAGTACAAGAATTGCGAAACTGAACCCTCACAAAATCCTGGTTGTTAAAACAACAAACAAGCATTATGTAAACAGCCATCTGTTCCAATGATGGGCAGCTGCTCTTTTCCCAGCACTTGAAAAAATCCAGTGGAGAGATTTTCTGTCTTATAGGAGTCCGTTGGTCGCCTTTCCATCTGGACTCCTCTGTTACAACTTGGAAGCAAAGCCTGATTTTTTCTTTTTTCACAGGAAGTTTATTACTAAGCTACAGTATCATGTTCACCTTACCACTATCCTTTAATTCTGAAGGTAACTGAACACAAAGAAAATATGGTAGTGAATGACAACTTTCAACAGACACTTTGCTTTTCAGATATCATTTTACAGTTCCGTCAGTGCTATTACGCAGGAACAGTCAGAAAACGCAACCCTCTGTCATAGTCGCTTTGGTCTCTGCTACATTTTTTTACAGGATTTTGTAAAAGACAAAAAGGAAAAACTGAAAGTTTTCTATCTGTCCCAATACAAATGGTTGTTTAGATGTATGAGGTTTCATCACCTCATATAATTCATGATCTAAGGTTTCCACTACGACGTTTTCACCCGACTGGTCAATGCGGACTACTGGCTTCCTCAGCTTCACTCGGCTTCCCAGGCGCTCCATTATTTTCTCACTGATCTGTCCAGAGCCTCCAACAAACTTTCTCTCCTGAAAGACACAAAATGACGACTCAGCACAGAGGAATCAGCAAAGCTGTGCATGCAGAGCTCATATAATGACAAATATTTTGCTTGGGGTTCAAAACAAACTTCATTCTTCTGTTGTTAACAAAGTTTCTTCAGGAAGATTAGCAGTCTTGGAAAAAGTCTCCACATTATTTTCTCTTTCAGTGAACTCCTGCACTTCCCATGTCTGACCACCAGCCAAAACTAGAAGTATCTGTAACCTCATGAGAAAAAAAAAAAACACACTCTCATGTGATCTTCAAATGGATTCCACAAACCTGTGTGCATCAGCAACACTGATCACATATCCTGAAGTATGTAATCCAACTTAACTTAAACTCAAATAACCTCCAACTTACTGGAGGATTCAAATAATATTTTATGCATTGTATTTACAATTAAATTATCTATAATTACTGATGTACCTATGCATGTTTATCTGCATTTTTATGTGTTGTAATTTTTATCTTTGTATTTTTTATCTTTTTTTAATCTTTTTTTTTTTTTGTCTTTGGGTATTTATTTGTGATTAAATAACTTACATTGGTAAAAATATAATTATTTCAAACATATTCACTAAAATTTGCATTTCTAAAGTAGAAGACCATTAACAGAGTCTTTACTTTTTTGAAATGTAGAAGCAGCACCAAGGTACCAGTTTTGCAGTCATTTTAGAGCAATACTATACTTAAGCAGGGCTCTTCATTTTCTTCAGTCTGATTTTAAAATCTTTACAGTTTTAATTCTTGGAAGCTTGTGTCTTTAGGAACCCAGCTCCAGGCTACAATTCCAGTATTGATTTGAAGTGCTCTGCACACTGATGCAGCTAGCATTACCATCCTCATGAAGTATTTCTGAAGCAGTAAGTCTGTCTTCAGCCTTATACCAGAAGGAAACATGATATTTTCCTTTGTTTAAAAAATGAATAAACAAAATATGTATTCGAACCAGAGCCCAAAAGGAAGACAGTCGGGAACAGTTACAAATCTACTGACCCTTAGGCCAATGCCTTCAGCACAGGAACAGCCTTCAACATGAGTTTAGCAAGAGTTTGATTAATGTGTAAATGCGTGCAACTAGTTACCAATGTGCTACTAGGTCAAAGTCATGGGTGTATCCGTTCACCCTCTGAACTTAAATAAACAAGCAGAAGAATGAAGCTAAACAAGGGTTCATTGCAAGCCGCAGAAGGTGATGGCTGACAATACCTGCCCCCCATTGGTTGTTGAGAAGATCCTGGCTGTCCCCCCACACTGCTTCACATACCACAAAAACCAGAGGGCAGAGACCTCGTGGGGTTCAGAAGTGACATCCACGTTCACAAACAGAGTTGCAAAACTCTTGGCAGCACTGCAGCAAAGACAAGAAAGTAAGTAAATGTAAAGTTTGGAAAAGGGTAACAATCGCATTCTTTAGTAGGGCAGAGACTGTCTTTGGCAATCTCTTCTTCCACTGAAGATAAGGGCAAAGGCTTCCTTGATTTCAGTGGAAACAGGAAAAAATATCAATTGCTTTTATGGAACATTTTTCAGTGAACCCTGTAAAAAAATGTTAATTAAGTGCTGCTGTAGACCAGCCAAATTAGGGCTCCAGGAAACACAAAGGCCAATGAAAGCTTATAGCATTTTTATGCTACCAATACAAAATTAGTTTATCATTCCAGACTCAGGATTAAGGGAAGCAGTCTCTGATGTCTTCACTGGACTGCAAAACCAATGCGTCCTCCCATGGCTCCTGGGTGATATTCAAGATCTGCTGTTCTGTTTGCACTTCCTGAATACCTGTCCCTCAAGCACTCAGCATATGAATTATTCAACATTTGCCATTGAAAAAAGTTAAGCATCTTATCTAAGCTAATTATCTAAACTCTCTAGTTAGTCAGCACCCCTTACTGCTCTCTCCTCTGCTGTGCTCTGGGAGGGTGCTGCAGCAAGAACAAACCAAGGAAAGAAGAGGAGTAGAAAGCCATAAGTGAGGTTGCAGTTTATACAGATTAACGCATAAGTTTGGCAAAAAAACAAATAAATAAATAAATAATGAAAGGATACTTTTGGTCACACAACTCAGTATTTTAAATGGTGGTCTGGTACCCAGTGGTGATGAACACAGAAGTGGAAAAGTGGCCTGTGTCTGAAGAAGAATCACTGCTTTATGTTCTCTAGTTGGTGCTTTCATTACAGGAATAAGCAAAATGGCAGCTCTACTGGAAATTATTGTATAAACCTGTACAATATTTTGAGGTGAACTAAGACAGTTAATTAAGGCTCAGGCAAATATTCCTCCTGTGAAAAGTAAACACTTCCTCTGCCCTCACTCTGAGAAAGATTTAAGAGTGACATGGAGAACATGACCAGGAGATGCTCAGCTGAACTGCATTGTGAACTACAGTGACTGAGTACCTATAGGTATTTCATATGCCAAGCACTAGGTAATCAATAACTTCTAAAGCCAGTACAGAATTCACTTTCAGTTGTTTCTTCCTTTTTTCAGTCTTTGAACTTCCAAAAAAAAAAAAAAAAGAGAAAAGCATAACTCAGACATAATATTTCAAACTCAGCTGTAGTTCTACACATAAAAAAGGGTTTAATGTCCTTGCTAAAAACGTACAAAGCCCTGCTGTAGTAAAATGCTGCCTCATTTTCTAAAATATGGGTTCATTCTGGCTTTATTCTTGACAGCCAAAAATAATACAGAAAATATTTATCATTTTTTATCTATATAAACACATACTGAAAAATATGATCAGCTCTGAAAGATGGGAGAATTAGTGTATGTACTTATTAATATTTCATAGACGGAAGGTACTAGGCAGTGGTTAAATCTTCATTGTTTCTGCTGCCTTCTCCCACTGCTTTTCAGTATTTCAGTTTCCCAGTTTCTTCTGGTGTTTTACCTAGTAATGGCAGAATGATTTCAACAGGGCATTTCCAGCATGCAAGTCTAGCCAAAAGCAAATCTGTACAGCCTGAGAGATGAGAGAAAATAGTAGAAGATTACCCTTCTGGATGACTACCTTCTGGGGTGGGAAGTTTCTACAGAACGTTATCTACATCTTGAGCAAACCGGGCAAATCAAGCTGAGATGCACATATGAAATTTGAAAAGCATCTTGGAATTAAGGGAGGCTGACAGTTATGCCAATATTGAGGTAAAATGTCAAGTCTTATTCCATCAGAGAGTCTGAAAAAATATGACTGTAGTCCTGTGACCTATTGGATATTGAATAGCTACCAGCGTGCAGTGTTCTGCTAACCCGCATAGTTCCTTACCAAATCAGAGGTTAAAAAGGCCAGCAGGATGGACAGTATACATTTCTATTTCCTTTCACTGAATATGCATGGTGGCATAAATGAGAAATGTTTGTGTACAGCTATAACTTTTGTTGCAAATGAAAGCAAAATGACCAGAAGACTGAGTGCTTTTGCACAAGAGCCTCCTGTTCTTTAGCAATGCCCATGTTCCTCTCTAAAGGCTGGCTGAAACCATAAACATGCCCCCCAATACCGCTGGCAGTGTCATTCTGAGAGGGTGCTGTCAGGCTTTTGCACTAAGGTTGTGCCTGCTCCCTGCAGCAGGGTGTTTGATGCTTAGAAATTCTAACACTGTTGCTGTAGAAATCAATCTGCTTTACAGCAAGGCTGAATTCATGTTTTTTTGCTTCAGTGTGAAGAAAACCAATCAAACTGCTCTTGAATGGCAAGTAAAGAAAAATTGCTTTGATGTATACATAAAAACAGGAAGCATTCTCAGTTTCCCTGGGTGGTATATAGTGCAGCAGTTAAACAATAGAACAATGGATGTTAGAGTGATTTATTGCCATTTCAAGACAAATGTTATAGTACTTTGGAAAAATCAGCTGGTCCATTACAGAATAGATGTATGCTGTTCCATCAAAAATATAATTCAAAAACCTTCTGTAGCCAGAGCATTTTTCCTTGAATACTTAAACACATAGTAATATGTAACAGATGAAGGTATTACCCAAGTATTCAGAAGTAACCTCTCCCACAAAACCCATTTTCCTTATATCTTTGTATTAGTCTAAAAAGTTACGGATATGTAACAGAAACTATTGTGTGTGCTGATAGGTGTTGTGTTCTACTGTAAAAATATTTTCTCATCACATTTCTTCAAAAAGCTGTATCCTAGTGGTAATTATACCTGTTTGCCAAGTAGTAATGTCTACGTGGAGTTCTAAGGTATATAAATATAAGCTTTTGTATCTACTTCCATATTAAAGAGTTTCTTACTTTGTCCAGCAAATTTTGTCTATGAAATCTTGCATAGTCATTTTGTCCCATTCTTCTGCATGTGGAGCCTTCCACGGAGCTTCATTAGGAATCTAAGGTAACATAAAATAGTATTCATCAGCAAATGAATGAGTGGCATAAGAAAAAGACAACAAAATGAACAGGTTGATTTCAGGTTAAAATAAGAGGTCTGGACTGTTGTTTAGGTCTATTGTCAAAATAACCTTGATATAGTGTTTTAGTATATTTTTTTTAATAACTCATTCTGAATGTGTTATTTTCATAAGAAATAGTTACCTCTTTGGGTTAGAATTAAAAGTTCAAGCAAAGAAAAAAAGGAGAGAATTAACATTAGAAGCTGAATGACTGCATGAAAGAGAAATATGCAACACAAGAGGCAGCAAACAGAATTTATGCTTTATCCTCAGTATCTGCAACACTGCAGACATAATCTCATCTTTACATGATAACTCTGCCTGCAAATTCCTGACAGGTAGTACAGTGAACTTAACAGAAGATGCTTTTAAGGATTGTTCTTTTTCATATATGTATTTTTAGGTATAAGAATAGAGAATAATTTTAGAGTTAAGAGCTACAAAGATAAAGCACAGTGCTGAGGAATGGTTCTGGGTTGTTCTATAGCTCTCTTGTTCATCTGTGCCAGTAACAGCCACCTCTTTTTAAAATCTTGTAGCTCAATGGAAAATATGCACTAATGGTAACAAACTAAAATGGTTGGTATGAATTTGAGGGTGGAGAAGGACATATTTTACAGGCCTACAAGCCTCTTAAAATGCTGCTTACTCAATTTAGCATAATGCTAAAATCACAAGCAAAAACCCTGATGCTCGTTAAAATAAAATTAAAAAAAAAAAAGAGAGAGGTAGGACTGCAGACAGGCTTAGCAGCATGGCTTTCAGAATGAGAATGCCAGGATGCCATTTATAAATGTGCTCTGACTACCAATGTATACCAAATTACATGTTTTAATACTGTTCATGGGAAGAGCTAGGCATGTTCAAGCTAGACCAGCTTTGCCTGTCTACATCCTAGTCCCATCTGCACTCTGCCCCACTGATCTGCTTCACACGGAGACAAAGCTGAGCTGAAATGGTCAGCTGCAATTCCTCCTGCCATACCTCCTTTCCCATTTCATCCATAGTCCTCCACAGGTTGTTGTAGTCCAGGTAGGCCAAAGGATTCCACAGAGGAGGAAATGCACCTTTGAAGGGGTAAGATTTACCCTACAAGATGAAAATAAATAAATAAATAAATAAATAAATAAATAAAAAATAAAATACAATCACTGTACTGATAGTTTCTACGTGCGGGAAACCACACCAAATGGTTAAGTTCTGACTAGACGAAAGCAAAAATTGAATCAATACATGTAATGGCTTCTGACAGATGATGTCTGTGGGCCCACACTGAGCAACAGGAGGCTCCATCTGAACAGCAGGCAGCACTTCTGTGCCGTGCAGGTCATGGAGCAATCTCCCAGGTTATCTAGGGAGGTTGTGTAATCTTGGAGATCTCCAAAAGCTGCCTGGACATGGTCCTGGGCAGCCTGTTCTGGGTGGCCCTGCTTGAGCAGGGGATGGAGTAGGTGGCCTCCCTTCCCACCTCAGCCGTTCTGGGATTGTATGTATGCAACTTAAACTTGACACGCAGTTAAGTCAGTTGTGTGCAAAACCGGTAGTGCCTTGTATCTTGAAAGTTTTAAATTGGATACTTCTGGGCAATAAAACTAATATCCTGCAGGAGAGTCACTAATATCGGAGGAAAAAATGAGACAGAACAGTATTGCTCAACTGAGATGAAAAAACAGCTATTTTTTTCCTGAAAACAAGAAACATATGTTACATATTTTCCTAATTGTTCATGAAAAAACTTAATTGGTAATTGCATTTAGTGACTTTTTTTTTTCTTTCAAAATCAGACCAAAGCAGCTGTGATGAGCTTTATTATACACTAAAATCATAGCTCAGAGACCTTCCTGGAACAAACTCTTTCCAGCTAACATGCACATCCCCAGCCCTATAGAAAATGTAGTATTTACTAATGATCACTATTTCTCCCATTCAACAACCATACCTCTGGCCATACATTCTCGATAATGACAGTCTGGCCAACATGAATGTCCTAATTTCATCATTATATATTTAATAGTTAGGTTTTAATACATTCAATAAATGTTGCCACTACTATCAGTCCAGAAAGTCCAGTTTAATTAAGGGCAAAAGACAACAGTTAATTTGTAAAGCTTTTTTATTTGCAAGGGATTTCCTTGGCTTACTATATGTATGGCAACATAACAGATATAAAAAATCACAATTAAATGCACATTAGCATTGTATGGCTACTCATTTCTTCACAACACATTCTGGACTCCATAAAATTGATGACCAATAAAGGCCATATTGTGTTCCATCGTTGATTTTTCAAAACTTAAATTACCTATTTAAGAGGGCACTGCATCAGTATGAACGCCAATTGGTAGAATCATTAACTTTTAATAGATATTGATACAGTGCCACACCAACTGATCACTCTGGCTTCAGAAGAAATGCTGCATCAGGATTAAATATTTGGAGCCAGGTTACAACAAACAAAAAACACTGTGTCTCATTGAAGATAAGTATACAAATACCATTTACATGAAGAAGCATCAAGCTTGGTTTGATTTAGCCACTTAATTAATAATGCGAAAGAAGGGACAGAAAGTACATTATTCAAACCTGCAAACACCAGAAGAGAGAGTAAAAGGATCTTGAGAGACTAAAAACTTGGTCTGGAAATAACAAAAATATACACAACCTTATAAAATGCTGACTTATAATTTTGAGGACTTCTAATTCAAAGAGAGAGAAACTTAAAAAGCAGAAATTCCAGAAATGAAACCTCGGGATAAGAGTAAGAGCAACTTAGAAACTAATTTACAAAACAAAACAAAACAAAACAAAAACAAAAAAAAAAAAAACAAACAAAAAAACACAACAACAACAACAACAACAACAACAACAAAAAACACAGCAAGTTAGAGTAAATTAAGAAGAAGCTTTTTTTTTTTCATGTAGTCTTTGTAAGGCCATGAGACTGTAATGAAATTCTTGTAAGAAACACTAAGGTAATGAAAGTTTGGAAGAAAGCAAAGTGAAGGAACAAAGGAATTAATTCTGCAGAACATGTGAAGAAGTAGCTGCAAAACAACAATTCCATTTTGCAGTGCTTTTGAGGAGAGATTATGGTTTGTAACATGCCAAAATGTCAATTTTAAAAAAGTTTTCAATCCGCAGTTTCATAATAGTTGGATTTGATCCCCAGTCACTCTGTGAAGCAGAGGTACCAAGGCTGAAAACCTTGCATTTCCAATCTTGGAATGCACATTACAGCACATGTTCAGAAATACTGCAGAAGATGTCAGGAAAGGTTTGCTTTCATTCAACATGGAACAAAGTGTATCTATACAGCTCTTGTGCTCAGCCATATGAAAATACATCTTATTGGAGTCAAGCCTATAGATGGAGATCATGAACCGCAGCAAGTTTATCCTTCACTTGGTCCTGAAATAGACATTTTGGTACTATTACGGAATCTGTTAAAATGAAAATAATTTGAACTGAGATACATCTTCATGATCTACTGTCAAGGGGCTTTGAAAGAGCAATAGGTCACAGACTAAATAACCTCCTACCCCAACGAGTGAAATCTGAACCATGTTGGTAATTACCAACACCAACTACCAATGAGCTTTTTTGGGCACATACAGATTTCATAGCAGCCAGAAGTCAGTTTTGCTGTGCCTTGTTCTGAGCACTGGAGCTACCCTTCACACGCATACAAACCTGCATAGGTATTCCAAAGAAAGAATATATTGGTTTGGTTTTTAATACCTAACATTTCCCAGATTCAGGTTTATGAAACATGTATACTGCTGTGCCCACAAAAACCAGGACAGCATCAGAATGGGTTATTCCAATTATTGATTTTGTTCTGAGCTTCCTGCTCTGCCAGAGGCAATCCTACCTGAGTTATCCCCTCTGAGTTAACTCAAGTCTTATGAATTCCCTGTGGTGTTTTTTCATGAGTGCACGACTAAGAGACACATAAAACACATCTTTGTTTTAGTATTCTTCTATTTCACTGCATTTGAACTGCTGAAAGGGAAAACTTGGGTATGTCTCTTGTGCAGAAATCTGGGGCAACAATACTCATAAAGCACAAGAACAAATCTCAACCTGGAAAAACAAAAATAATCACTAAAGTGAGGGAGTCTCCTGTGAATGTTACATTTAAGAGCTCCTAAGACATTATGTAAGGCCTGATCCTTATTTCCTATGTAGACAAAACTCCAGGAGCTGCCAGGCAGAACTCAGTCTGAGAGTGTAAGACTACGATCTATACAGAAACAAAAAGAACACAACCAAAGAAAGACAACATATTTCTGAGTAATTTCTGAGAAAATAAAACATTTCAGCTTTGCTGATGAATTTGTACTTTTGCAGGTACAACAAGCTTTTTGATACTTAGGCAAAATTTGCCAATTTCTATCATATTGCTGGGAATAGCAGTCTCCAAAACTATTGGTGCTGCATAATCTCTAATGAAAAACAAAACATGTGGATGAAAAATATGCTCAAAAATGCACAAAACATTTACTCTTCAAATGTTTTTAATACCCAAATCAGAGCAGTATATAAACCGTAATAATAACCATCCCATCTAAACATTTTGATAAAACATTCTAATGCCAATACTGTTTGTGCACTCAGTGGCATTTAATAGAAGGCATATATAGTTTTTAGAAACTGATTCATAATGCCACGTGCAATGCTTCCAAAAGCAGAACACCAGCACTGGCAGCTGGAGGTCTACCCGCTATTGCACGGGTCACTTGCTGCTTAAGAAGATTGTTGCCGCAGTATGGGCTAAAGCATGCTAAAGGAGCTGAAACAATAGGGAGCAAATTCTAGTAACCTAGCTGTCTCAGGAATAAACAAACAGGGAAATGAGGAATCCAATGTAAGATGTCACAAATATTACAATTCCTGAAAGATTTTTCTCATTTATCTGTTTTGAAGAATATCACGTCAACCAGTGTTTGGCTTAGTTACACTAGACCCATGTAATCCAAGTGGTATGGAAATAAATTCTCTACAGACATCAGCTCTGCCTCAGGGCAAACAGATAACATAACTAGAAATGGCTTACTACTACAGAGCTGGGAAAATATACAGCATGGTAACTGAGTACCAGCAGCCCCTTGAGTATCAGCCCCAGCACCTGGGAGGTCATAGGGACGGGTCCCACACACCTCCTCCTGGGAGAGTGGGAGTGAGAGAATGGTTAGGGGAGAAAGGACATCCTCTGACAGAAAGTGTCATCAGTATCTCACTGCACATTGAGATCTCAGAAGAAAGACTGGTTTTGCAGGCACAAGACCACTTTGTGCTCCCCTAAATGTTGCGTACCCAGGCAGTACCCAAGCTGTATTCCACATCATAACTTGCAGCCCCTCATGCCAATGATCCGTGAAGTTTTTAGAACTGAACATGAATATAGCCAGATTTCAGTGTAGGAAATAAGACCACATGATGCAATCCCTGCACCGGTGAGTGAGCACAGATACCCCCTCAGCTAAGCTCTCTAAGCCTTGGAGTAGCAGCTTCTAACTTCACCAGTATGTCAGTCTGCATGTTAATCTGCGGTTACACAGCTTCACGGGCATGTAGTGCCATCTGCTGATTCATAAGCATCACACACCTTGTTTTCTCAGCTTAAAATCCTGTCATTCATGTAAAGTGCAGAAATGGTAAGATACGAAGTCATGAGAACAAAAAAGAGAAATAGCAAGGAGTCACATCAGGCTGGAATTCAGGACCTTCTCACTCTCAGTTTGTCATCTGCTGCACCATGGAAAACTGTCCCTCCCTTTTTTTTTTTTAATCCATACTATCTATAGCATGTCCTTGGGGCTCAGCCTTTGATTAATCATAATTCTCAGTAAAACGTGGCAACTAGCTGGAACAAATGAAATCTCCAGCAGCTGAGACAGGTAAATAGCATCCCGTTAGTAATAGGTAAATAGTTCCCTTCTCTGAGAAACTGTTCTGTTCATAAACTTAGCTGATTACTATGCTGGCAGGTATCACAAAAATAAAAAGATACAAAGATCAGAAAATATAAATGCAGTGCAAGAAAATCCAGATAACTAATAGTGCAAATATGCAATATTAAGATGTGCCAAAATACCCTCTAAATATATTTCAGTATTTAATTCTGGATCATCGGCTCTGGATGCCAGTGTGTTTTGTGAAATTTGATCATCAAAAGTAATTTCATTTTAAGAGTAGTATAGCCAGACACATTGGTCTGAAACATGCCTCTTGAAAAGGAAAGGAGCTAATTGGGAACAATGTATTTCCTCTGTATTATGAAGTCCATCTTCACTCTGCCACCACATAAGTCAAAAACTCGAATACGTCTTGTCTGAAAAAAGGCAGAATAAGGAAAACAAATAGCAATGAGGTATTTTAGAAAGAAAACTTGAGGTTCTGCTCTGAATTTAAAACAGAATATAATCCTTTGATCCAACCAGCTGAGAAAAAAAGTTGACTAGAACCAGACTTCTTATTTACAGATTTAAGACACACTTTTACAAAAAGTGCTCAAGTGTCTTATGAAGTACATATTTCAAAGGACTGTGGTTCTAAATGCTCTTTGAAAGTGGACCTGCACAAGACTTTCAACACCTGAATTAAACCTCCCAACAAAGTGGATAAAATCAATAGAAACCTTTCCTGAGTATTTCTAGAGTTTGTCTTAAAAAAACCACAGCTCCTTCCCCTCCCAAAAGCAGATAAGTGCACAAAAATACATAAGAACAGGAGAAAAGAGGAGTTTTATTTTGGAGAAAACAATGAAGCCAGCTCTCTGCCTGCCCACAGATAGCATAACTGAGCACAAATTCTCAAAATGAGAATGCTGTAAGAATGCTGTATTTAACACAGGAGAAAATATTGGACTCACTGGTTTTGTTTCTGAGATATTCCAGGTTCTAAAATTTCTTACCTAAAAAATGAAACCTTCCATAAAATGTTACAGACATATGAAACCCAGCAGTGTCAGCCAGTTCTTTCAGTATGAAATACACATGTATTCTGTATTTCTGTAGACCTCAATCAGCTTCCCAAGGGAAACAAAAATCAGTTCTTGTAATCAAATGCAATTGAAGCTTTTCTCCCAGCAGCCTGAATTAAATAAGCTAGGTGGAAGCAGAGCTCCTTTTCCTTATCTCCTAGGAAACAGACCCTGTGGTCTGGGAGGGCTGAAACTGAGGAAGTTTCTTTGCATTCAGTTTTAATTAAGAAATGCATACTTTATTTCCAGTTCATTTTGCCTTACTGCTTTCATCCTCATGCTGCCATGAGGTCACAGCTGTCAGCCTTCCAGCCAATTTTCCTGATCAATAAACATCTCTTGTAAGACCCTTTTTTATGGTCCCCTTTGGCAGAGATTGCTTTGCAGATTTGCTGTACGTTATCTTGACCCTTTTAGGCTGCTGTAATACAAATATTATCCATTTTTAATTAGAAAAAGGCCTAATTACAAACTAAGTTGTTGCAATTACTGCCAGGTGGCTGGCACAAAAAAAGGGAAAATGTCCCTTTATGTACAGGGCAGGTCCAACAAGACCAGCCGTTTCTATATTCCTGCTGATGATCGCTTTCATTCACAGCATGGAGGACATCCCTTGTGAGTCTAGCACATACTCTCACCTACCTCAGCCTAGTCAATGCTCAGATCGTCTCCTGAGGCTATCAGTGAGTGAATAATGGCATGGTGTTTTGTGACAGGAATGCCTGCATACTTATATCTATGAAAGAGTTTAAGCAGTGCAGACCCATATTCCAGCAAGTACACATGAACGTGCCAAAGCCCAGTAGTAATTTCAGTGTCTTCAAATTTACTTAGCTTCCTTTTCAAGACACCGAATGGCCAGCTTCTTCATGATTGAGATGATTCTCCCTAGTTCCCTAAGTTCTTGCTTACAAATTGTCAGGGAAAAAATAAAAAAAAAAAAAAAAGAAAAAGATATGATGACACTTCACCTCACTTAAACTGATGGTAACTCAGTCTCTCATACTTTTTCTTCTCTGAATGCACTCTAATTAAGATACACAAAAGAAAAATGAAAGAGCTTTTATGCAGTTATTCAAAATCCATTTAAGCTGTTACAGTATGTATTATATACTATACCAAGAGATGCTTTGCAAAGAAGCAGGGCTGAAGCTTAAATAAATCATGTTGCCTAGCTTTAGTGCATGTATCAGTGATATCACAGAAGAAACCTCAGTAAATTCTCTAACTTTAGATACAGCAATCACTTATCTTGCTGCTAATTAAATCCCAATACAACAGGGCCATCACATTTTTATTCATGAATGAGACCACAGCAAACTGCATTTTAATAAACACAATAGCGCTGAAAATGAATGACACCCAAGAGGGCTGTAAATTTTTTCTTCTGCATATCTATTGTAGATCAGTATGTAGCCTGCTAACATTAGAGCAGATTTGTGGTCCTAGTTAAAAGTATTGTGTGTATAAGACTAAATATTCATCTCCAGTGATATCCTGCAGACTCAGTTCACCTTAGCAATCTCCTCAGAGTTGCCAGGTTGTATTTACACGCATGAAGGTTGCGCTAACCTTGGAGAGGGCATGACATGCATTCAGATACCTCTAGCCAGTGCTGCTGGCAGAGGAACATGACGAAAGTCCATCCTCATACGAAAACTGAACTGTGGTAATGAGGGACCAGCAACTCTCTGCCAAGATCCTGTCTGCTGACTAGAGAGGGGATGTTTAATGTTTCACCCAGCATTTTGGCTTGAAAGATCTCCCTGGACATACACAGTATTTACGTCTGCCTTTCGATGCTAAGGAAAAAACTAGCAGGGCTTATATCAATTATCATCACGTGATGAATGTTCCACCTGCAATGTACTGTCCAAATAACTAGCCACCTAGCTAGCTGTTAGCACTACCTGCACTGAGAAAACACAGTGACTTTCTAAAAACAATGCTGCTGTCTGGGGAAATTCCAGAAAAGATCACGGTATTACCCCATGGACAGTTGTGGTGGAAGAAAGATCTGGAAAAAACAAACGACAATGAGCATCAATGGCAGTGGGGGATCTACCACAGACTAATGATCAGATTTTGAGAAACAGGTTTTGTTGGTCTCACATAGGCAGTAAGAGGAGTCTCGTCCTTCTGTGTTGCCGAGTTTTCATGCAAGCTCTCCATCAGTGAAAATGGGATCAGAGTGTGCTCAGCTAGCATCACAGCAGGACAAAAGGCAGAGCAACCTTACTGTATATGAAGGAATCAAGCTTTAAAAAGATTAATTCAGCAATCCAGTCATACAAACAAATGTTTCTGTACACAGAGTTTTGGTAGCAGAGCAAACCACTTCCATAGTTACCTTGCTTTGCAAAGGAACCTGTGTCACATTTGATAACACAAGGTCTGTGCTTTAAAGTGCAGTAAATTTGCATAGCTATTTGGACTGCACAAAAGTGAAGTGCAATTTGGATTAACCAAGTAAATCTGTTCTCAATTAAACCTATACAATGATTTGATATGCTTTCATATTTTAACACCTCTTTCCAGAGACTTTTACATAGCAAAGGTAAAAGTTACCTGGACTGCATGAAGTTTAGTTTGGTTTTCGAAGACATTTTGGAGAGGGAAATAAAAAGTGCTCAAAAGCTGCAGATCTACCTATCTAAGGTAGGGCCTTGAATCCTCTCCTAGGTAGATAAGGAAAAATTATCTGATTTAAGGAGCATTTCATATCTGCTTACCAGTCCGGTGAGATCACTGTTAGGAGATGCTGACAACTCAGATACTTCTGCTTTTACTTCTTTAATCTGGATTTACAAACTTAACTTCAGTTATGCTATCAAAAAGCAATGGTGTTCAGACAGCAATTTGCCTACCAAATACAACTTGCAGAGCTATCCTAATTTTCTCACTGAGGCTGATGAACCAGCACTTACACAAATGAAAAGAACATACTAATCTCCTTTCAAAGACCATGAAAAAGGCCATTTAACCAGTGGAGGGAATGAAAAAAAAAAAAAGGCAAGAAATATAATTTTGAGTTTCTGTGAAGATATCAAACACAACATAAGCAAGACCAAAAATATTCTAGCAATAGAACCTGGTATTAAAAAGGATTAAAGGGGAAGAAAATACACAACCTAATCAAGTTGGTAAAGCCTAATTAGCAGAGACCCTCCCAGAGATCAACAAAATGCACTCTTTTCATTTTGTAGTACAAAGAAGCTGCATATATTACTTGTATTAAAAAGCCTCTAAAATGAATTTAATTAACTATGAAAGGCTTGATTTTGCCTTGGGGTATATGTAAAAACAGCAGCTGATTTTACAAGATGCACTGTGTTGCCTGATAGTGTAGTTAGAGAAGAATTAATACCTTTAGGTTTCATTGCCTTTTTGGATTCGGAGAGATTTTTTTGGTCCAGAATTTAATTAAATTTGACCCTAGTCATAAAGCTTGGGTCAGCAGGTGAATTCAAATTCATGCCAGAGTGACAGACCATTATATATTTTGGAATCTGTTTTATAAGGTATGACTTAAGAGTACCGTTAGGATTTCAGGGAGCACATAAGAGTACTGTCCATATGCAGGGAAAGTAAGGGCAGGCCACATGGCTGAAAGTGAAAGACCTGCAAGGAATGGATTACAGTAACATGAAATGCAGACGTTTGAAGGTTATTACACTCATTTGGCCACACAATGATGCATATATTTACTGTATAGAGTTTGTCTTCTAATTCTTTAACTGCAATTCTTTAACTATTATAATACTTTCCCCACAGTTGTGTAAATATAGTAGCAAAAATGAAATAGATTAAAAATGAATGGAATTAGGAGATTCCAATGAGTAGCTACTGACTGTGTAGTATGTCCTCTTTCACTCCTTCTTGGCTACCAGGGAGTCTTGGCACACACTCCTCTTTCTGACCACTTCTCTCTTGCCTCCCCTCAGGAGTTCTCCCACAAGCAGCCACCACCAAAAGGTGAGACGTCTCTCCTTGGAGATTTTCAGTACTTGACTGGGCACAGTTTCAAGAAACCTGCCTAATTGTGAGGTAGACCTTGATCCAAGCCCAAGTTGGAATGGAAACCTTGAAGGTTTTCTTGTGTCTGTGTAGCCATGGTGCCAATCTCACACATACCTGCCAGGACTCTGCCAAGCTACTTGCCTATACCAAATTATCACAGATGCCCCATCGCCCTGTTATACCTAAGGACATCACCCATGTCCTACCAGCATCTACCTGCAGGTCTCAGCACAAGCACATGGGTGTCTGTGTGAGTCCAGGCCCTCCTCATACATCCTCCAGAAACTGCTTGCAGCTATAACTCACAGATGCAGGCATCAGTCAAAGTGACAAACATCCCATACCCCAGGCTTGGATGACTTTAATGCCTCCTGGAGCAGTGTCTTCTCTCAACTCTGGATTTCCAGACAGGATTTGTACTGATGCATAGGTTCTCTTGACTTGAGTCCTAAGGCCTGTAAGGACACTGCTGACTCAGTCCTCAGCTGGGGATAAGCCTTAGTGCAGCAGTGCAAAGCCCTTTCTCTGCCCAACACACAGAAAAAGCCAAGGCATATCCTCCTCTGCCAGCCTGGATATATCCCCCAATGCCAGCAAGTTCTGTCAGTGCTGGGTAGAGAGGAAGGCTGAGAGCCTTGACTCACTCCAGAACTCCCAGCCCTAGGCTAAAAGGTGTCCACAGATGATGGCAAAAGGCTACGCACAACCTGACCTGCCTCTGGCAATTCATGTAATAAGACAATTGTGATCAAGCGAAAGACAGATTATCCTTGACAAGAGCCCAAATTCCTACTTTTGTGCCATTCTCTGTTTTCCTCACTCTAAAAGCCTGTTGGAAAACAAAACATCATTTCAACCAGCATGCTAATACCAGTATCCCTCCTAAAAACCTACTTCCTAGAGACCCAAAGAGGAAATGGGGTCTGAATTACAAAACTAGCAGCCATGCTTGTGCTTGCTGCTGACAACAGATGAGGCCCACAAGTCAGCTTCAGAGTTGGCAGTACCAAGTATGCTTCAGTGACTTAATGGCATGGAGCTGGGACAGGGGAGGGTCACGCTGGGTGCTAGGAAAAGGTTCTTCACCAAGAAGGTGGTCTGGCACTTGGACAGGCTCTCCAGGGAAGTTGTCACAGCACCAAGCTTGCCACAGTTCAAGAAGTATTTGGACAATGCTCTCAGACAGGATTTGATTTTTGGGTGGTCCTATGTGGAGCCAATGACCCTTGGACTCAATGATCCTTGTGGGTCCTTTCCAACCCAGGTGATTCTGTGATTCTCTGACTTCTGGTAGTATTTTGGAAAACCCCATGCTAGGACAGCAAGGTTGTCCTAAGAGATGGTCATCCAAACTGGCCATGTCAGTTGTCTTCTATCATTAATTTTCCCTTCATGGCACAACTTCCTGCTGGAGGAGACTCTGAAGGCTAAATAGTGTGAACAAGCAGAAAAATTGTCTTTGAGGATGATAACAGAAGCACACTTAACAGAACAGTGAGGATGTACCCATCAGTTCTACCACACCAGGAGTAATTTTTGGTAGTCATCGTACCAAAGTGCTTTGAGAACATACTTCTTTTTTTTTTTTTTATACATATAAAAACTGAGAGGGAAAAGTTCTTGAAAACAGGTGGTAAAACACCTTTTCTCTATCACTGTCAGTTTAAATATGTCAACATTTTCCTTAACCTTTGATCAAATACCAACTACCATCTGACAAATATTTTGCCAGTCATTGCACAATGTCTTTTCATAAGGATATAATGAAACTCAATGTTAACTTCCTCAGAACTAACTTAGAAAGTATCTTTTCTATGGAAGTGCAACACTGCTCTGTAACAGAAAAGGAGGAAGAATCCACTTTTGGATAAAACATAGGATGAAGACTAAGAAAATGTAGGCTTTTTATCAGCCTTACTGTAGCTTCCTGTCCCAGACTGTTTGGATCTGCCCACGCAAGAACACTGGATTGCCAGAGACATTCACTATTCCAATTGCAATGCCTTTTGCTACTCTGGACTTTAGTTTCCCCATCCACAAAACAGATTTATCCTGACATGTTTATTTCAGTCAGGATAATAGCTGCCCTTGATTTAGAAAGCCTACCCTCAGAAACTTTCAGCCTGATTCCAGATACTCTCATTTCCCAGACTTGTGAAAGGACCTTTCAGATACCTTGTGCATGTTATATGAAAGCTGGCATGTACACAACAGTCACAGTTGTACTGTTCAGAAACACTGAAGATTTTTGATAGCTTTTAACTAGTAGCTCAGACTTGAACCAAAACATCAGTTACCAGGATGCATATACATCCAGACGTGCATGCATATAGTAATTTGTACGAGTTCTTCCTTACCAGCACACTTATTTTTCTCCAAGAAACTCAGAAGATGCATACTGAAACTGGTATACTCCAATGTAGCACAGCTGGTAAATGATGAGAAAGGGGATCACTACAACTTGTCTGTCTACAGCAGCAGGCTTGAGAGCATCTTACCTTGACATGGTGTATCAGGTGCTCAACTTCATTCACTTTATATGTCTCTATTCCCAACTCCTTAGATAACCGCAGGAGACGATTCTGTGTTGGCCCCACATAGGCTCCTCCAAGGTCCACATATTTAACTTGCTTATTCTAGTTTATCACACACAACACACAAAAGGAAAAAAAAAAAAAAAAAAAGATTAGAAAAATAAGCCTTTTGCAAATACCAGACAAATTAAAAGAGCATTCCAGAAGAATTACTCAATGGAAACATTCCTAGAGCATTTTGGCAAAGATTCCTCTCCCCATGGAAAACTCCATTTTCTTGTTAAGGGTTCGGGAGTGGCAATTACCAAGAATCTCAGATATGGAGCTCATAACCAGCTGTTATAAGACTGTAATGTAAAATTGGGTTATTCAACAAAAATGAGAAGACCCTGGCAGGCAGACAAAGAAATAGTTAGAGAGGTTTGTGCAGTTCTTCCTTGGTCTCACCAGCGACTAGTTCAAACAGACTATACTGGGGAACAGCAAAGCTGAGGCTTTCTGGCAAGCAGAATGGGAAAGGGTCTCCTGAGTCCAGGTAGGGCACACGGTAAAGGAGTGAAGGAGACAGGTTGGTTCTAATCACCAGCTACCTCTGCCATGCCTTTAACCAACATTGCTCCCCACAGGGTGTGTTACAGTTCGGCTTGAGTATCTTCATGGCACAGTTGGCTTTAAAGGTGTCTTTTCATAAGGATTTCACCTGAATCTCTCCCTGGGAGAGGATTCTGAAACTTAGCTAATCATGTTCTTCTTCCCAGAGGAACAGAGTGATGAATCCAGAGCCTGCAGATCACATGGGAACAGTCTGTCCCATCACTCTGCTTCTCTTTTTCTACTCTTGCTTGTACAGTATCAGGAAATTTCCCACCTGCTAGTGCTCTGGCAATTTTCCCTTAAGTAGGACCACTAGCAGGGAAGTTAAATAAATGAATGAATAAAATTATATACACTATTCACATAGCATATTTATAATATAGAGATATATATCATACGTGTGCATAATTTTTCATTATACATGTGTATAGTATACACTATGTGTGTATAAATAGAGCACAAATGGGTTTGGAGATAATTACCCTTACGGTGAAAGTTCTTCCCCCAACCCTGTCATTGGCTTCCAGCAGCACCACATTCAAGCCTGACTCAGTCAGCAGTTTGGCTGCCGAGAGACCTGAAAGAAAAGAAACAATTAAAAATTGGGCTAGGAACTGGTTTCATTCCTTATCCATTTTCTCCACACATTTTTCTTTCATCTTGTTATTCCTGATGCTGAGACACCAAAAAAAGAAGCAAAGGAAATACATGAGGGAACATCTCATTTTAGTTTTGATGGCATAAATCCTTACAATTGCAGAGAAAATATCAGTCAGGCCCTCCAGAAACAGAGTCGAGACGCTATGGGAATGATGGGAACTACACAGGATGTATAACACGGAGGGAATGCAACTTGCCATCTCTCAGCTCCATAAGATCACATCTGTCTTCCACTTCATCACAAATAAACAGAGATTTGTATCAACCAAGGTTCTCATTTTGGTCACATGTAGATGACTTTCTGGTGGGACAGCAAGAGATGCATTCTGAAAGGTAGTGTGGTCCTCTTGCACTGGTAGGATACGTTGAATAAAGTTGAGCACAGACCAGGCTAGAAGCCACACTCACACAGCATAATTTATTTATCCCTTCTGGGTCTCTGCTTCGTCACCATCAGAAGGCGATTGGTTTCCTCTTGATGTCCTAGTACATGTAGTTTTTGAGGAGGTGGAGGTAAAAGTGGAGTCAAAGGAGATTGTTCTAAGCGTAAGGCAGCCACGGAAGAAACAGCAAAAGCACTGGCAGGAAAAACAGATGGGCAAAGCTAGCATGGCACGACTGAATGAAATGGCATGACGATGATACAGCCTTTATATAGCAACCCTAGATAGACTGAGTATTAATGAGAGCTACTAAAGGTGCTAGAGAACATCCTGGTGGTCAGACAGTGGCTTGGGACCAGGAGACCCAGGTCCTGTTCCCAGCACTTGCAGTGAACCAACCAAGCTAAGCTGGTTAAATCACTTAAGCTCTTCGCTTCCCCACCTGTAAAGAAAGACAATGTTGTACACCTATCTTTTTAAAGGACTTTCGCATTTTCTGGGGAAAAAAAAATAAATAAAGGCAGTAGATGTTTCCATTAAAAGATTATTTTATCCTGCTTTTATTTCCAGCTTCATGAACTTATTTATCTTAGGTTTTCACAGAAGTCCTAGTGAGTAGAGAAAATCAATAATGACACTGCTATCAAGGTCTTTCCATACTTCCTTATTGAGGAAATTATATTATAAAAACATCTGGCTGAACCAGTAGTCTTGACGACCCTCACAAATATTTGAGGATGCCAAGGAAGAACAACATACAGTTAAAATAGTCATGGTGTGCAAACATGGGAAAGATCTCCTATCAACTTTTGAGAAGAGATTGGTTCTAGAAGGAAAAATAGACAACAAAACTCCTAAATAATATTGCTTACTATGCAAAGAAAGAAGTAAAAATGTTGCTTTTTAGAAAAGACAAATATTTGATCAGCCAGGACAAGACCAATAGTATTTATTAATAATTTACAGAATGAATACGTAATTTGAAGGCTGCTATCAGGAAAGGCTTCTGCTGGCTTATCACGCTAACTGATATTGACTAATCAATTAATAATAGTCAGTGACCAACACTGATTAAGCAGAATAAGATTTGACTTTCTTTATGAAAATCTAATGAATAAACATATCAGTACAGCTGGGAACAGAGCAAGATTATTCCCAGGAGCTGAACAGAGAAGCATGTGAAAGGAGAGTTGGCTAGACTCAAGTCGATGTTTGCACAGGTAACTGCTGCCAAAGGCAGGGGACACAGCCACCCTCCAGCTCCTTTCCCACAGCACTAACAGAAATGCCAAACACATAACACCGGGGATAAAGGGGGAAGAAGTGAAGGCAGGGGCTCCGGAGGTCCCGATGGCACTACAAAGAACCAGATCAGACCTTGCGGCATGTGCAGGACAAGACTGGATAAGGCAAGACTGCTCTTGCAAATACATTTCAGCACAGTATCAATAGCTAGGTATCTTGCTGTTTTTCATATCTCATACATTTGTCATCCTGGTATTGCCAAGGTACAGCCACATTGCCCCTTCACTCTTTCTCATGGAGCTGGACCATAGACCCCCAAAGGGGCTGTTGGGTGTTTCTGCAGTAACAGCGAGAGGGCTGGGTGCTGCAGAGAGAGAGCTCTCAGCCACAGCGATACAAGGACAGATAAGGTGGCAGAAGAGAAAAAAAAAAAAAAGCTTATTAAAATGGAGATGAATACTGGTGGACAAGCATCAGGCACGTGGCTGGGGCTCACTCCTCAGAAATTAAGAATTGCTGTGGGAAACTCCTTACAAACTACAATCTCTTTTCTGGCCAAGAGCCAGAGGCTGGGCGAGAGGCTTCTCTCTGCTCAATACTCCAGTAACCATAAAGCATGCACCGAGCCTGTCAGGAAGTCTGGAAAAATCTGTCACACAACTGTCCTGTAGGTAAGGTCTCATCCTGAGAAGTTTAATCCTGCACATCTTTCAGATGTTTCAGTGCTGTCCCCGGCTCACCTGTCACTCTCCATCACTAGCAAGAGGAAGATTAAATTTATTTATATACTTTATATTGTCCACATTGCTAAAAAGGGATGAAACCAACCACATCTGAATGCTAAGCTTATCCAAAAATGTGACTAGTGCTGTTGTTACTCCCATTTCTTATATAATGTTTTGCCACACAGTGACACCATGCTCTCCTCCCCGGGAACATTTCTACCAAACCTGATCTGAATTGCAATGTAAGCCTGGACCACTTCTGCCACTTGGCCGAGGACAGGAATTTGGTCCAGCATCTATGGCAGGACAGCTCACAGAAGTGCAACATAACCTCATATACAGAATACGTATATGGTATGTGGTTATGGTATATGGTTAAGCAGCCCCAGCTGCAGCTCCGCTCAGAGAAGCAACATGCAGGCAATTAATGCAGACAATGAAGAAGCAAAGATGCACGGTCCTATTTGAAGCCTCAGACTATGTTAAAGCAGGGAAGCCTTCGTCAGCTACCATGGCAATCCGGTATCTAAATGCTCCCACTGGAGATACTGGTAAGCGATTGCCTTCCAGAGGATGTTATAACGTAAGTTCAAGCCATGAAAATTGTTTCTCCATCACGCAGCACTTAGCATTCATGCAGATCTTACCCAGATGTAATAATCGCTAGGATTATTTCATCTCCACTTCCAACTTCTTTCTTTCCCCTCTGGTATCTCTGTGCCTACTCAGCACCCTAACTGCACCGTTGGATTAGACGGCTTCATTACCACCTCACTTCCTAACCTTCACACCTTCCTTACAGTAAGAGAGCAATTAATTTGTATTTGGTCTTTTAAATGGTAATCTTGAATTTCTGTACTAGGACAGAATCCATACTTAGATTTGGACTGACAAGTGTGACAAGAGTCACATTTTTCCTCTGGACCTCACGAATTATGGACTGCAATGAAGTCCTAGAGTCAAACAGATCTATTTAAAAGCATTTCTAAGCACATGTTTAAAAAATGGATCCGAATCTTGTATCACTGCTGTGATTCTGCTTGGAATCAGCAAATTTACTGAAATACCTTTTAAACCTTAGCATTTCCACAAAATAAAATAAAATAAAATAAAATAAAATAAAATAAAATAAAATAAAATAAAATAAAATAAAATAAAATAAAATAAAATAAAATAAAATAAAACAAATTGAAAATAAAAGGACAATGTCAGAAGTTGCATCTCTGATACTTCTCCAAATTACATTTGCTTTTTCCTCCATTATTTTTTTTCATAAGATGAAAAATCATCCTATGAGAGATCATATTATCTCTCTTCTAGGAACAAAGCATCTATCTTCTCTCATATACATAATCGTAAAAATCACCCACAAATTCTTAATTTTTATTCCGGGTGTGGAGACATTAAAAAAAAAAGTCTCTAAACCAATGGCATTCACTTAATACTTTCCAACATGACTGTCAGAAAGTTGTTTATTTTTATAACCTTAAAAATTTCTCTCTCCAACTAAAACTATAGGTTGAGAATGAAGAACAGCTGCCATCATATTTGTACTGTACTTGCTTGGAAAATTTGTAACGCTGATTTTGCATAGTCACCTACACAACTCACACCTGGATTTCCCTGAATTCATAAATATCGCTGACATTCCTTTCTCTTTATTTACTTATTTATTTTGGCATCAAAGGTATGTTTACACACTACTGGCCAGGGGAGTTTTAAAATTTGTAACACATACCAGACATTTGCCACTGCATACAAGCCTTATCTGTACAGGTAAGCTAGAAATTTTCACCGCCTCCAGAAAAGGCAAGGAGCTGATTTTTACCTTTGTTGAGCCCCCACAACTTGGATATACATAGTAAACAAGCTCTACACTAGCTCAGCTCGTTGTTGACAGTGTACCTACTCCTTGACAATGGGTGTTTTAACATGGGCCAAATTCTAATTTTTCCACTGTGTTTTTGCAGGTGTGCCCGCACTGCAAGTCATCCTCCAGTCCAAAGCTGAAGATATGTTTCTTTAAGTCCTCTTCTTCATGAGACCAACAGAAAACAAAACAATAAAAAATAAAAAAATACCATAACTGATTATATATAAACTAGTAAAAGTTGAGTTCAGGGTTGCTACGGTCAATGAACTCAAGTATTTCTTAACAGAGACATTCAAAAATATTAGTCAGACCACCTTGGTCCATGGACATTCAAAATCTGCTACATTAGAAACCTCAAAATTTGCACTTGTCTTATTGATTTGAAGTCTTATTTTGAGCAGAGACACAGAAATTTTATTTTCCTAATGAAAGCAATGAGTTTCAGATCATCATGAAAACTGAAGTAGGAGCAATAGGACAGCAGGAAACAGCCTCTAGTTGCACGAGGGGTGGTTTTACTTGGATATTAGGAAGAATTTTCTTCTCAGAAAGAGTGAAAGTAGTGAGTAGACATTGGAATGGGCTGCCCAGAAAAGTGCTGGAGTTGCCATCCGTGGGGGTATTTAAGTGTACAGGGTGTTTAGGGACATGGTTTCATGGTGGGCTTGGGACTGTTAGGTTCATGGTCATACTTGATGATCTTAAGGGTCCCTTCCAATCTAAATGATTCTATGATTCTAGCTGAAATGTTAACAAAAACAAACAAACAAACAAACAAAACATCAAATCTGTCAAAACCTCCACAAAGTTACAAAGGTAGCAACAGTGCTGTGGGATGAAATGGGAAACAACTGCTCTGCTTCTAGATGTCTTCACACAGTAACCCTTATCTACCTGGTCTGGTGTTGTATTTCTCAGGAATACATACAAAATGCACATGGCAAATAAATGAGTTTGACCAAAATGGTGCTCTGTGTCCAGTAAAACAAAACACACCTGACTATCAAAATACACCACAGAAGACATTTCAAGGAGAACTCCTTTGTTGGTGGTTAGCATAATTGCCATGTTTGACTACGGGCAATAGGAAGAAATAAAGAAGAATATGCCCTAAGCGGTTAGGGTAAATCCTGGGGGAAGAAGAGAAACACTCCTTCAACCAGAAAATCTCCTGTGTTAAGTTCCTAGCATCTAAAAATTAGATCAGTTAATGGAAAAATTCTGTTTGCTGCTGCTTAGAACTAATTACTCTAAAATTCAAATTAAAAAAAGCCTCCTTGCTTATCCTTAGGGTTCTCTGACCTCCTTTTAAGAGTTGTCCCCAATTCATCCTGTATTTTCAGTGCCATTAGCAGGACACAGTTTGCATGTCACTGCGATACTGAAGTAAAAGAAGGGATGGAGACTACAACCGGAGGAGAGACGTGTTCTTATCTGCATCCAAGCAGCCATTTTGCACCAGTGGCTTTTCTCCTTGAAACCTTCTATGGCTTCTTTATTGCATTAGTGTGTCAGAAACTGCAATTTAATAGCATTGTTTTTGTTTGTGTTGACCACTCTAATGAGCACAATCTGATTACTGCTCCGCTGCTGAGAGATTGAACCTGGCACTGGTCACCTTTAACTCCGTCACTCATCATTAGTCAGCTAAAATATTTTAATTGAAATAATGGCTTCAGACAATGTAATGCCTGTAAGGCAGTATAGGTAAAGACTGTAAGGGAAAAAAAAAAAAAAAAAAAAAAAAGACTTTGGTCCGGGTCTCGGTGAGATAAGGTGATACAGGCGTTTTTTGCAGCTTTCCTCGCCTCACAGAAAGGTCAAGGGATTTTTGCTTTTGTGAAAAATACTTTCCCTTTATAAATTCAAGGGACATGCTCAGAATCCTAATGGGAGGTCTACAGAGACAGCTAAGAGCACAATGCTTGAAACTCAGTTCACATCAGACCGACAAAGTGCTTTCAGAAACAGTGAGAATGCACAAGAGTGAGCTTTCCTTCTTCATTGCAACCTTAATCCTTAGTGCAGACAAGGTCTGCAGTATCCAGATCCCTCTAGGAGTTCTTGATGGTAATCCTTCTGAAAAGCAAAGGGCAACAAGGATAATGAGGTACCGCAACCCAACAGTACCTTTTATTAACTTAGTTTTTCTCTTCGATCACGTATGCTTTCAGGGTGAAGGTACCCTTTTCACCTCTCCAATTTGGGCTATATCTACAAAGGTATTTTAGATATTTTACTCAATCTCATGGAAGAAAGAGACAAAATCATAGTTCAGAACCTCAGCACAAGGTAGAGCTGGGTCTCTGTAAATTGTCAACTTGGTTATTCTCAATACCTTACCTCCGTGCACTGAACAGCACAGTGAAAGGTATCAAAGCAACTCTTCTGCTGCAAGTAGTTGTAGTGTGGGGAGAGATACTCTGTCTTCCTAAGCTTTATCACTGTGTAGTAATGCTTGATAGCATTAACATGAATATCATTCACCTACAACACTGAAGATCTTAAAGCAACAGTTTCTGAAATCCCAACGAAAAAAAAAAAAAAAAAAAAAAAAAAAAAAAAAAAAAAAGACATTATCCATCTGCCTATCTGTTTAAAACGTACATTTACTTAAAATATTTGTACACAGGACATAACATTTCTGACTAGGATACAGAACTCCATGAATAAATATAATTTACTTTTGTTAGCATTTCATTGTCGAGCTGAGGCTATGAGATTTTCCATTTGAGAGCTGGCTCTGTAACCTGTCACTGAGGTCAGAATGAGCATCCCATTGAGTTAATGCGACTTTACGTGAGCATCAATTCTAGTCCCAGCCCTCAGCTTTCTGTGATCTTTTCCTTCTGGCAGTGCTTCTAGATGATTCATATCCATAGTGCAGGGAGCTGTGTTTATTAAGTAGAGTTCTTTAACATTAAAATCATTCTATACAAACTTGTTCCAGGCATCACACCTTGGAAGTGATACAGAGCCTAGCCAGCGATGAGTGAGACAAGCCAAGTGGTAGCCCCTTGAGCTCAAACACTGCCATATGAGGACAGTTCATGGCATTTGTGTGGAAACCCAGTGCCTTTGGTGCACTTCTGCCTCAGCTCAAACACTGAAACCATATCTGTCCTGCCCTTGACCAGGAATTCTCTTAAGCTCCTGTTATATTTTTACACTCAAAGTTTTCAGTGAAATTTTAGTTTGACAAAACTGGGCACTCCAGCATTTCAAAGGATGAATATTTCTAGGATGAATAATCATATACTCAGTATTTTGTTCATATTATGGGCTATAAATATAAATATTCTGCATGTCCTTTGTTACGGCCCCAAGATATGCTGAAGAGCTCATGTCAATTGCATTATTATTATTATTATATTACTATTACTATTATTATTATCTGTAGTGCAGTATTATCTCACAATTTCAACGCCAGGACCTCCTTCAGCTTAAATCATCCCTTATCCTACTACTTTACAACTTAGGTTGCTTCTGAATACAACAGGCAGAGGAAAGAAGCAAAGCAGACGCAGATAACTGAAAGACAAGGTAGTACTACATCAAACATATCCTAGCATTAGAACAAACAAAGCTTAGCACAATGACCGGGGCATAACTCAGTCCCTTCCTGGCTGAGGCACTACAAAGATAGCTTACTAAAAGTACCCTTTTAGGTATTACTGTTACAAAAAGATATAAAAGCAAATAAAATACCAGCCAAATTTACTCTGGAGAAGACGTCTTCCTTCCATACACAGGAAAATGGGGAAAAAAAAAAAGACTAACCTAAGTTTGGAAAATTCTGCAAAATTATGAGCAGCTGCCTCAAAAGAGAAATGCTTTTTTGTTAAATCTTGCATGTTCTTAAGCAAAGAATTCTTCTCTATTTTTTTTTCAGTCTCCTAAGGAAAAATATAAATGCTCAAAACACTTGATCAAATAGATTTGAATTTAGATGTTAAAAAAAAAATAAGAAAGAAAAAAACAGACTACCACTCTCATATCTTGACATTAAGGAGTAGCACATAATTTCTCACAGCTCTCACAGCTGGTTACTCACAGGCATCCATTTAGAGAAGGTCAAGTCACAGGGCAGATAGCAAAGCTAAGCAACTACATCCTCATTCTGTGGCTGTTCATTTTACTTTATCTTTTGCTTGATCTTCAGTGAACTTCTGTCACTCAGTTGCACCTAATAATTATGGATTTATGTTTCCAGAGCATGTCCCAGTGTCAGTGTCACTTTGAAATATTCACTGTGCCATGCCCTAGCAACTCTATAGAAGCTTGTATCATCTACTTATACATAACACGTGTACAAGAAGGTACACACATGGACACACAGCCTAGATAATATTAGCCTTTACAGTTTACAAGGATTAGTGAACATTTTATCTATTTAAACAACAGAAAAATGAAGAAGAAACCCACTATTGACCAGCATCCTTGTATAAACACCATGCATGCCTGCCAGCTCTTTGCTGATATTCCAAGAGATCACTTCATTTTTTGAGGGCCAGCTCAGGATGAACTATTCCCAGGCTGAAGTAAACGACCAATTGGGCTGAGATACCAAGGGCTAAGAACACAGATGTCATCCAGAGAAGCACAAAAGACAAAAACTGAGTAAGATTTCCAAGTGACTGTCTTCCCTCCATCTCTAACTGCAGGCAAGAGAAAGCACAAGAGCTAAGCAACTTATTCTACATCTATGCTACGACATAAAAAAATACTATCATCAGATTTGAACCATTCTGATAGAACATGTCGGGGGTGGGGGGGAAAGGTGAAGGAAGTACAGAGGTACAAAGAAGCACCCAGATAATAAAATAAAATACTTTACAACTCTTTCCTCTCCTCACCTGTGCTCATTATTTAGCATAAGTTACTGATTTAGCCTCTGGGCAATCTAGCTTCATAAATATTAATTCATATTGGAACAAAAGAGGTGACTTGCTCCAGTATTCAATGTGTTCAAACACAGATCTATCACTAGAGCAAACACTGCAAGTTTACACGCACACTACCCAGGTCATCAGGATGTATAGTATGAACTGGCTGTTTAATCAGCTGTTCCTGTGTGCAGTCAACCAAGAAGACTACATTTGATGTTCTAGCTTGATGGTATAATTCATATATAAAAACTAGCTGGCTGAGCAGCAGGAGGTTACAAAGGATTTTTGTTTGGTTGAGGTTTTTTTTTGCTTCTCACTCTCAGCTGAGTATATTGGTAGAAAATGTGATGAACAGTACAGACATAAACTAATAGATAGGGAGGCTTCAAATGGATTAAAACTTCATGAAACTCTTTAACCTCTCGAAGTATGAGATGTCAAACAATGGTCACCATCATAAACTAATCATTGTAACTGCAAGGTGCCAGAGGCCCTAATGAACCAAGGCCAGACTCTTCCATCTGCTGCTGAGCACATAGAGTAAGCACAGCAAAGGTAAGGCAGTAAGGGCAAAGCTACATACTCACCTTGCTCAGATATAAATCATTATACAAGATAACAGCATAACTTTAGCATTGAAATTATACATTGAAATTATTATTATTATTTTTTTTTTTTTTTTAAGACATATCTGAGGCACACTCAGATGGAAATTAACCAAGCCACTAGCTTTCACCCAGAGACTTTTCAGTTCACCAACAGTGCTGCCTGTTCACCAGGCCAGTACAACTTCACAGATGACGTATATGCTTTGGCTTAGGTCTGTGTTTCATCTCATCCTTACATAGTAAGCTTTCCGAAGCAGGGACCATTCTGTCTCACACTGAGACTAGGTGTTACACCGTGCATTCCTTATTCTTAGCTATGGCACCAATAAACAGTAAAAAATAAAAATAAAGAATTAATCAACCATTTCACTAATGCAATCTCTGGAGTATAACATCATTATAAAAGCCGGTGTTAAAAATCGGCAGATCTAAGATGTATGTAGCCATATATAACATGACCAAAAGTAGCTTCAACTCTCTAGACTGGACTGCCTTTTCTTCCAGGGATGGTCTATACTCTGTGTTCCCTCATCCCATCCCCTGCCCTTCCTTCTTCTGTGCAAACAGACACAAATGCCCTGAGAAAACTCTGAGGCCCATCATGTCCTTAAGCAGTTCCCCTGCTCTCCACCCAGAGCTGCAAGGCAACTTCTCTGTGGCTTGACAGGCGCTTTCCAGCATTAACTTTTTTGCTAGGCCACCCAGAACTCAGGATCTCCACAAATGAGACACAGAAAACTGACAGCACAGAAGCTGGGCAACGTACAAGTGCATGGATGGGTTATTTAAAATAATACAAGACACTAATGATTCATATAACAAGGTACTATAGTGTGCTCCTACTGACCATTGAAATCAGCAAAATATGTCTTTAAACAAGGATCATACGTTACAAAATTATAAACCTTAGACCCATCAGTCTGTATATAAACCAGTCAATTGGATGAATGATCACATTTTGAAAAACCATCTCATAAGGCTGCAAGAACCTTAATATCTGACATAAGTTTCCAAGGATGAAATAGGTTATCGGCCCAGGAGGAAAATCACGTTAAGTTCGAAGATGGCTATATAAAAATTAAATGATTGAAACTGTAATGAAATGAATGCAATTTCCTCATGAAATTAAAGCCCAACTGAATGATGACTGATTTCAGAAATCGTATAACTGAGTGCTTTGTAAGTACATCAAGATACGTTCTCTGTAAAGGGAAACTAAAGAAAGGTTTTCAATGCACAATGGCTTCGCTTAGCAAACTTCTATAACCAACGTAAAATTTACACTGTATTACTCTGTGAAGTATCTGCTGCAGAAGGGAGACAAAACACAAAGGCAAGCTCCTCCTGGAGAAGGGCAGTGACACATTATTGCTTTTTATCTTTAATTAACACAACTATTTCACTACAGCTGTCAATTGTGCTACAGAGAAGCAAAATGGAGTGGTGGGAAGCATGCCAGAATCACACAGATCGTTTACATACACAATAGTAACTTCTGAAGAAGAAAAGCCTTCCTGATTGACTAAATTATGCATAAGACCTAATTCATTGTCATTAGCTACTGTGTGAGATATGCAAATATAGAGCAAACTCTCTGCTGGTTTATGATACTACAAGCGGTGCTATAAGCTTACCTCTGGGACTACCGGGGCTGTCTGTGCAAGCCTACATTGCTCAGGCTTTCTGTCTACTAAAGCAGTAAAATGAGCCTATCTGGCTTTTTGCCACAGTTTTCCACCTTTTGGTAAGACAACCAGCACCCACCTGCTATCCATAAATCCTTGCACACTCCCAAACAAATGTCAGACATCCTGAGCACACCAAGAATGGAGCCAGAGCAGCGAGCTCCTTGTCACAACCTCTGGGACTGCGGGCACCAGAGTTTGACCTGGACTTCTATCTCTGCGGTGAGTAACATCTTCCATTTGCTGGAGACAGACCCTACAGTCACTCACTGCTTGGGGGTAAGCAGGCTGAATTATGTGTCTTTAAAATTACTCCTGTCCTTGATGAAGGCAAGAAGTAAAACTGACAAATCAGAATTCATAAATATGCAGAACTTGATCTTTTGGCAATTTCTTGATGTTACAAGATGAAAGAAGGAAGAAGGGGAGGAGAGAAAAAAGTAGGCAAGGAGAAGACACTAAGGATGGAAACGGGATGCACGTGCACATCTGTGGTTAGGATGGCAAATTAAATTACTTTTGACTGCACCTTCATTGAAGAAGAGCACTAAACTGAACAGTTTTCTCTCTCCTTGTTACTACACTTGAACTGCAAAAATTAAAGTATTCCAAGAAAGCAAGTTTGCAGTGTTTATGCTAGTAAATAATATGGGACAACAGGAGAAGATTTGCAGAGCAAAACAGTTGTATCCTGAATACCTGGTGTCATATCCATGAAAGGTGCTTTATTTCAGACTAGACTTCATAGACTACAGGCTGAACATCCCATTAGGGCTTGGAGTTCAAATGGTGAGCTCCTAGAGCATGTGGTCTTATGCAAAAAGGAATCCAATGTGCATGCTTGGAGCTTTCTCTGTGATACATGCCATAGAGCAGTAAGTAGGGTCAATCAGGAAATCTGCTCAAGGCACACAACTGAGCTGGACCCATACATTAATGTATATGAATATCTACTACCACCTCTGGTGTGGTTAGGTGGTAGTCCAGTGCTAAACTAGACTCAGACAAGTCTACTGAACTAAAAGCACCACTGCAGGTGTTTGCCTAAGTAAACAATGCACTGAACTTTCTTACAAAGGACTTTCAGCCTCTCTGTCTAACCTTGTTTGTCAAAAACATCTAATTCAGCAGTACAGATAAGAAAACCCTGTGAACTTTGCAGTTTGTAACACTGACATCAACTGCTATGCGCAAACTTGGGTTCTCCAGCAGTTCTTCACATACTAGTTACTCAGGAATCGCTTACACAAAGTTTTGTTATCCCGATTTACCTTTATTGCTCCTTTCAAGGTGGTTTTCACATTTTGTTGAGTAAACACAACAAACTTTCCCTAATACCACCCTTTCATAACAGTTAAATAAGTTAATGGAAAAGCTTTTCTTAATGATGTACAGCTTTGAGCCTTAGGAGATGAGGTTGTTCCTGCAGACAGAACAGAAAGCTTCTTATCAAATCAACTTTCAAACCTATTAGGAGGTATCTATCGGCCAGTGACTTACAACTACTGCCCCTGCTTCCTAGGCTACCAAACTATCTCAAAACATTACACAGCTGCCTTCTGTACTTTTGCTGTGTATTGCCAAGGACTGTGTGATAAATCTAAGTCAAGTGGTAAGCTCCAGCTAATTGCCTCATGTTCTTCTGCAGTAGCCAAGAACATAGTTGAAACCAAAAGGAAGAACTCCTGGTAGCAGAGACAGGCAACTGAAAATATCAACAAAGACCTTCACAGTGCCAGCTGATAGAGAAACATCCCAGATTCTCTTTGCCTGATGCATCCCAGAGACAGCAGCATCCCTCTGAGAGGGACTTGGAGATGGTCACAGTCCTCCCACATGCATCATCCCACCCAATGCATCATCTACGCTACTTCATCCATGCCTGTGTTTATTTTGTTTTGTTTTAAATAGGTGTTTAGTATAGGACCACTATATTAGGTATGTTCTCCAAAAATAGTGCTTTGTTTGGCAAACTGTATCTTTCCAAAGGATGACTACTATGACAGCATAAATTTCTTCCAGGGAGCAAAAAGAAAACATCAATTAAGTAGTGCAGGCTATGAATCTCATTGATACTTTTCTTGCAACATCTCAGTTTTGTTTCAAATAAGAATTTTGCCCTTGGCTTCAGTCTCTTTTAAAACAGATTGAACATCTTCAGATAATAGCCCCCAAAACACTTGACCTGTTTTATTTAAGTAAATTGAAATTGTCTCACAGATGGAGTGAGAGATACAGTAATTACAGTGTATTAAGCCTTCATGCAAATGAAGAGCAAGACTTACGAAGAGCACAGAGCAAACTGTATCTCAGTAACACAATGATAGGTATGTAAATGTTTTATAAACCTAACATTTAAACAGAAATATTTTACGTTACAGTAGGTTTTGGTTCTAAACTTACAAGAACACATCAGGCTTCTTGAGAACAGGAAAACACTACGCATACAAATGCTATTCACCAGAATAACTCAAAAAAGATTTCACTTTTGAGGAAAAATAAATTAACCTCACTTTGATTGCAAAATCTACACACTGGTAATTTACAAGAAGCATTTTCTTAAGTATGACTGGAGCAACACTAGGTTAAAATCTGTTAAGTTCTTTTGAAATAAACAAAGGAAAGAGGTCTCCATGGCAAAAGCAGGGACGGGAAGGCAGTTTTGAAAACATGTGGAGGAAGTTTTTAAATGAAATATCTGAACAGATTCCAAAATTTGATTTAAGAAAATTTCTGTCACCAGTGTCTGATTAATTAAGAAGATAAGCAAGTTTGATGACACAACCCCATACTTTTCTCAATCATTTCCATCCTCGTGCTTCAGGAGTCCTTCACAATAATAATGGTAAAAATAAAATAAAAAATAAAAATTAAAAAAGATGCTTCTGAACAAACAGAAGATTTTTATTTTTTTTTCACCATGCAGGTTTCAACTCTCTGAGGAACTAACTACTTTTTACATTTCCAAACTAAATATTCCTTAGTACCTATCATATTGCATACAGTTTGTGGGATATGTTTTTTTTTGTATATATATGCATTTTTTAAGTTGAGAAGTTTTCTTATAAAATATTACTTTTTAATTCAGGCCATTCACAAAAGATGTCAAAGCCTTCCGAAGACATTTTACCAATAAAACGGGACCTCCTTTGATGCAGCCCAGCATATGGTTGGCTTTCTGGGTTGCAAGTGCACACTGCTAGCTCATGTCTAATTTTTCATGCGCCACTACTTGCAAGTGCTTCTGTGCAGAGCTGCTCTCCATCCGTTGATCACTGAGCCTGTATTCATGCTTGGGACTGCCCTGACCCAGATGCAGGTCCTTGCACTTGGCCTCGTTGAAGTCCATGAGGTTCACGTGGTCCCACCTCTCAAGCCTGTCCAGGTCCCTCTGGGTGGTCTGGATGGTCTGGGTGGTCCCTTACTTCGATCGTATCAACTGCACCACTCAGGTTAGTGTTGTCCTCAAGCTTGCTGAGGGTGCACCCAATCCCACCATCTATGTTGTTAGGTTTTTCACAGCCATTTTTTTCCTCCCCTACATAGGAAATATAGGAAATATATTTCCTCCCTAATATATTAAATGATACTACCTAAATCTGAGTAATAGATGGACAGAACTGCTGCCAAAGAGGGTGAGAGCAGTGCAAATGGAGCTTGTATTACCCTAAAATAGTAAACAAATAGAAAACTGAATGGTGTGTCTGTGGCATGTTTATTCACATCTTCACATCAGCACAGCAACTTCTTGTTTCTTCTGTGATTAACTTCTGTGCTCATGGCAGTAACAGCTAGCTCAAGAACACTTACTCTGAAGGTCAAGGGAGCAGTCCGCTGTTTTACATCAGTGCAGCTACTGATGCCTCCCTCACCTAAAGGCACTAACAGCAAAGTCTCAGTTGGCTGCTCCTGAGTCAGCTTAGAAACAGCGACTTTCCAAAGGAATGCACAAATCAAATCTGGAGCAATAACAAACCTGGTCTCCAAAGAGTGACCCATTTCAAAAATCATATGCTTCATTTTCCAGTCAACAGGAGAAAGATCTCAGCAGCAGTCTGGCATGTCTGCAGGAGTTTTCAATAAGAGCAACGAGATGGAAAACCATATTTTTATCACCTGGCTGCCAGACCAATGATTTTTACAAAGAAACTTGTGGATAGAAGACAGAGGTGAATCAGGAGTGGTTTATAAAAGGTGAAGGAAAGCCACTGAAGGCAGTTACTGATTTTTATGTGTATCTATTTTTCCAGCCTCTGTGTGGGGGCAGGAGAAAAGTTGCTACACCATGAGAGCAAAGTGCTTTGGAAAAGATTTTGTTTAGAAGAAAGTGAATAGAAATTTGGTTCCTCACAACACCCTGCCACTTGCTTTTAGCTGCAGGTAGAGAAGAGCAAAGCACACAACTGAACACGACACAGTACTGCTGCTCTGTTCTGCTCCAAGAGTGTTTTCAGGAAAACATACGGAGGCAGCGCAGGCCTGCCATGAAAATATTCCCATGGCAACAATGAAAAACGATTTATTAAAATCTGTTACACTAACTCTTTGACTCCAACTCATTAAAGAGAAGGAACCTGTAGCGTTGCATCTGTACAAAAACATGCCACTGAAGATGTTTTCATTTAGAAGACATGAATAGATAGTTCCCAGTGGTTAATTTTCTGTAATACTGTCATTGTCAAACAAGTTAAAAATTAGCCATAATGCTGTGCTTACAGTTATGTTTCACAAAACAGTGTCAGTTAATTTTTGCTAACCACATGAACAAACTTCAAACATTCAATAATTACTCAGCAGTTTCTTATCTGGGAACCATCCTTAGAAAATGATGCTAATGAGTTTAAAGGACCAAACTGTCTATGGAAATAATCAGTGGCTTGGCAGCTTGTGGGTAAGGCCTGGGGAACTAACACAGCATTATTCACTACATAATCCCATGCTGCACACCTTAATATAATGGTTGCATAGAAATTCTGTATAGGAATAAGTAGTGGAAAAATTAAAAGCCACAATTAAAGAAAAAGTATGAATTAAATCGTATGTTTGGTGACACATTTTGAGTAATTTGTTTGCAGGTTGGCAAGAGATGCTGTTTGGATCCATGGACAGCTGCACATTCGCTACGCACTAATGAGATTAACGTTTCATTAGCACCAGGTCTATCATATTGCATACCTCCCAACAGACACAGGCCAAAAAGCAGCTGTTTGATATGGCGAAGGCACAGAAGAAAGAAACAATTGCACATAACACGATCTATTTGGGCACGTGCATCTGTGAATAAAATGCACGAGAGTTTCTTTGTGAGCATGCACAGGTCTTCCAGCAGGATTAGGCTAAAAGCAGTAGATTGCCACCCGGTGCAACACGGCTTCCAGGCCTGCTGTTGCTTTCTGCAGGGCCGTTCACAGTCTTAAATCCATCATACCTGTGCTGGGGGAGGAACTTGAAACTTGCAAAATGATCCAGCTCTTTTTTGGCATTTTCCCTTTATGGGAAAATGCTCTAAACAGAAAAGACCCCAGGATTTTAAACTAGTGATTTGTGACTGAGGTGCTCTGCATAATGCTCCTGGGCATAGTGTAGAAGCACCTATCCCTTGTTTGCCCCGAACTTCCAGGGGCAGGAATTGGGGGGGATTTGGGGGATGCTGGGGCTGGACAGTGGAAGAACCGGAAGAATAAAATAAAATAAGATAAGGTATGATAAAATAAGATAAGATAGGATAAAATAGGCTAAGATATGATTAAAAAAAAAAAAATGAAATGAAATGAAATGAAATGAAATGAAATGAAATGAATAAAATAAAATAAAATAAAATAAAATAAAATAAAATAAAATAAAATAAAATAAAATAAAATAAAATAAATAACATAAAATAACATAAAATAACATAAAATAACATAAAACCTGTACAATGTGACATTCAGCCTGGATGACGGTGACTTTACAGGTAAATCAAGCCACCAGCGCAGCCCCTCTCCCCCACCGGCACCGGGCAGCGCCCAGCTCCCGGGGCGGCGGAGTCCCGGCGCCGCCATCCCCACCGCAGCCCACCGAGCGGCCGCCGGGGCTCATCTCATCCCCCCAGGGTGGCTACCGGGACCCCGGCCCTCCGGACCCACCTGAGATGCCGCCCCCGACCACCACCACGTCGCATTTCTCTGCCATGGCGCTGCCCCCCCGGCCCGGCCGCTCCTCTCCCGCCCTGTGGCGGCGGCGGTGTCTCCCGGCCGGCTGTGGTGGGCGGGCAGCACCGCCCCGCACCGCACCGCACCGCCCCGGGTGAGGGGTGGATACAGCTCTCCCTCGCCTATCTCCCGCAGGGTGAGGGGAGAGAAGCCCCTGGTGTAGCAGAGCGCAGCCCCAAGGTTGTAGTCACCGTGGGTTTGCTGGTTCTCCTAAGGCTATGTTGGGGTCTGGGTCCTCGGCATCTGCTCAACGCACCAGGGCCACCAGCGGGAACCTGCGGCAGCCAACACTGGAGTTGTCGCCTCTGGAGGACCTGTAGGATCAAGTGACTGCGCTCCCCAGTCAGGGCTTTCCTTGAAAGCTCGTCAAAATAAACTGCACCTCATGCCAGCTGCAGTTTGACCTGTGCAAGAGAGCCTTGCTGAGAGGTGGGGTCAGCCTATATGCTGAGCATCGTCTGCCTAGACCCTCAGGAGACAGACCCGGAGAGAAAAAGGCTGGCCCATCCAGAAATAACTCCGTCAACAAATTCACCTTGAGCCTTTAGGCTGGTTCCCTAGAGATCCAACAGGCTTTTCCATTTCTTGGGTTTTTACTCGATAACTGAGGCTCCAAGAGACTGGAGGTGGTGTGCGCAAACATGCTTCCCCAGATATATCCATACAGATTACATCTAGAAATTATGTCAGTTATACTTGACCTTCCACACTCAGCTAGCTCAAGGCAGAAAGGATCCAGCCCTAAGACCCTTCCGAACCAAAGACACTTGGCAGTCTATGCCATTCCTTCTTTCTTGGTGCCATACATTGGAAGTAAGCAAAGGCAGTCTGGACAGGGTTCCCTCTGCCTCTTCCATAATAACTCGAGTGATAGATTGTGGTGTGCAGAGACAGGGACGGATATGATAGGAGTCACAAATATTGACTACAGCAGGTGCAGTCTTGCCTTTTTAAGGAGAATGAGGAAAATGTGGGAGTTTGGAGGCAGAATAAAGATGGGTCTAGGTCAATTACCTACAAAGTTCATCACTTATGGACTCATCTTCTCTTTTCCCTTTGCCTTTGTGTTTATTGGTGAGGCCTTGATGTGGTGTTTTAGGGGGGCTGAGGAGGCACTGGATCCTGGTGTGTGTCAGAGGCAGTAGGAAGACAGGCATGTGTATGATTCAGAGAGATGCTGTGAGATGTTTGCATCTAATTGCCAGCCCAGCAGAGCTGTGACACCTTCACATACCCTACGTGGGGCCCAGGAAATTTTCTGTTCCATTCTTGTTGATCAGCTGTCTCTGACAGTTTTACGTCATTGCGAGCATGGATAGCAGTAAATGTGCCCATCTCCTGCAGTAAAAATAAATAAAATAAAATAAAATAAAATAAAATAAAATAAAATAAAATAAAATAAAATAAAATAAAATAAAATAAAATAAAATAAAATAAAATAAAATAAAATAAAATAAAATAAAATAAAATAAAATAAATAAGAAAAAAAAATCTCACAGCTCCTCACCTCACTTCTTCTCTATTTTTCTATTTCCTTACGCCAGGTTCTCTAGATTTTGCCTAGCTGCTTACTTACCATCCTTGTGTCCTTTAAGAAGTGAACTCTTCCTTGTTAAAGCCATATACTTATCATCTTGCAAAAGGAAGTAGTCTGATGAGACCATCTATGTATTTTTATTTTTATTTTTTTATTTCTTCCTAGAAGCTATGTGAAGATATGAACATTTACCTCATTAAAAGTACCATAAATATCTCCCTCTGAAAACAGTTTTTCCAAGTGATACAAGCCATGTCTGAAACAGTGCTGCCTGACTGATGAGAAGTTCATTATTTTTGAGAGAAGTGATTAACATTGAAGAGAGAAATTCAAGCAACCTGAACAAAAAGTTCATGGGAAGCTGCTGAGGCTGAATTAACACAAGATGCCATTGTTGAGTTTCTTCTCAGAAATATGTATTCTGATTAAAAAAGAATCTCTCTGATTCAAGGAGAAATCAAATTCCAAGACCTCTTCATGCTGAGAGACATAAAATTATCAAACAGTTGTCAGAAATAATAGTTGCAGAGATTATTTCAAGTCCCATGTGAAACACTGATATGTGAGGGAGGCTATTGCAAAAGCAGAAGTGGATCATTTTATTTGGTCAATAAGCAGGGATAGCTATGGTTACATTTATGTGCCTAATACCAAATGCCCCAGATTCCCAATGTCCACTATACATAGCACTTAGGACTGGTGTTCTTCTGGTCTCTATCTTCCTCATGGAACGTCAAGGAATAATTAATGCTTTTTAAATGTGAGTATGTGGAACAAGAAAGGGCTGTATTGCCTGCAGTTGGGTTATATGGTCCATGCCCTAGAGTCATGTGCAGGTCCATGGGGGTGTTTGATAGCACAAGCCATCAAAAGGCTGTTGCTGAGGTACAATACAGTGAACATCTGGGTCATTAAGTCTGGTTTCCTAACAACAAGGACACATAATCCTTCTAGTGAATAAATCTATCTCTGTCTAGAGCAAGCCAATCTCTCCTACAGCCAGGTCGGTTGTTTTTCCTCCTCTCTCCTGCAATAAATCCATTTCAAAGCTTCATTTTTTCATCCACGACTCTTCTGCTTCAAAAATGTTTACACAACGATGCATTTAAACAGAGATCATATTCTCCCTTCTGTTTTCCTATTCACAAGGTTGCTGCTAGTCAAACCCATTAGTATCCTCCCATGGAGGTAGACACATTTGCTGATCCTAGCAAACTTTTTCTACACCTGTCTTAGCCCAAGTGTATTTATCTTCGACACATATGACCAGAACAGGAGATGTAATTCTAATGAAGCCTCTTTGATGGCAAAAAGATTTGCTTATGCACAGAAACAGCCCTTCTAATCACATTAGTATTCTGTTTCTGTTTTTTAATGGCCCTATTACTTCTCAAATCCCATGTGGTTCTAACTAATTAAACAAACAAAAGAATCCTCTACCTGGATTTTGGTGCACTATCCTTTGAATACATGATGTTACAAGCAAAGCAAAACTTTTTGAGAAAACAGAGCAGCTGAAAGCCTCCACATTTTCTCAGCTTGGAAGGGAACTCGTCTGAGATGTGTACAAAGTGTATTGTTACCATAAATTTTGTTAGGCGCTTAGACACTGTGGTAATGAGGTAGCATAAATAGCTATACTGTCTGGCAGAAAATGTACTGACAGCCTTGGACTACATTTTGAGAAATTAGTGGAAAGATGATGGAGTAGAGGTCAAAGCCAAAGATCTCCAAATTTGCAAAGACTAAGAGGTAGAATTTAGGCTCATGATTCATGACCGTCTGGTCAGTGGCTGGTGAAAACCCAGTGTGGCATTCTAAATTACACATTCTCTCAGCTTCTGCTCCTTATATAGCAGTGCTTTTAATATGCCAGCCTTCTGTTATTTATGTTACCGTTGCTCTTCATCGTCTTTAGCTGGAAAGTATCTGCTTTAGGAAGAGACAGTTTTCACTGCTGAAATGTCCTGCTGGCAGGTAATACACACTGACATTGCCTTTAACCAAAGAGGCAGAATAGATTCCTCCATTATCAGCAAGCTGTATTAGCACCTGCATCACCAGCATGCTTCAGCACCAGCAATATGATCAGAGCCAAGAATTCTTCTAAAACCCTGGGTCCAGATGTCAACCCTCAGTGTACCAGGTCCATATCTCTGAGCCTTGGGCACTTGTTCTGCCTCCCACCCTTTCCCACCATCCTCTACAGCACAGGGAGGCAGCTCAAGCACACAGGCTAGATGGACACTATTGGCACAGCTCCCAGACCTTCATAACTGCAGACAGGGCACAAGGACCCAATAGGTTTTAAGCTGTCTGAAGGTCAGAGGATCAGGCTTAGGAGCACACGTAAGTCTAGACACAGTCTTAAGGAGTCACAGTCATGTACAGGAAAACTGCGTGAAGAGAAAGATAACAAAGTGATTGGTTGTGAAGAGTGAGACTACATCTTCCATCAGCCACGAGCGTATACTGAGACTTGGTGCTTCCAGGCACCTGGTAAACTTGGTTCTTATGGTTCATTACCTTTGAAGGCATGGGGAACATTGCCTGATACCTCTTGCTATTCTGCAGTGAGGTTATGCAGCTGTTCCAGTTAGCACCTTTGTTTCTGTTCAGTATTGATGTTACAGAAGACAGGCATGTTTAAATACACTTTAAGCATACATGTTACATAATTTCAAATTTCTCTACAACGATCAGTGTAGAAATTGTGAGAGCACATGTCAGTGCTTTTGAAATGCTGTGCAATTAAATGAGCATAAGCTCCATGCCAGGCTTTCCAATAAATGAAAAGTGCTGCAAGGAGTCTCAGGAGGTTGTCTGGTCTATCACTTCACCCTAAAGCAGCATCAGCCAAGACCAAAATGTATTTTGATTAACACAGAATGTTAACCTAAGAGCCTAAATGTTAATAGCCAAGATTTTTAATCCAACATACAACAGTCTGACATTAATCTAGAGCTAATAAGCAAAACGTGAATATTTTATCAGCCAGATTCCATTCAAAGTAGGACTGATCATTAAACATAAAACTATAGCATTAATCCCATTAGTAAATGTGATGAACAAATATAAACTTGTTTCTCTGGAGTACACAGAGCCACAGCACAAGAGCAGGACAAGGGTCCAAGTACTAAGGCACAGCAAGGCCAGCCACTCCCCTGGGGCCAGGACCACTGGTGGTCCCCATGGGGTTGATCAGGGCACAGCCTGGCATCCGGGGCCCATTCCAACACCCCACCAGGAGCATGGCAGCTGGGGTCATTGGGGCAGCCCCAACCCCAGCACCATGCACCTCCCCAAGGGCTGGTCAAGGACAGGCCTGGATATGCCCTGCTGGGCAGGGCCTATGGTGTAGCAGGGCTGTGGGGAGCTGGAGCTGGGTCTTGCTGCGGCCTCGCTGGGGCAGGGATTGGCATCTCTGGGGCTGAAATGGGGGCCTGGGCATGGGCAGTTGGGGTATAAATTAACAATTATACATGATACATGTATATACATATTTAGTCATATATAATATAAATATAAATAAATATAAAGCAAGGAAAAAACATTAAACTCCAACATAAATTATTTTCATTATCACATGATCATCCCTTCACTATGTTAATCTGTTTCTGACTTAGCTATAGTTCAGGGTGGTCCAATTTCCTATTATTTTTGTCTTTTGCAAAATTTTACTCCAAAATAAATTCACTGGCAAGTTTGTGGTGATGTTTGCTATTGGTATCAGTCTGAATGAGGTGCCCCAAGCTCTCCAGTTTACCTCTAGCCTAAATGACGTTAAAGAGACCATCAGGCAGGGCATGACCTAGAATGGCAGAGAGTGGTCCAAATAAATAATCTTCCTGCTTCAGACAGAGACAGATTTAGTTTTGTAATCAAAGGATACTACTCCAAAATAATCAGAGTTTTGAAAGCAGAAGACATATTTTCTGACTTAAAGATCAACAGTCTTAGCTATGTAACATCTTTTTTTTTTTTCTGTCTGAGCACTTTTTTTGTTGTTTTCTTGACCTAGATGGGCAAAGGCTAAAGATGCAAAGCAGATTACAGCAGTGAAATTTCTTCACATAAATCTACAGTGTCCTATGTAACATGCATTAATTAATAATGACATAACTCAGAGCACGTAAGGAAATAATACACTTTTAGCCATTGTCCTATATCCTCGCTGTCTAATTAGGTCTTGTCCCCAGTAAATCTTCAAACACTTCATTCCCTAAATGTTATAGCAGTGGTAAAATAGTCCAGCATCAGTAACAAGACTCATGTTCTTCTTCTGCAGAAAAAAAAAATTAAATATATATATATCAATATGAGGGTTATTATCACTGAGGAGGCTACTATGTATGTATATATGAAATATTAACATATATCTATATGGTAATGCTGCTGTGACTACTAGGGGGATGTTGTTCACATTTCCATACACATTTCCATAGTCCAAGAATGCTCTGTGTAAATTGGAATAGCTTCAGTGAAGAGCTCTGAAAATAATTAATGGTTAGGGAAATGTGCTTTCTAGCTTTCTAGTGCAAAATCTATATTTGAAGAGGAAAGGGTTAAAATGTTATAGTTTTTAGAGGTAGAGTTCATTTTGTCTTATGCTAGCCACCTGTACTGGCTGACAAACACCGTCTCTGTGAAATGGAAGAGATACATAGGTCTTGAGACTTATTTGTGCTATGCTAAGATAATTAATCAAGAGAGATGAGACAAGCATCCTCCCAAGACTCCTGTCTCTCTCCATTGACCACCAAGGACACCTAACTGAGTTAGACTAGTGAACCTTTCAGATGATTAAAACTAGTAAACTAAGTTCCACGCCAAGTATGTAATTTGGGAGTAAAGAGCTACTCAGAGAGTAGCTCTTTGTGATAGAAGTGCTAACTAATATTTCTAACCTAGAACAAAGGGAGAAATCAGTGCAAATCTTCCCTGGAAACTTACTGCTTGGGTTATTTTGTATAGACCATAGGATCTCATTGTTCCTGAAAAGCATCAGGTGGCTGTGATTTCAGGATTGGATTAACTCCTGGCACTTCCATGAACTTTAGGACTACCCCTGCAAAGGCTCTGTGTTGTGCTGGTCACCCTCCATGCCTTTCATTAGTGTCCTTTGGTGTCCCGAGGCAAAGTTGATACAGCTTCTTAAACAGGCGTGGAGATCCCCTTTATACAGGAAGGCAAGGGCCTTGCTAATTACTAACATCATAGCAAAAATTTTAAGCACCCATGATGCAGACAGTCAGCATTAGCTGTACGCTGGACCAGAGTCAAATTTTTATCTTGTAATTGCCCTTTGCACTCTGCATTTTCTAAACACTCAAAATCCCAGCCCTGCAAAATGCTGAGTTTAATCCAAGTATTTCTGTGCTAAATCCTGTGGGGTCAGGACTTGATCCCATTCCCTGAGGTTTTGGATAGATTTTCCATACTCATACTATTTTTCTTTCTATCATTATGCAGTTTTTATTCTTTTCAGGCCTAGGCTTTCTTCAAAATCTTTAATTGCCTTATAAGTCCCAAGTCCAGCTCTTCATCAGTTTTTCCTTATATGCTTCCTTTAAAACATTTTCATAAATGACAAACCTCCTCCAGAGAATAAATAATTAAATAAATAAATATGCACTTGCTAGCTGTACAATAGTTTAAAATCTAGAATCTAAATCTAAGATTGAGTAGGGCTTATTGTGCTGTCTTCTTTTTAACTTTTGTGTATGTATTTAGGTCTGTCTTTGCATTATTGTCTTCAATTTTATAGCCTGCTTCTTTTGAAACACGTGGTTATTTTAATAAGTCTAGTTTGCAAATTTAGATTAAGTTTTTATTGAAACTGCCCTGCATTGCAGCCAGGATCAGTCATAAGTATTTTTTTTTCTGCAAAATGAGCCTGATGCTTTCACTTTATGTTTATAGATCTCCAAAGCCCATCTTCTCTTCTAGTTTCAATAAATTCAAAATATTTTGAATTTAGGTGTATCACAGTTCTCACTGTGAGAAACCAGCTGGACCACACTAGGGGACTCATTCCTATTTCTCAGTGCAAGGAAATCTAATTTCTTATTGCTGGTGAATACATTGAATGGATTTGTCAAGGATGGAGAGCATGTTCAACTATTTTACCTAAAAACCTCTCCTGACCCAGCTCTATCTTCATAAGCTAGATTCTTAACTTATAATATCATCTAGATAGGTTGTGGTGTGAAAACAGTTTCTTTTGATATTGAGGGGTGAAGCATGTCATGTTCACATACCTAATCCTACTGTCTGCATGTCTGGGAGAAGAACTGCAGTGATGCTTCGCCTTCTGGCAATTATCAATTAACAGCAGATGGAAATAAAAAATCAAGGCATGCCTTCTGTGATTTCTCTGTTGTAATTAAACCTTGTGTGGTGGCCCACCACACGGATTTCACTGCTTGCCCCCTTTCAGTGTGCTATGGCCATTGCTTTCTCTCATGCCATTTTGGGGGTGGTTAATATCTAGTGGTGGTGTGTCGGGCTTCTCCTTTGTAACTCACCATATGCAGGTACTTGCAGCCACCTCAGTAGGGTGCTCAGCAAGGCTATTTGCATCTGCTTTGTCTGTTCAGACAGACATCTTTTTATTTTAAGCATTTTATCGGAACCCCAAATGATGCTCTGGGATCAGACCATGCACTGATTTGAGTTTCTACACTTTTTGAAATCTTGTCTGCTTCCCTAACACCCTTTTGGTCTGTCTTGTTTTGTGTTATTGTCTTCAGGTTCCCCATCATTGGCATTCTCTATTGTTGCTGACTGAGCCTGAACTTTCTCAGTCTTATTCTTGTTACCTGTGTGTATCTGCAGTGTAAGCATAGCAGTCAGGAAAACTCCTCCTGTATGAGTTCTGAGCACAGTAGCACTGCTTACTGCTTTTGTTTATGTTGTGCATATAGCTAGTTCAGGTGTGGGTTGTTTCACCTGCTATGACTCTCTGCTAGTTTGGAGACAGGTCATAAAATAAGTTTGATTGTTCGCATTTTTTTTAGTATTGCAGGCTGCAGTATGAAGGTGCTAGTCACCTGCAACTTCTGCCACATCTTTTGCTTGTCATATTTTTTAATGACCAACTTATTTTGAAATCTTGTTCCACTGACTGCTGGAGTCAGTGCGAGATTCATACTGGAGTCAGGGACTATTTTCTGATAGCCTTTGTTGGGGTCTTTCTTGCTATTGTAAAACTCCTGGCTTTAAATAAATAAATAAATAAAATTATTTGCTCTTGTATTATTTTAGATTAAAATAATATGAATGTGTGCAAGCAATTAACTGAAGTTAGACAGACTTTTGTTTAAGCCAGGTTTCTGGAACTGATACCTGCCCAGAGATACCTGGACAGACATACAAGAAATACCACATCTGGTAATTACTATGGCAAACAAATGTGACTTTTCTGTTGTGTCAATCAGGTGAAGCAGTTGAAGCAGTTATGTCAGTCAGGTCTTATGAATTCACGGTCATAAAAGCCTTAGCACTGACTTAAGATTTTAATAAACCAAGTATATTTGCATACTTTCCTACTTGGAGGATATGTATTGTCAATGGCAGAAAGAAATGGCCTTTTGAATATTGGCTAGTGATTTCAAATACCCTGAGGTCATTAGAATAGTCTTTATCTTGTCTGGGATTGACTGATTAATAAAAATAGTAGAGAATAAGCAAAGTAAACACACCACGATTAATTAACTGACATTTTCATAGGAGACTCTGGAACTGTAACCACAAGGCTTGCTTAATGGTGGAATTTATTCTGAAGTGAGATTCTTTGACACACTTGTACCTTTTTAACCAGCATCCCTATGAACGCTGGCTTTTACAGCATTACAAGTAAGCACTTCCTTGAGAAACAGCTGCCGGTTTTCCTCTAAAGAAGGTGTTGCACAATGTGGATTAGCGTTCCTTTCTACAGCTGTGAGGCTTTGTGCTCTGTAGACTTGGTCCCACGGTACATGGTGAAAGATCATGCAGAATCCAGCATGTAACCACTTCCTTATACACCTTCGAATCAAATTCTTAAAACCCTCTGCTTCTACCCTTGAACTGTATCCCAGAGAAAGCCAGCACCATTTTCATGCCCTTAGGGCATCACTATGCTTAGAACCTTAAAACCTTGGTTTTCTAGGTTGCAGTGCTAGTGCAAACTGTGTTGCAGATCTGGACTGACCAGTAGTGTCTGTATTTACTTGGGCTGATCAAAAGGCCAGAAATAAACTTGCGGGTTTTACATTACCAATGTGTTGATGGAGGACCAGAGTGATCCTCGGTAAGGCAGGATGATGGCCACATTGATACTATTGCAGGTGGTGCTGGTACTGCTGATACTGCTGATACATTGCTACTTCATGTGAGGAACTAGTAAGACAGAAGGTACAGAGGAACTCAGGAAAATATGCATTATTGTTACTCCCCTTAACAATCTTTCCTGCTGCTCTGAATGGGGAGGCAGATGGCAGTGATGTCTTAAACCAGAGAGTCCTTCCAGGGCGCTGTTCTGTATCTTAAAAGTTCATCTCTCAAGATCACATCGAGAATTTTCCAAGGCATGTTTTCCTTTGCAATAAGCCTTTGTAAAGTAAACAGTAGGCATGCCTTATAAACTGTTGAGAAATTTTGTTTCTAGTTCTCATCTTGTTATGATACGGCAGTGTTGTAATACCTAATTTCACAGTGGCTTGCTGTGCTTGAAGAAGAGATCACAGATGTACAAGTCTTTGGCTATGAACAGAACACAGTGAAGTACACGTAAAGCTTAGGTGAAGGACTTCATGGTGACAGGAGTTTAAGATAGCACATCTATTGGCACAGGTATGAAGAGGTGTGAATATAATGACTTTTAATTGATGCAGACATGGGATAGAGACATGACAGCTGTTTGATGTTGATTGATTTCTTCATTAGGAAGAGCTGTAATTTGTTTTTCACTTCCCTCTGAAAAGTGTTCGTGATACCAGCCTGTGCAAAGTATCCAGAGCTCCAAAGGACTGTTGACCACAGAAACAGGTATGTCACCTGTGGATAGGACATGCTCTAATAAAGATAACTGTGGAGACTCTGCAGGCCCAGAACATAATTCCTCTATGGATATATGCCTTGTGGGCATATAGTGGGTCTTCTGTGGCCAGGGCACACTTGCTGATGGATTTGGAGAGCTTTTCAACCTTGGAGACATTGGAGTCTGGCTCTGGGGTTTATATTTTAAGATGGCTTTGAGCATTCAAGCACTTCTTCAGAATAATCTTTCCCCAAATGACAAAGGTTAGATAATATGATGCCATGGGCATCAACTGCAATTTTAAAAAAATGGTTTCCAAAATTCATAGCCTGATGGCCTTTATCATTCCACTGACTATGAAATGCATTATGAACAGGGACCTATTCCAGAGGTAATAGGGTTGCTTATAAGTCACCAAATAATGTCATTCTGAATTTTAAAAGCTTTTAAATGACTCTCCTTAACTTGTAAATGAATTCTGAGGAACTGTTTGTCTTCAGAGCATGGTGTTCTGTGAGATTGTGGCAAGTGATTACTGAGCTAACACATTTGCAGAATTTGCAGTTAGAACTCTGTGCTAACATTTGTTAACTAAACAATACTCATGCCTTGTAAGCAGCATTGAGAATTATTTATTTTTTTTTATTGTCTACAGAAAATGTGATTGCCTACAGAACTTGTGCAAGGTGACATGGGCCTGAAGGAGAAAAGATCTGGAAATCAGTGAGCAAAAATGCCAGAGACCTTAACCGCTGGGTGCTAAAGAAAAGTGACAATAAAATATAAATGAATATTAATGTCTGTGGACAGCTTAACGATACAGCATAAAATTGAAATGATGTCATTAATTCCTAAGTATGGGACAACATTCTTTCTGAGAGGAATTGTTTTGATTATGATTAGACGTTTTAAAAAAAGAAAGCTTTTCTGTCCATATATGTCTGACTTTCTTTGGCTGATGAGAAGTGCATGTCTCAGTTCTGTCCACTAGAAACAGTGTAAGACTTCAATGTCTTATTGCGAAGGAATATTTCGAGTGCTTACAGATGCAAACTACAGCATGAATTCCATACATGACACATGCAAAATCAGATAGCTTATTTCAAAGGAGAGTTTTCGCTGCATATATTCTGCAGCTAGCATTAATGCTATCTTATTCTGTGCTAATATTATTCATTAGGTGTTGCAATTTTAGATATATTTCAACATTATCAATGCTCTACAATAGAAATTCCCTCTAAATATTTGTAACAGCAATAAATACCAAAGGGGAATATCACAGGAGCAACAGTTTACATTTCAGGCTTCATGATTTGTTAGTTATTTCATCTTGTTAGCATTTTGATCTGTGTTCACTGTAAGACAAATTGTATTGTCACTATTTGTTTGAAAAAGCAAGGAAATGGTTGATGTGTCTCAGCTATGCTATGAAGAACCTGTTTGTTTTCTTTCATGTGAACAGTGTGATCTTTTATTACATTTTTTTTGACATCGGTTCTGTTGTAGCAAGATTTCTGTTCTTTTTCCAATATCTAATCATGCTCTCATCAAAGTATCACTCCCTGAGGGAGAGGGAAGGGGGCTAGAAGCACATACACTCATACACTGCCTGCCAGGAGACAGAGAGGCTGGATATTTTTTTTTATAATGAAAGTGATAGAACTACATACTTTAAATGTATGAGGCAGCAAAATGGAAAATCTCAGCAATGATATTATTTTTTCCTACATGTGTCTAGCTTTGGTAGTTTTGCCTGCCACTCAATGATGATTCATAATCCAGTGAAATCAGAAATAAACCTTGGAATACAATTAAAATGATATTATGGTTATTACTGCACTCCTTGGAAGCCTCAGAGTCTGAACACACATCCAGTACTTAGATCTCAGTACAGAAAAATTTTCAATGCTGGCATTTAAAAAGGCCATGGCAATTAAATGAGATACAAGCAAAGTATTCCAGTGGGGAAAGGTGGAGATTCCTCACACATCTCAACCTGGGCTCCTTGCTATTACTGGAGACCCCAGGCAGACTACTGTCTTGATTCCCACTGTAGTTCAGGATGTCTATTCTCAGCGGAACCTGCATATCCATCTTTTCTTGCACTGTAGTTACAGGTCATATCCCTGTTCCTCACCAGTACCTTCTGCCATCAAAATATTTTGGGGGGGGAATGTTTTCTGAGGTTTCAGGGCACGTTTTCCCCCTACCTTTTTTTCCATTGCCTTCCCTGTATACCTTAATGGCCGTAAAGACTGAGCCTCTCTACACTTGTCTTCAAAACCAAGATATCTTATTTCTGTTGGCCTTGACAGTGCATTTGAGACCAATAGCATATCTTTTTATTGCTGGAGCATCATAGTAAGGAAGGATTAGCACTGATACTGGCTGTGTCAAGGACACATTGGAATTCCCTGACTTCAGTCCTCTAGAGGTTTCGAAGCCTCCTGACTACGTGACAAGAGTTTTAAGGACTTTGGAAAGTGCAGAGTACAAAGAAGAATGGGAATAGAAAATGAAAACCAGAAGAAACAGAATTAAGTCGCTCTTCGAGAGAGAAAGTAGGGCAAAAAAAGGTAAAAACAGATGCAGAAAGGTATGTTCAAGGGTTTGAATCCAGTCTATTTCAGCTCTTCAGGCATCTGCAGTGGGTGCTGAGAGCTCATGCTCACAGCTGCAATCTAACATTCGATTTCCTCTTGCCAAGGAGCAGTCAGAACAAATATTCTACTTAGCCTACACTTTAACAAGTCAAATGTTGCCGGGCCTCTGTAGGCTGCCCCATTATGTGAAATAAATTTGTGGTATATTTACTTTCTCAAAACTTTGCAGCTCTGCTGCCTTTTTATCTCAGTTTTGAATGCAGCTTATGAGCGATTCTCCTTCTCTGCCTGCTGATCAGAGAATCACTTCGAAGTCAACGTGATTATTTTGTGGGAGCCTCCATGATGAGGAAGAATGCCTTGAGCTCCCCTGCTTGATTTAGTGGCACAGTTTGTTTAGCCTTCTTCTCAGGAGTCATGTATCATGAACTCATCCAGGAGAAGAGATACTGTGATGAAATTGTCACATTGCCCTGTTACATACAGGGGCATGGATTCAGGAGCCTGAAAGAGGCCCAAGGAGATAATCTACTTCACTGCACTATCCAAAGGTAGGATCAGCAGTACTTAAACCATCTCTAGAATGACATTTATCTAAACTGTGCTTAAAGACACACAAGGATATCTCTTCACAACCACCTACTGCATTTTTTTTCCAGCTCATTGTCCTCTGTGCAAGGTTTTATTTTATTTTATTTTATTTTATTTTATTTTATTTTATTTTATTTTATTTTATTTTATTTTATTTTATTTTATTCGTTATAGATGTTAGGAATCTACCCTCTGCAGATTCTTTTTGCATATTTTAATATTTTCAGCAGATTTTCCCTCAGCCTTCTTTTCTCTAGTTTATACAACCCACGTCTTTGCATTCTTTCTTATAGGCTGTTCTCATTCCCTTTGTCTACTGGAATTTCTCTCCTCTATAACAGATGAAGCTTTGCTAATGCTGAGTAAACTGGAAGGATTGCTTCAGATGCCTCACAATGCCTTCAAGTATCACATGTAGTTTTCTCATAACAACATGGTGTTACTGAATAATGCTTTGGAGTAACCCACCATAAGCTCTTTATCTCTTCCTGGAGAATTGCTGTGAAGGCTTGTATTTGTGCAGCTGATTATTCTTTCATGACTGCTGCAGCTTGCAGGTCTCTGTTCTGGAGATTAGGAAAAATTCAGGTTGGACATTGGGAAAAAATTCTTTACTGAGAAGATGGTCAAACACTTGAACAGGCTGCCTAGAGAGGTGGTTGATGCCTATTGCCTGCCAATATTCAAGAGGCATTTGGACAATGCCCTTAGTAATGTGCTTTTTTTTAATGTACTTTTGGGTAGCACTGAAGTGGTCAGGCAATTGATCTCTGAAGGTCACTTCCAACTGAACAATTCTGTTCTAATTTAGGCAGCACCTTCAGTTTGTCAGGATCTCTTTGAATACCAATCCTCTCTTCCAGTATATTTGCAGTCCCTCCTGCTTCATATCATGTCCATGTCAGGTGAGTTGACTCCAGACTTGGTCATCTCAGCTGGATCTCTGCTGACTGCGGTGGGAAGCCAGACATCTGGCTAAGACACAGGTCTAAATCGAGGTATTTTGGTCTGTGATCCAAATCCCACCTGCTAAGTTCTGTGCAACACACAGGATGATATACACTATTTGGTATATTCTAGCCATGTTTTGGTACATGTTTTTAGAGTGCAGGAGAAAAGAAGTGAGGAGGATAATAGTTACAGTACAGAGGTAATGCTGCAACACTGGAATTTTTGTTAAGCTGATCTGAGTAACCCCTAACAGTAATTAGCAGTAGTCATGTGAAAGGGATAGTAAGTCTTTCTAACCATGACCTATGAGATCATCTTAAATTACTAATGGTGTTTACATTTGTAATAATTGGGCTTTATCCTGTGAAAGAAACAGGGGATCAGGCAAGAAAATAAAGTAATAAGAACAGAATGAAAAGCATGTATCAGCAAAATGTTAAAGTTGAAATTTGTTTTCCTTACAACTGGATTTCCTTTTAAAAATTCTTACCACATGCATGAGAAATAGGTTTGGATGCTGGTAGGAGAGATCACAAAATGCAGAAGGTTATATGGTGCAAATGTAGTTTCAGCTGACAAGTTTGTCTAGAAAACAGCTTATATTTATGGCTATTCACAACCATCAGGTTTTGTTTGTTTGTTGCTGTTTTTTCTTTTTCTTGCACAAGTGGCATAAGGCCAGGAATTCATGAAAATGCGGCTGAAATAAATAAACGCCAAAATAGGAAAGAGCAACTCTGTAGGATGCAGAATTATTAAGCCTATTTAGTTTGGATTTAGTCTTTGTCTTGTTTGTTTTTGTATTTTATTTTGTTTTGCTTTCAAAGTACCTTTCACCCTTCTGGACTCTCCTTTGTCTACAATGTGGTTGCACCCAATTCTTCCATGGAGGCATCACTTTAAGTATCCTCTTCTACCTGTTAGTGATTCTCACCTGTAAAGGCTCAAATATCATTTAAGTATGAAACTGAAGCTGTATCACAAAATTTGCTCTTCAAAAGCCTTGGCTGCTGAGTGTCTGAGCTTTGCTTCACTTTTATTTTCCCAGCTACATAAAGCTAGGATGCTGGAAGGTAGACTATCCCAGCTGAAATTGTCTGAGACTTGTGGTATCAACCTTGTTTGACGCTCAACAAAACCTCACAACAACTTATGTTAGGTGCAAGAAGGAGCGGGAGCTCAAAGTCACAGTACTTCATATGAAATGACAGTGGAGTTAGAGAAACACTGCTGGTATTTCATGCCACCACCCTTGTAGAAACAAATGCAAGAGTCTGTTGCATGCTGACCCCACAGCCCAGGCTCACTCTAGCCATCAAACTTTTTAGTTTGTTGGGGCAACAAGCTAGGGTCAGTTGTTATAAACCTCACCTTTCCATTTGCTGCCAGTATTTCAATGGGACACAGGGCACCTGCTGATACCTCTTGGATGCCCATGTAAGGTTCTCACCACTCTACAGATACCAGAGGATGCCCTCAGTATAAAGTTGCTTAAAAAAAAAAAAAAAAAAAAAAAAAAAAAAAAAAAAAAAGTGCTGCATCCCAGGAGGCTGGGGAGTATAAAATCATGGTAGGCAAGATTCGAGGTTATGTCAGGCTCTTCTGAGAGTATGGATTGATGTTTCTGGCAGCTTTAGGAGAAATAAGAAAAGTGGAGTGCAGTGTTTTTGCCTTTTCGTGTCTTGCAGGTTCAAGGACTCTTCCTATCCCCTTCTGCTGTCCTAAGCTATCCCCTGATACTGTTCAGGATGTCCACATTCTTCATTCTCCTGAGCTGCCACAGGCCTTGCTTGTGGCACCACTGAAAAGGGCCTGGCTCCTTCCTCTTTGCACCCTCCCTTCAGATATTTATGGACATTGATAAGACCCCCCTGAGCCCCTCTGAACAGCCCCAGCTCTCTCAGCCTCTCCTCACAGGAGAGGTGCTCCAGACACTCCATCACCTTTGTGGTGGTCCTGCATTGCACTCTCTCCATTACGACCATGGCTGTCTTATACTGGGGAGCCCAGGGGTGGACCCAGCACTCCAGGGGTGGTCTCACCAGGGCTGAGCAGAGGCGAAGGATCACCTCCCTCCACCTGGTGGCAATACTTTGCTTAATGCAGCCCAGGATACCATTAGCCCTCTTTGCCACAAGGGCACGTTGCAGGTTCATGTTTAGCGTGGCGTCCACCTGGACCCCACAGCCTTTTCTGCAGAGCTGCTTTCCAGCTGGGTGGCAGCTCCCTGGGTGCAGGACCTTGCACTTTGCCTCGTTGAACTTTACCAAGTTAAATAAAGAATTTACCAGCATCCCTATGCGCCCAGTCAGGACAAAAGTCCTCCGCAAACAGCTTCCAGAAGCCTTTTTTTTTTTTTTTAACACAAACTGTGAAAATCAGGAGACCAGCACTGCTGCCTGGCTCTTTCCTCGCAGGGCTGTGGCCAGCAGGAGCTGCAGTACGTGAGCTCCACCTAAAGGCTCAGCCCCAGCCCCAGCTGCCGCCCAGGAAAGGAGGGGGAAGCCGCAGGGACCTGGCGATGTGCGAGGGGAAAACGTGCATGACTCTGCAAAACGCAGGAGCAGAGTCAGTAATGCCCTTTGCCTCCCTCGCACTGGGCATGCTGCTGATCCAGCGTCATTTTGTATTTATGGCTTTTGATTTTATTGTGTTCTCGGTATCTAAGCAGTTCAAGGTCATTCACGCAGCAATTTTGTCTGGCAGCAATGGTACTATTAAGGTTTAAATGCATACAAATGCATTTATGAATATATAAAGGTAGATCTGTGTGTCTCTGTATTTTTCTCTTTTACACCTAGTTGAAAGACTGTAAGACAAACCATTTCCTACAAAGCTATGATTATTAAAATCATGGTTAAATACTAAAATGTGCGGCTTTTAAGTCTGCACTGTCTTGCTGCAGCAGGTCACAGGTTTCTTCTGCCACCCTCCATGTCCAGTTACTGAGTGTTTGGATGAGCCCTCTATGTGACACTGTGGAGATGTCTCTAATATTAGCGCCTAGATCCCAGCATCACGATTGTTCCCTTGGGTTAGAGGTTCAATGGAAGCAGGGCAGGGGAAAGGAATGAAGAAACTTTGATGAGCAAAACTCTGAGTTTCCCTTAGTTAATGGCAGCTGATTTATGAATATCTGATGCTGAAGGCTGACAACATCCTGAGCACGTGCATTACAGAGCTAGATCCTTTTTCCCTCACTTCCCCCCTGGCCCTACTGTAGTTTTAGCAAAGTACATAATATGGCGTCTTTGTTCCCCCAAACTTCCTCTGCTTTGCTTCATTCTCATCTGTAGTTACATCCTGTAGAAAAAAACTAAAATTTTAAAAAATTCCAGAAATGAGAAATAACACAATTTCTAAACACCCTTCTAAAAACTAATTGTGCTAATAATTCTCTCTGTCCATATCCCAAATGGACCAAAGCTAGAGTTGGGAAAATCTGCAATTTATATTAATCTTAATTTAAATAAAATGTACAGGTGAAAAGAGTAAATGTAGACACGCAGCTTCATATGGGATGACCCTGATCCCCTTTATAAAGGCAGCAACAGGGCTTTGTGCCTGGAATATTTATTTGGCTACAGCAAGCATCTCCTAACGTGACCACAGAGAGCTGTATTTGAGAGGCAGCTGATGGATTTTGGTGGCCTTGGGTTCCTACTCTGAGGTCTCACTTGTGGAGATCTATGAGAGAGATTCAGGCCACCTGCTTGCTAAATTTTGTCCATGCCATTGGTTGTGAAAAGTAGCTCCTTTCCAAGAACAGTAGAGAGGAGCTAGGAGATGTGCTTGGTCCTCTCTAACTAGCAGCCTCTCAAGGAGGGGTAGAAGGCTGTGAGGTTGAAGAGACATGGCTGTGAAATAGAGCTGTTTTATGCATATATATACATCTGCATTTACACATTGATATAACAAAAAGATCAAGAGTTCTTAATTTTAATAGCACCAGATTCATCCTTGATAAATCTGTGGGGCTGATCACCCTTATTAATGTTTAACTTCTGCAAGAGCATATTTATTTCATTTTCAAAGAGCAAAGAGGTCAGTCAGCAATTTCAGTACTTGAAATACTTCCAATGCATTTTCAATACGATTCGTGTGAATTTTGCAACCAGAATTTCTAATATACTCAGACACCTGCCTGAGATATTCTCAGCCCTCAGCCTTTTGGACAGAAGCCTCTCTGACCAGCAGAGGTTACCTCTGCCTTTTCTTCAGGGACTACCCAGGAACTTGCATCTGCATGAGGTCACTTGGCACACAGAACACTGAAGCCCAAAGAGAAGACTGAATTTTCTGCCAATGTCCAGGATATTCTTAGCTTACTCAGACTGCACTGCATTTAGTGACAACTGTGTCAATGATTGTGCTGCCTCTCTTTTGCAAAGCCTACAATGCATACTCACCCAAGCTGGTAGAGACTTTGACTTCAGACCTTCCTACACACAAACAGAATGTTTGACCCAACACACACTGTTACAGAGAAGGGGCAGAATACTTAAAATATGCAAGATCATGGGTTCTTTGTCAAATCACTGATTATTTCTGATAAACACAAAAGGCAGTGGGACTATATTTTTTTTTTCTGCAAGCAAAGGAGGTCAGCAACGTTTTAGTGTTTCCTGTGGTCTCCATGAGTGCATTCAATGCATCTGAAATGTAACACCCTCACTGCTGGGATGGGTGGCTTTCAAAAGCAAATCAAGCTGGACTCAGAAACTTAATTGAGAAAATAGAGGGCACGGGAGTTAAAAATCTGCATATCACATCTTGAACAAACTGCAGGACCACCACAGTTGAACCAGCCTTTCTGTGCCTGAAGAGTGAGGCACAACCAGGGGAGGGAAAGGAGAAAGCTGTGTCATTGGAGTCTCAGGGAGAAGATGCTTTAGCAAAGAAAAAGCTCTACGGTATTATCTGGACAAGTAAACCTCTCCCTCCATTTGTTGTTCAAAACCAACCCAATTTAAGAAGCACATACACAGTAGTCACACTTGAAAAGCAGAGCTTAAGTACATAGAGTGGGGTAAAGCAAAGAAAAGCTTCATCTCCAAACACCATTTAGACGCCTTCTCTTGAGCCAAACCCTGTAGTTTTTACCTGAAGCCTCATTTTCCTTTGTTTCAAAATGATTTTTGAATCAAAAATTGATTTTTACCATGAGTAACCTTGTGTGCTTCATTCAGCACTCACTTGCCTAATATTCTTATGAAAATGTACCAAAATATAGTTTTATGAGAGTCTTTTGGCAGAATAGCTCCACCTTTTGTTAATGTTAATGTAAAGATTGCCTGACAAAGCTAAAAGAAGAATTTGGAAGTTTGATTTGTTATTTAATATCCATTTCTAGCTATTTACAAGCATGTTTTGCCTCATGATGCCTAATTTCTGTTTTTATTGCTTCTGTGCATTTATTTGACTCAGCAGTTAAATTAGATGATGTGGAATTCACTTCACCTTTACGCCCAGCAACAGACTTTATGATCACAAGGTGATGATTTCACTAGAGGAATCAAGCAAAAGGGGAAGGAATGTAGGGTGTGAGAGGGGAAAAAAAATAAATATCTTTGGTTGAAACACCAATACACAAATAACTTCTGTGCGACCTGTTTGAGCAATTATAGCTCTTACACTGTGACAGTGAAGGGATGTGGAAATAAATACTAGCCAAACTCTTCTCTTACTATAAATAGTTTTTTATTTTTTTATTTTCTAAATTGGCCCAGGAGCGGGGGGGTCTCTTCTCAAAGTCCTCTTCTGACCCCATTTCAGGACCGTCACAGGGTGCCATGCTGCCCACCCAGCCAGCAGAGCTACCAGGAGGCTAATTGTCACCTACACCTTGTGTCACAGCCCTGTGGCCTCCCGTTTGCACTGGCAGAGGAGGCCAGTGGTGGCTAGATATAGCAGCTACCCTTAAAACATTTCCCATTCCTCAGACAGCTCCTTAGGACTGCTTGTGTGCTTTGAGGTTTCACATATTTTGCAGTGCAGTTACTTGGTTATTGTTGATGTTTTGGATAACGACAGGAAATTTCTCTATCTAATGAACAGTAGAGGTTGGTGCTTTTTTGGATGATGGGGTTTTTAGCTGCTGGAGGTTGAAAGAGTCAAAAAGGGGTGCCCATATGATCTTCTATATAAAGCAGTCTGCTGATAATGCCCAGCTCATGCTCCCAGCCTTCACCCTTTGATGTTCAAACCATTCTTCAGAGGTGAGAAGAATGGCTGACAGCGTGGAAACAATGCATGGTGTCTAATGAGCTCACTGGGGCTTGTTACACATGGTTTTGACATTTTAATCCGAGCCCCCCAGCTTCTAACAGTTTGATTCACCTGTTTGTTTGCATGCAGTACTGTGATGTTAAGAACTGGCCACCTCCAAGCCATCTCATGATGACAAAGAGAGTTCATCTCAGGCAACACAAACTCCTCCCTAACCAATGTCTGCAGGTGTATTTGTCCCCTCTAATTTTCCACTTAGGACTGATTGCCATACTGCTCAAGGATTTGGCTTGTGAGGTCCATGTCTGTCACCCACCTGCCTTCACATCCCAAGCCTATTCGCCACAAGGAGTTAGTCGCAGAGGAGTTTGGCTTTGCCCTAGCAGTCTCAGTTACTCCTGTGTAGACCACAGGACAGCTGCCATCCCTGGCAGACCTCGGGGACCTCCTGCTACATCAGTGTGTGTCTCTGAGCTGCTGCATGTGGCATTTGCTACAGACAGACAGGATAGAGCTGAACAGATGGACCAAACGTTGGGCTTGGGTAGGACTTTCCGTCCTCACCACGGTGCGTCAGACACTGCTGAGCAGGAGAGCTGCTCCAGCCTGTCTGAGAGATTAACTGTGGGACAGTGCATGCCGATCCTACCAAAGAACAGAAACTGCACTGAACCTGAGTCCTTACCTGATAGAGATGCCTCTGGCATCTTCATTTCTACCCAAATAATGGCTTATCTAGGTCATTGTGGGCCTACAGCCCATCCAGCAGCTGCCAAGCTGGATGGTGAATCCACCAGCGCCCCAGGTAGCAGATCATAAGGTAATTCAAAACACAACCCTTGTGGTCCAGTGGATAACACTGGGGTTCAAACTTGGCTTTAAAACTCCTATGGGCACACCAAGCAAAAGTGATGCTCAGTGGTCTATAGATGAAAATAAACTCTAGGTTTGGTCATTACTTTAGTGGCTCTGCACATCAAGAGTTCTACCCAAGTTAAGAAAATACTCCACTTATTATGTATCATTTTAATTTTTGTTTATTTTCTAGTGTTCGAGTAATGGCTTTTGTGACAGTTGCCATGTGTCACATTTCCAGGTTTTTAGAGGGCGAAAATGAGTCTCATGACCTTTCATTTCTAGAGAGTTCCTCAGCCACTGAACTGTGGTGCTGTATACCACAAATAATCATTTTAGCTGGCACGGGGTAATCCCAGTGCTACATTTCATACCGGGTTCACTTTTCAATTATATATTTGCAATTTCTGCTAAACCACAGTTAAAGTTATCCAGCAGTTGTCTGCTAGATCGGTAACAGGTAACCCTTGCCAACGACATAGTTTGTCTGAAAACCAATATAATGAGGAGACTGAGAATACACTGACAGGTTAAGAGGTGGTGTGTGGGACTGATGCCCACCCTCTGCCCAAATGCCGACTTCCAGAGAGCAGTGCTGCCATCCAGCTGACCTTCCTCCCTGTTCCCTTGCTGCCCTGGGCCTATAGAGAAGGCACCCCTCTGTCGTCAGGGCTGGGCCTGAAAAAGAAGAAACTGGCAAAAATATCCTTTCAGGAAAAAAAAAAAAAAAAAAAAAAGGTTTCTCAAAAACAAGTCCACGTGCTTTTGCCTTTGTCACAGACTGTGCATTGGTACTGGCAGCATCCAGGGCCCCAGGAGGTTTTCTGCGTTAGCTCTTGGCTCCAGCCCAGCTTGGTTAGTCGTGTCCTTCCTGCAACCCCATGCTGGGAGCACTGGCCTCACCCAGGGTTACTTCTCAGGAGCCTTCCCCAGCAGCAGCATCCTGCTGTGGCGGGCAGGCCCCTAGGAGTTGCACTCCTCGCAGTGGCAGGAGAGGATGTAGCGGTAGGTCGCGGTGAGCCGCATGCCACCCGAGCAGCGCAGCCGCATGGCTTTCAGCTTGGAGGTCTGGGGCCGGCAGCAGTGGCAGGTGGAGCGGAAAGGCTGCTTTAGGACGGTGCTGAAAGACACCATCGGCTCCGAGCGCGACGTCTGGCTGCAGCGTCCTTCGCAGCGAGCCAGCAGCACCATCTGCGAAGGAAGAGACAACGGGTTAGGAAACATGCCTCAGTGGCTGTGAGAGCACATGCTAGCACCTGCAGATAGGGCAGGTCCTTCCAGTCTGGCTGACCTTCCTTCACCTCCTGCATCTCCCTGCCGGGGTGGTGGAACCCGGCCCCATGCATACACTGCCCTGGAGCTATGCCCGAGTGAGCTGAGAAGATAACGTGGACGGGAGGAAAAAGGAAAAGGTCCTTCTGGGCACCCAGACACCATTACTGATAAGAAATACAGTGCCTGGCTTTCTGAAAGCTGACCTGAGGACTCCAAACAGTTGCAGCCGGCCCCATTTTCCAGGCACAGTGACTGCAGGCATGGCTTGTTAATCCTGGGGTTGGGGCAGCCAAGCCCTTAAATCATCAGCCAAACCGATGCTTCAGCTGGATATTTTCCAATGTTTTGAGTTCATATAGTAGTGATCAGCAGAACTGGTCCTCAGGGCCAGTAAATCTCTCAAATGCTTAGATATATAAACATATAAATTAGCAATATAAAGAAGCAGCTTAGTTTATGGCTTCTAAAGCAGTAAGTTTCTAGCTCTGTTGTCTGCAAAGATCACCTGGAAGATGTATTTGCAATTGAGTGTGTGTATGTTATATATAATTATATCAGTTGTGTCTGTATAAAATGCACTGCATAGCATAAGGCAGTGAAAATGTAAAGAGATATGAACTCCTTGCTAAGTGTGAGGGTTCACCAGTGAGATTTTCAAAAGCAGTACAAGCTCCATGGATCTTCTCCTGGGTGCACCAAGTGAACTGTAACCAGGATAGGATAACCTGTACAATGGGAGGTGCTAAGGAATGAAATCCCATGGGAAGTCACTTGCTTCCCTTCCCAAAAATCCCTCATTGAGCAGGTGAGATAGCTACAGTCTCCCAAGCTCTATATAAAATGTAGAAATGATGTCTTCATGATCAGGTGATCATGTGGCTAGAAACAACTGGTATCACCTTGCAGAGCTAAGTTTTGTAGAGCTATAAACAACCTCTCATACCTTTTTGGGGAATTAAATATTACTTAAGTCCAAATCAGCTAATTCTGGCTAACGAATACAAAGTTCAATATCAACTTTTTGTAACATCCAAGCAAGGTAAAAATGTAGCAAAGGTTATAAAATATCCACTAATAGAGTAGTAACTCTATCCTATAACCAAAGAAGATAATTGCATTTTAACTCTGTTGCACACATCTCATGACTTCTCTAGACAATCCAAAAGGACAACTACAGATATGATAGCAAATATTTTACAATGTTAAACACCTCTGAAATTCTTTCACTGCTCATACTTGACTGGCTACAAAACACCAAGTACAATATACCATCACTGCCGGTGTCCTCGGGAAAGGCACTTATCATCCATAATGAACACACTTTGTACAGTACTTTAAAATGTCTCTTCCAAGCATAGTTGCATGCTAAAATGGTTACTTGGAAATGCACTAATATATTAACAATTACACTTCAGTCAACATGGGCTGATCACAAGGAAGTTGCCTTCATGAGCTGATGTGCTGGCTTGGTACCTACCACCTTCTTCCTCAGTTTAATTAAGAAAGAGGTTCTTGCTGCTCTCCAATAAACTTGCCATCTTTCTTGATTCTTAGTATGAACTTATTGTCCCCTTTCTTTAATTCTGCCTATTCATAAGAAAATTCACTTCAACTGCTAGCAATACAGGTATGGGAATGAAATTCCTGTACAATATTGAGCCACATGTAAGCTTTGGATGTATCATCAACATCAGGTTCCATCATACCATTGTATTTAGTGTGTATGAGAAGAGGGCAAGGGACAGTTACTACAGTCCTAGCACCCCGTTACTGACAGATGAACATCCACTTTTATCCCCTGGCAAACAAAACTCCCTTCCCATAGTGAGTCAGGCGGCTGGTGAAGAGCGACATGGGTGTCTAACCTTGTGTGCATTGCAAAGGAAAGACAGCAGATTAGGACATTTAAGACAATCAGTTTCCTTCCCTGCATCTTGACAGCCCTCCTTAGGCCCCCCACTCTGAGCAGGTCATCAGAACATGAGCAGTCTCTTCCCCAGCTTCTGGCCGATGAGGAGACCGAGAAGCAATCCGGCTGCAGCCTGCAACCACTCAAAGGAGAGTTATAAAGACAACACAGACAAATGGTCTTCAGGAGTGGCAATAGGGGACATAAAATGGCCACCAGCTGCTTTTTGGAAGGTTTAGGGGACCTCCAGAGTCCCCTCCAACCAACATTTCTATGATTCTGTGATTTCGGACTGAACGTGACAGCACACATTTCTGTATGATGGTCATGACTTCTAATGTTTGATGCCTCTGGAGCCGGAACAATTAGTCACTTCTGGCACTTTTATCCTAAGGAGGTTATAGCATGCATCTGCTCCTGTATTGGCAGGTACTATCAGAAGCACCAGGGGAAAAAAATAAAAAAATCTAATAATATCAATATCTATCTCAGCGTTTCTAGTGCAAAACCAATCAATATTTCTTCAATACACCACTGCATTTATAATTGCTTAGTGAGCTTTGCCTTTTAAAACATGTTTCATTCTTTGGAGACTCTAATTTCAACCTCAGATTTTTCTGGCTACCTAGTTTTACCATACCTCAGAAGAGGATGGTTAGAATTAATCACATAAAATTGCACAGTGTTGGTTTTACACCTTATTTTTGGATTACAGTGTAAATTTTTACAAAAGGCATTACTCCATGGCCCTCTAGTCAAGCTTGCAGGAGAAAATCTGTTCAGATTTCCCATTTTGATGCCTTTCTAAACTTCTGGACTAACCTGAAGCCCTCGGCATAATTTAACCTCCTCCTCATAGATCCCAAACAGCACCAGCAGATTTTAGCAGGTGTGCAAATGAGCTGGAAATAGCATGTACTTTAAAAGCTTTGCTTTGCCATTTAATCAATTGCACCAGCTGTTTATTGCAGCGTATAGCATAGCGCAATAGAGATTATCGCCTGAATAATTAGTAATGATCTGATGGCATAGCACAGTAATACAGTAAGTGTATATATAGTAAAAATGTGTGGGTACTTTATAACCTGATATCTGTGCCTCTCGGCTCCCCTGCTCCCCCGCACATAGTAGCCTGTGCATGTCACCTTGCGGTGCTATTCACGGGAGCGCAGTGTGATGCAAGACAAGAGCAGCAGGGATTTTGCATGCTTGTTTGGCAGCTAGAAAAATATATTTTCACACTTAAAGTCAGCAAGCTCATAAGCATCTGATGGCTGTAGAGCAACCATGTGCTGGAAATTTAGAACTGGTTTGTTACAGTGGGTGTCTGTAGTCCTCTACTCCACACCCTTCAGCAGCACACCGAGGCCTAGAGAACAGATGTGCTGAAATGCACAAGCAAAGGCTTGACTTGCACACAGCCTAGCCACAAACAGGAATAGCTGCAAAGCTCACAAGCCACCTCTTGAGCAAACGTCTTCATCCATTTCCTAAATCTTTCTTCATCTGGCACGTCTCTCTGGCCTGGATTCTTTGCTCCTAGGCTGTCAATAGTAGCACTCCTCCAGCACATCTGGAGGAAGCACTTGTGACAGCCAATACTGTAATTTACGAGGATCTGATTGCACTGGTGAGATGATCCAGCACATTTAAGATCAGTGACAGAGGTCAGGCAGAAACCATTATGGTCCGGAAAGGCAGTATTCATAGGCTGACACACATATTTCCTTGAAGTCAAAGGAAAACACGTTTTTTCAGGAACAAATTACTTTCTTTCATCCCTCCTTTGCATCTTCTATACATTTTGTTACTATAATGGACTACATTTCCGAAGGCTTTGGAAACCTGTTTTCAACATCTGCTCGAAGTCACAAGCAAGAGGGATTTCAATGGCTAAATTACATTAGCTGGACATTTCCAAATGTAACCCAACTACTTCCCATGTGGGTACAATTGGCAGCCTCCACAGAGAGTTATGGCGGACACAATCCTTTTTTAACCAAGACAGGCAGCAAATGCAATGCATCTTGCAATTTCTGAAGCCATTTTTAACTTCTGTAATTCTACGCTGCACTAAAAGGGAAAACATACAGAGTGAAAAGGGACGGCTTGGTGGAACCAATGTGTCATGCCAAAAATGGGCAAAGTCTCTGCTTGACAGAAATTGTCTGTCCAAGCTCCACAATAGAAACTCAGTGGAAACAAGAGGTACCACAATTCCCACAGCTATGCCAGCAGAACTTGCCTTTTTTTGGCTTGTTTATATTTTATCACAATATATATATAGGAGCAGGCATTGTGTCTAATTTTCATTAGCAAGTCTAATATCGATCTGCGTTTATATGCTAAATCCAGAACAGAAGCCATATGTCTAGCAGAATGATTCAGATTCCTGAGACCTTAAAAAAAAAAAAAAAAAAAAAAAAAAAAAAAAGCTTGACTTAACAAGCAGAAAGAAGGTTTCTAGGAAAAGTCAAAATTGTTCTGCTTTGTATGGAAACTTTTCAACTGTTTTCATTTTCCACTTCATGAGAAAATCCATACAACTTACAGTATTGTTAAAACACATTTCTTAAAACTGTTGTGGAATTTGGGAAGACAAAAGATGTGATAATATTTTCAAACATGATTTCCATTAAAGGTTTGATTTCAAAAAAATGTCACGGACATTCTCGCAGTTAGAGTTACATCATGTTTATGTCAACAGCTTTTTTTTTTCTTTTTTTTTTTTTCTCAAAGCCCTGTTTTAAAATAATATGTTTTTCATTAGATTGTCTTCCTTGTTCTTATTTCCATCAGTCTTACTCCTACAAGCTTGATTGCTTTTCTCTGTCATAGGGATGATAAGAAATTGAGTTGGTGATGGGATTCCTTCCTTCCTTCCTTCCTTGTCTCTCAAAGAGAAGGAAGTGTTCGTGTTTCCTTCACAAAACCAGTGCCCTATCTGATGCCTGCACCAGCTGGGATTTTAAGAAAAACTAGGAGAGGAAACAGAGCAAGGAAGGCAGGAACACAGTAAAAGGGCTTTGTTCGGGTGATCAGGAGCATGCACATCTCAGCCATGGTGCAAAACAAATGACAGCATGCTGGAGAGGTGCAGTCACAACTCCTGGTCACAGGAACACAGGCTCCACCTAACACAGTTACCCTAAAAGCCACTGGGACGCCCAGCCAAGGAATTGGCTGTTACCTAACACAGTTACCCTAAAAGCCACAGGGACGCCCAGCCCATGAGTTGTGCAGGAAGCAATGCCCTGAACAAATAAGAAAACCACAGATGGGGTGCTGCGGTGGCTGTTTTGAGGGATGCAGGAGTGTGTTTAACACAGAGGCACCAGTCCTGGGGACAGGAGAGGCTGCTGAAGAGGCAAGAAGCAGAGGCAAAGCCGTGCTGTGGGAGCTCACTGCAGCCAGGGATCACAGGGGTGCCAGCCCACAGGAGAGGACAGACTGGGACATGGGAGCCCATTCTCCACACAGCCCAGCAGGCTGTGAGATGGGTGTAAGGGAGCCCCAAGCTTGGCCTTCCCACGTGCCCAGTTTGGAGGCTGCCAGGCCCCCTAGCCCCACTGATGGTGCCCAGCCACTGCCACAGGCACCTCCTGGTGCTTGGGCACTGGGCTGGGATGATTTTCTGTTGATGCTTCTCTCTGTGCTTTATTCTACACGTTATGGCCTTCTGCTGCCAGTGGTATTGCCTCATGCACATGTTGAGCCCAAGAAACAAATATTCTGCATGCAAAGGGACTCAGGTGAAGGAAGAGGGGTCTCTGCAGCCAGCATGACTCCTCCCTTCTCAAATCTCCCAGGCTTGATGCTGCTGGGCTTTGCTCCTAGGCAACACCACAGCTAGCCTTCCTGCCCTAAAACCTACCATGCACTCATCTTCGATTGCTCTCCTACGTGTCCCAGAGCCAGCAAAAGTGCTGCTGCTCCCTTCTGCCAACCCAGGGAGCTGGGTGTGTGAGGCAAATCCCTTTCTGAGGGACAGAAGGACGGCTAATGTGGAGACAGCATACACACTGGTTTAGTTCATTTGGAACAAATGAGGACAAGACAAAGGGGACCAGCAAGGATTTTCCCATTGTTTCTCCCTATTCTTTTTCTCCTCACAATGAAATAAATGACTGTGGGCTACATATACTGACCGTTTCAACACAAGATTTTTCAGGCTTGAAATCTCAAAGGAAAGGCAAGCTTGTATTTCTCTCTGTGAAGCCCTAAAGTAAACATCCAATTGGCATTCTTCACGAAAACAAAGGCTTTGAAACTAAATGGGGGAAAAAAATCAGCAGTGTTTTTCACATTCTTTTTTCATTACCACTTTATAGCTTGATTCTTTATCTCAGGGCTCAGTCTCACAAGCTGTAAGTTTACATGCTCTGGATTAAAGACTCACTTGCAGGAGAGGTCTGACTGGGATGATCTACTCTTCCAAACTTGCCCATCTCCTTGGTGCTGGCAGCTGAGCCCCGAACTTGCTCCTTTGACTTGATTCACTTAGTGCGTGTTAGTTTGACCCATCACTGTGTGTTTCTCGTTTTGAAAAGGTGAAGAAGAAAAGACCCAGGAGACTTCCTCTCCACCTGACATGTATGCTCAGGTGTCTCTATCTCTGCATTTGCATTTTGGTCACAAGGAATTGATGCAGAGGGACTCACACAAAATGGCTCATTTTAACAACTCCCCTGCAGTGAGGGGGGTGAGAGGAGCCCTTACCTTCGAGCTGCACTTGTACAGGGGGTGGCTGATGGAGTCCACATAGTGATGCCTCATGCAGCGACTGGGGTCAGCGTCGATCATGAAGGAACTGTCTGTTTTACTGTCCGCATCTCCCATCATTGCCAGGAGCGAGAGCATAGAAATAGAAGCCGCAAGTACATGATTTCCCATTGTTGAGGAACTTCGCGGTGATAACAGCAGAGGGAGGTAGAGTATTAAAAAAACTCCAAGTCGTGGGACCCAGTTCCTCTCCAGGATAGCAAAAAGTCTGGTTTAAGTCTCTTAGCTGTCATTCTTCTGGAGTTAGAGTTTACTGAGATTGTAATCCATCAGAGAATCTCCCGAGTAGCTGGAATAAAAACACCATAAATCACAAACCTAACCAAAAAAAGCTCTGGAGAAAAACTGACATAAATAATAATAAGGCTCATAGGATTTTTGCTTGCCAAAATACACTCTCTGAGCAAGCATCATTCCCACAGTAGGTACTTCATGCAACATTAGGAATGAGATGTCAAGGCCTTGTTCCTTTAAGCCCTGCTCTGTCTTTCTACTAGGGAGAACCTTTTAACTTGTAATATCATCAGTGCTGCAACACCCATCTTTTCAACTTGGTGATGTCCCTGATGGGATCCCCTCAAAGCTGGTGATCAGTAACACATCAGAGCATGTTGCAAATGGCAAGGAGAGCTTATTCTCTCAAAACGTCAAAGATGCTTGGGGAGCTGGGGGGGGGGGTGGGCACAGCCAGGCTGCCTCCTGCAGCCCTAGGGGGAATTTCCCAGGCAGTAAACAGGATGCTCCACGGCCGTGTGCCGCTCTCCTGCAGGGACAAGGGATGCACTGAGTCCCAGCCCAGGCATGAGCAGAGCAGTGCCTGTTAGTTAGAGCAGGATCTTAAAAATCACATTATATTCCCTAAGATCAAAGTATATCAAAATAAGCTATTGATTGGGGAAAAAATAGATATGCAGGTGGGGTCACACAGATTGCCACTTGGTCATCTAGTTTCTGATGCATGTTGGAGACCATCCCCTCAAAACAGGCACAGGACAACCCTGAGAAGCTCCCCAGGTGGGAATCTCCCTGGGCTGCTCCACCACAGGCCCTGGGGAATTATTCCAAAGCTGGTAGTCTTAAATGGGCGATTTACTTTTGCTTTTACTACAGACAGCTATGTCCTGAAAGAGCTGTGAATCTCCCACCCAAACATAACCTGACTGAGCAAAGAGCAGCTGTCAGTACAGCTAAAAGTGTGAGGACTTTCTGAAGAAAATTGGGGTAAAAAAGTTCACCGCGCATGCAGAGACGTTCTTCCCGAGTGCCTTGCCTATTTAAAGAGATGCTGTGTGCCTTTATTGCCTTACACAAGCTCTTTCAAAACTGCTCTCTGCTTTGCTGGCGATGCTCTAAAACGACTGATACTCATCTCCCAAACAGTCTGAAACTGCGAGGCCTCCCCACCAGAGTGCTTAATGATTTGTGTACTGCTTGATGGCTCACTCCAACACTTTTGCAAGAGGAGTGCATAGCAGTGGTAAACACTTCCAGAGCTCGTCCAAGCTGGGAGTCGGGACTTGTCGGGCTGAAGTGACATACAAAGTCTCACGCTGTGAAGAAATGTAATTAGGGATACTCTGTGTGTTAGACAGATTTAAAAGCCTTTTTTGGGTTTCAAACTATTGTCCAAGTGCCTAAATAGAAAAGGAAAAATTATGTGACTGCATCTAACTGACAATATATATTTTTTTCCAGACTGTTACCTATGACCTGCTGTATTTCCTTAAGCAAATGTTTTTCAGCGGATATGGCACTGAAAAAAATACCGTATCTTCACAGTATATGGAGTTTAAGCAACATTAAACACTCAAGATTTGGGATACATCTGTGCACAATCTCCTTCATCTCAACAAATATTCCTCCAAACATTTTAGCAAGGCAAGACAGAAACCTCCCGGTCATGGGAGCTGGGACAGAGCCTCCACAGAAGCGAGATGTACAACTGTGGTTCATGGAGACGCTGTCCAAGCATTAGCTAACAGGACGAGTGATGCACTTTTTTGTGTTTAACCTTTTACCTACTTTCCTATTCTTTATAAAGAGGCTGACCAAAACACTCGGCTTGGCAAGGTTTCTCTCCAGCATAGCTAACCAGTATTACACACCCAGTAACTCCCTCTCTGTCCAAGTAAATTTACTTGATATTGGATGGTTTCATCCCATTTACCACTATGTCCAGGGATCCCCATTTCCCACTCTTTCTGTCCCACTATCATGTTGTTTATTTCTCTATCTTCCTATGGTTTTGATCAGTGTGATCTAATACAGTGAGAGAAATCTGGACTCCTGGCTCAGCTTTCAAAGGCTTATCTTTCTAGTTTTCTTCAGGAAATAATTGGATGACACAGAGTCTGCCTCATGAAAATACTGTGAGAAAGCTGGAAAGGAGCAGGGAAAAATGTGAGAAAAGGAAAATGTGTGTACCTTCTTTAGGATAAGTACAGCACAAAATCTGTACAAAAAGTATTAGCGCTCTCACAATCTTTTGAAATCTCTGTGATACTTTCCTGGCAAAGGCGTGTAGTGAGATCTGATAATAAAACTCCAAAAGAAGAAAAGAATGGTGCTATCACATTACTTGTTAGTAAAAAGAGAGGTGTCTTTTGTGACTCATCTTTTGTGAAAAAGCTGGGTTTTGCTGTTGATGGGCATATTGGCAATATGACTTTGTCTGCATTGGAAGCAGGTCTGCGAGCAATACTGGGATGTTTGCACATCCAGTATCTACTGCCATACTTATATGAGGCATACATATACATTTCTCAAGTACAAATACCACATATAATTAAGCTATACAGAAAAAAATAAATAAATAAATAAAAATCTCACAGGTATATTTAAACATACAGAAGTCAGTATGCATTTGGAGCAGCAGAAAAAAAAAATGGTTGGGTAAAAAGGGTCTAAATATTTTCCCTCAGGTACATCACCATAGTGAGTATTTTGACATGACATTTCCATTTCCAGCCGAAATTATGCACTGGCATTTCACTTTAAATTAGCATTCGAAATTTATTTCTTTAAAAGAAAAAAAAAGTTGTAATCCTTTTGAAATGTTGTCTGAAATTATAAAATCCTACACAGTACATGATATCAGGAGTGGCATCTGTAGCTTCCTGTCTATCCTTCTATCCAAAAGCAGAAGTACATATGTAATCATTAATCAATATGTATGTTCCTAAGATGACATTTTGTGTTCTTTTCATTTTATCAAAATCAAGAATTTCACACAGAAAATTTTTATTTTATCTGAGCTGCCTTTTTTCTGGTTTCTTTTCATGTGAAAATTTGTGGTAAACAATCAACCTGCCAAGCTACCAAAGAGGAAGTTAAAACACTTCTGCTTTACAGCATCCAATAAAGAAAAAGATGCAACGGTGACTTCATCTTCCTAGGCTGAAAATTGGCTCCAAAAATATTTGGCCCAACAGTGGATGAAAACCACTCCTCCCCGTTCTTTCAGAATTCACTGATACGGGCAATACACGTTGTTAATAAAAGGCTTACAACGCACTTCCCCTATAAGTACTTTTGGGGAATTCATATGGACATAGCATGCTAACTTACAGCTGTTATCCAAAACTGCTACAGCTGTTACCTAAAAACTGCAGGGAAAAATAGAAGCCATCCCAAAGCAAGACCATACAAACACGTAACCCAAGGTTGTATTGCACATGAACATCAGGGCAGAGTTAAGGTTACTTTCCCAACTTTTAATTGTCATTAACTGTTTTTTTGAATGCTGAAATAAAGATTTTTCACCATTGTCTTAATATAATTCAAAGAGTAGTGAAGGTTAAGGAGGTTTTTGTTTTCTTTAAGGACAGTGGAGAAATTCCATCATCTGGAATTATTTAGCCAGTTGCTTTGAGAGAACGTAAACAGAAATTCCCTTTCGCTATGTATCTTGGAAAAAAACAGGAACTGAGGAATTCTCTGAAGGTCTATTGGATCTGCACAGCTTTTACTCTGGAAGATAGGAAGGGAGCAGTGGAAAAGCTCATTTCTGGTGTACTTCTATTAAGCTGTTCCCTGCTCATGAGCCCTGTGAATTAGGCATGCACGTATGTTCAGCTTGGCCTTCACTTGCCATGTATTTTCCATGCTTGAGACTCCTGCTTGACGACAATGGTGCAGTTCAATTCACTCAATGTCTTTTATGTTTCAGAGGCTGCCAAAATCCAGTTGGAGCAGCAGTGTGTATATATAACTAAGCCTGGCCTTGCATGTTGTGCATATTTAGTAAACACAATTACTTGGATCCTGCCATGTGGTTCCCTCATTCTGAATTTGTTATGTAAACACAAAAGTTACAAGACTACTCAGTTTCTCCAACTCCAGCCCTAAAAAAAGTGTCACTATCCACATATGAAACTCTGTGTGTGTGTGTGTATAGATTACCACTGCTGTTTGGACAGAAATGCCACAACGATCTTTAGGAGGGCAAAATGGATTTCTCCAGAACTTTGTCATACCTGGAAAAGTTTGAATCATAAAGGTTAGGATTAGGGGGACGTGCGCTCTACCAAGATCTGGACTGGAACAGAAAGGACTGTGTTGGTCAAACTGTGTTCCAGTGTTACAGGATTTGTTCTGCAGGGTTAAGTTCTCCATTGCCATGAGAAGGGACACAAAAGGGGCTGGGCTGGAGAGGTGGGGATGGGCAACCTGTGCTATGCAAATAAATGTGTTTTTCTTCTCGTTGGGTCTGTTTCTGGTACAGCAATGAAGTAGCTGCTGGCCTCTACTTGCATTTGAAAGCCTTGCTCTGCTCCACAGCCACCTTTCAAAACACCTGATCAAGACACTGAGCTGTCACATGGCAGCAGGTGAACTTGAGTTTGGGGGGGAGATGTCTCCACACAGCACTCAGATGGTTTTCTTCTCCTCCCTTCTGCCTCAGCTGTGGCAGAGGGGCCATGGGGTGGCCATCGGGGCATGGGGCTGGGGAGTGGGCCCACAGGGGCAGTGGGTGCTGAGCCTCAGACACAGCACAGGGCTTTGCATGCCCACAGCATAAAAGCAGTGCAGCTCTGCGCAGGGAGGAAAAAAAAAATAGAAAAAAGCCTCAAGGCTTTTTTTTTGGCCTGACGGGAGCCGGTACCAGCTTGTAGGCAACAGGAAGGAGAAAGGAAGGAAACAATGAAAAGGAAAACAGGCTCAAAAGAAGGGGTTGGAGCCTCTCCATCTGGATGCCCACAGAAGGGAAGCACATCTTCTGATCCTACTGAGACTACTCTGTCCTACAGCCTTGACCCTTGAAAACCAAGAAGAGAAAATGGGCACTGCCTCTGGGCAGCCAGAAATGTCAGGCACACTGGTGGCAGCCCAGAGAAATGCCTACACTTCATCTTCTTTGTTGAGGCTTTGCTAGTATGTTAATATTTCTGGAGATAAATACTGTGCTGGTAAGCAGACTGGAAAAAAATAATAAACAAATAAAAGAAAAAGAATAAAAGACCATGGTAATTAAAGCAAAGGAAACAATGAGACAGTAGTTGCAGCATGTGCAAAGGAAGAATGCAGTGCTGCAGGCATGGGGCTCGCTCCCATGTGGCCTCTGCGCAAGACCCCACGAGTGGGGGCAAGATGGGGGACCCGGCACGTAGGGTGGAACACATTAGGTACTCGAGCAGCCTGAGCTTGGCTCCCCCTCTTGAAGTTTCCAAGCGTACTTGCAGTCCTCCAGGTAGCTACGAGAGGGGGGAGAGCCACCGGTAGGTTTCTGCTGGGTTGAAATAACAAAGTCTAGTGGGTGCTGCAGGCTGGCGCCCGGCCAGCAGACAGACAGGGACAAAAAATCCAGAAAGGTTTTTAATACACTCGCAAAGAATAGCTTCTGGTGGACAAAAGAGCGCTTGTATTTTTGTTCTTTCCTTTTCCTGCCTCCAGGAAACTTTAAATAGACTGATTAGAGGCATGCATAGGATCCGTCTCTAATGAGCTCTGAAGTGCGCCGCTTAATGGCAAGGTGATGCCAGCCTCGGATTCTTTCTTTATTCTTGCTGAATAGGAGAACAGTCCTGATCCCGAGTCTGGGACAGGAATCGAGAGGAAGACAGTTTTGCACTTGCTCATCCAGTGGGTGCTGGATGGCATCACCCTTTGGAGAAGCACCTGGTGCAGAGCCAAGCTCTCAGGAGGTGACCGGCAAGGTGGTGGCTGCTGGGTAAATGCAAATACTCCCAGCCGAGCATTAGCTATAGGATTTGCTTCAGTAATTACCTCTGCTTTGGTCTTATGACCCAACATAAGGCAGAATGACTCTTGGCCAAATTACAAGTTGCTGAGAGGTCTAGGGCATTCGGGTATGTGTCCTCTACCTGTTGGAGTGTGCTGCAAACCAGTGGGCATTTCTGGTTCTCTGGCTTTTATTATTCTGCATGCCTGATGACTAGAGGCTGCTTTGAGGCACTGACTAGAGAGCCTAAAGAACCATAGTTATCAATAGATGCAGGAGCAGGAATGAGTTTCTTACTCTTTAATATGAAGACATCCCTGCCACCAGGACCAGTAGAGAGCTATGCATGCTAGAGACAACCAACAGCCGAAGGGGATGTTTCCTCTTTTCTGGCCATAGGGACAGAGTCCTCTCTTCTTTTACACACAGCAAAAATTCCAGCCACCATCCGTACACCTCGGATAATTAGGGAACCTAAACATTTGGCTCATGGCAGCAATTTTGTCTTCTAACAAGGGGAACAGCGTTCCCCTAGGTCCCACTCTCTTTGAGCCGTGCTGCTATGACAGTAATGCGATTGTCACTGCCATGGTATGCTTAACCTTTGCCAAACCAGAGCTGAGGCATTAAGTCAGATCTTCAACTCACATGTCTTAAAGGGCAACATAACCTGTGCTGCCTCTACAGGCCCGTAACAATAAGCATGAAAATGTGACAAGCGTAAGCCCTAACAATGATTGATGCAGATAGAAAAAATAACAAAGAGCAGCTAAAAAACACTGATGCAGTGGAATTCCTGGGAGCGGTGTCTCCATGGCATCAGCAGCCAAGTGCTGGGACACCAGGAGAAAGGCTGGATTTGCCCGTGGTAGAAAGGATCGCCACACTACACAGCGAAATTCCAGTAAATGGGACAAGAGCTGATGGTGTCTGGAAGTGGTAGTGCCACTGCTGCCCGGATAATGGTCTGAATTAGATTATGTGAAAAAAGAAGGAATATATAGACCACCAGCTGCTCAAAGGCTTACAACAACCTTGCTTTTATTGTTCAGCTAAGTTAGAGGTGGGGCATCAGAGGGATTCCACGCATACCACTGCAGAGAAATTTTAATATGTTCCACGCTGACACATATAAAAAGGAAATAACAGCTGATCATAGCCAGCAGAGCCTGAAGCATCTCTTCATATGCCTGCACAGAAGAATGGGCAAAGAGGGGTGCTTTTGGTCAGAGAGATGGCCAACCGAGCTGACCTGGCAGCAGCACCACTTTTCTCCTGCCACCAAGCTGGCCTTTGGTGAAAGGGCTGTTGAATGGGAAGCAACGAAAGAGAGATGGAAAAAAGGTGAAGCAGGCACGGCTACTGACCCCATCCCAAGATACCAGGGTGTGTAGAAGGGCAGGGGAGCGGAGAGGCTGAACGCTTAACATGATGAAAAGAAACACGTGTTTACACAACCCACAGCAATCCAATGGAACAAGATATTGCAGAGGGCAAAAGTTTAGCAGGGCGCAGCAAAAGGACTTGATATGTATGAGAGGGTTGCAGCCGTAAGGGTTTTATTTTTAAAGAGTTTGGGGAAGGGTTGTAAACTCTTGGGACTCTGAGAGCTCAGTTGATGGGGTTAGGGGAAAATCCTTCACAGCAGCAAGTTCCCCTGTAGCTGCCTGCCCCGGGGTCTCTGTGTCTTGCTTTGATGTGGCCGCTTCCAGCCACGCTCAAGAGGTGGATTACTCAAATAACAGGGGGCTGTGGTGCGGGCTCATGTAGCAAAACTTTCCTAAGCCGCAGAGCAGCAAGTCTGTCCCGGTACTCAGGGGGACATTAGAGGCAAAGGAACTTGTCCTGTTTGTAATATAACTGCCTGATAGTTGTAATTGCATTTACAACAGTAGTATTTGGAAAATAAATAAATAAATTATACTGTCAATTAAATAAATAAACTGCCAGACTTTTTGCAAAAACAAATGTCTCAGTGGCTTCACGCAAACTTTGCACCCTAGGTCTTCAGCTCCTTTCAAGATCCAAGGACAGCCTTGGTCACTTCCAAGAGCATCTAGGAGCAGAGGGCTGGGGAGGAGATAGGATCAGCTGCAGGAAATGGGGAATGAAGTCACTCCATGAGGATTCCCTGTCAAATGAGTCACAGGGGCATTGGTGCCAGACCTCCAAGGAGGTGGTTCGCTTCCCTCCCACCCTGGCAAAAAACACTGCAATGCTGGCAACTCAAGCAAGCAAGAATATACACGTGGCACATTAGGGATTGTTCCCTATGGCACGTTAGGAGTTGTCCCCTATGACACATGAGAGGTTGTTCTGGTGGTGTGGATGGCTATTGCCAACATCAGCCATGCTTTTGTGGCTACCTGGGGTATTGCTACTGATACCTGTACACAAGACTGTCCATAACAAGAGTCCTGCTCTGCAAGGAGGAATCATCAGCATACATGCATCTGCTCAAGAAAAAGTGCTGAACAAAACCAGGAAACTTACACAGGACACATTCACGTAGTGATCTGAGTTTGTAATTGGAATAATCAGCAGTAGCCCCTAATTATATGCCTTAACTAAATCAAATCACATTCTATTTTGTAAGCCTGAAACGTCTTCTATTCCTTCCCCTTTTGCTTTTAAATGGAAAATCTTAAAACATCTTCTTATAATACCAGTATTACAAATAACACTGCATTGTTCCAGCATGAATAATGTCAAGGTACAAGTCACATTGGTAACCCCTGATTCAAGCTGGTAAGTAATTACTCACCAAATAGTTGTATTTAAGTCAAGGGAATTATTCATGTGCATAACTGCTCACAGATATGAGTAAGGTCCCACAGCCTGGGCAAAAGTGAACATCATTAGCAATTCAAAAGAAAAGAATAGAGGCCCTAAAATGTAGGTGGAGGAAGGACAAATAACAACACTGCGATTATTATATCCAATTCATTGACCCCCCACCAGGCATATGGGCTGCTTCCAATAGGAAATAATTTTACAGTGAGGAACTGGTTTGAAGTGAGTTTGTACCCACTGGTGGTTTTAAATAATCATTCGACTGTTCTCTTCCAGTATGCAGTGTCCTCACCTCTCAGCAACTAGGACAGAGTCACAAAGCTGTAGAAACTGTGACAGTTAGCATTTAGGAAATGTTTTTTCATCTTTAAAGAACAGCAGGAACTTTAGCAAGTTACTTGTCAAGAACGCTAGTCCAAGGTAGAAACAAATAAGATTTATTACAGGGAAACTAAGAGAGAGACTTAAATCAGCTTAAAAGGTAGGATAAGAAATCTGCTTGACAGTCCCACAGGGGTCAGTCCACACACGCTGCCTTGCAAATTCATATTTGCCTCGAGAAAATTATCCCCCCCAACACACATTTGTTGTGAGTTGCTCTGCTGTCACTAGGATGTTTTGCTAGCATAGCACAAACAACTCAAACAACTGAGATTGCCCTTCACGTGGTTTGTCTTTGTTGCTCTTTTTTTATTACTATTATTTTTTGCTACTGGACCCATTAATTTGAACTTTTATAGGATGAGTTCACTCACCTGAATCTCAGCAGGGAGATGGGGCTTTCTTCCACAGCAGGGCTCTCTCGGAGCAGTATCCACACTGGGGGATTGCACTCACACTCCTCTGGTACTTTATCACTTGGCTCATAACAGCGAAACTCCTCTTTTCCCCCAGAGAGGCAGAGAACAGCTACACTCGCGCCCCTGACACCGAGGCAGAGTGAAGAATTGCCCCGGTAAGCTGGGATTTCAGAGTGCTGAAAGCCTCCCCCTGTCCTGCAGTGGGCGGCCAGGGGGTCCTGTGCAGCATCCTCCCACGCCACTGACTGCCTGCACGGCCAAGCTGCACGATCTGTCGTGCCGAGGGGGTAGGCTACCTACTAAATATACCCCTCGGGGCTACAGCACAGGCAAACACCGCGGCTTTCCTCCTAGGCTTCAGCCAATCAAGGATGTGTATTAAATCTAGTCTAATCCATAGCCAGTGCTGTCCAGTCCGTAGTAAAGCTTCCCAGAAGTTTGGATAAATAATAACGTGCAAATTAAAAGTGCTCCTGCAAAGCATGACACACAAAGCTAGAAATAAATATTGCCTGTTGTTTCAAATTATTCTGAGCACTCCAGCAGATGACTGGCAAGAGAACAGCATGCATAAGTAGTAATAAAAGTAAACAGTTCAGCTTTAAACTAGCAGGCTTGCCTGTGTTCATAGAGCCCTATTGTAATGGGACAAAGGCAGTGCTGGCGGTACCGGCGCTCTCGCTATAAGCTCAGGGCAGCACCCAGCTCATCCATTCACTCCAAAGCCATACAGTGACAGCCAGCACAGAATTGCACACATGAGCCCACAATGCTCACAAAAACAGAAGTTTAAGCAAGTTGCTCAAAAGTACACTGTGCTACCTCTCCACTTGCTTACAGGCATCCTTCAGGCAGAAGACAGAATTAAAGATACGATAATAAGAAGGAGGCACAGGTACTAGAGCCGTGTCCAGTCTACATTATTGCAATCCAGTTAAAAACTGGCACACAGGGAACATGTATTTGTCAGATAAACAGGCTAAGGTCTCGATTTAAGTCCATGAAACACTCAAAATCTGGAGGAACCCCTTATTTGCTTGCTTACCTTCGGCAAATGCTCTGCTCCTTCCTTCCCTCCAACTCTTCAGAGAGCTAAAAAGAGGTCCTGTTACTTCCAAATGCTTTGTTCTTCTGTCCCTCTGTCACATGGCTTGCCTTTTATATTTGCAACACACAAAAGTTAGGGCTGTTATTTAAGAGAGAGAGGGAGAGAGAGGGAGAGAGAATGTCAAATGGAAAAGTGCCATTGCAGTCATATATCAATCAGGGCAGCGGCAGCAGCAGCTCGCTGGCAAATGGGAATTCCACAGAAATGCGAAGCTCTTGTTATCTGAGAAATCACAAAACACCACCAGCCAAGCTCCCCTCTGCAGGGACTTATTAGTGGCAAGCTGGGAAATAGAAGGAAATGTAGTTTTTCTGTTGATGTTGTTATTGTTTCAGATCTGGAGATATGTATGCGAGGGCACATATGAGACAGTGGAATATAAGTCCTGAATAAAATTCCTTTCTAAATAAATGCACTGTGTGCAAGATAAAGCAAACCACTGTGAAGTGGAGTAATTGGAGCAAAGTGAATAATCTCAAAATAACAATTTAAAAATTTGCTATGTGTTTGCTCTTGGAAAAAATCCATAGGGAAACTGCCCTTTCCCTGGATTACTCATTAATATCTTTTTTTTTTTTTTTTTTTTTTTTTTTTCTGATGATTTTTTTAAAGAATATTTTTACGTGATTGATCTCAGATATCCTAAATTCAAGCTGTTCTGCTTTACTGCAATTGGTCACCTAAATCATCTGACTCTCCCAGGCTTTCCAGCTGGGTAAGCAGGCAAGCATTTTCTGTACTAATATTTGTGGGCAAATCTGCAGTTCAGATGCTTCAAACAGTCTCACCCCAAATTCAGAAACTTCTCTCAAATAAACCCTTTATTCTCACAGAAGCTGGGTTATTTAAGATTTCAAACCGACATTGTCTTTCTGCTTTACCCACCTTCCTCCAAAGAATGCCAAGTTTGAAAATGCTCCTCCTTCAAACCTTTTACATAACTGTTGTGCCTTTTATGTAAAAATGAATGCCCTGGGGGGCTGAAGGCAGACTCCATCCAGTGGAGAAATGCACTTACAACGAGCGCATCCCAAACATGTTTGGATATGCGTAGCTCTGGATGCACCGAACCTCCTTTTTCCTCTGTTCCCCAAGAGGAGGACGTTTCCCTTCCTTTTGGAGTGCCCCCTAGTCGTCCTGAAGCAGTACAGGAGCCCAAGGAAGAGCAGACCTTAGCCAGTTAATTAAAAAATAGGCGACATAGCTGGCCATTCACAAGCTGGATCTGTTCAGAGGCACTGGCCAGCAGATGGATGGGGTCCTGTGTCGATTGTGTTTGAACTCTAAAGGAAAGTTGGTATTTGATGGATGATGTTATTAGCTAAATGTCTTATGTGGTATAAGATCAAAGAGCAGATGGAAATTATGCCTTAAAAATAGAATAATCTAAAAGGGGAATGGCTTGTAGATGAGTAAGCATCATGGAAACAATAAAGGAGACATTCTTTGGCTTGCCTTGCTGCAGAGCCAGGTTTGGCTGGTGGGATAAGCAAATGATCCACTTAGGACCCAGATCCTTAGGATGTGAGTTTTGCTGCACATTTTTCCCCTCATATTCAGTGTTTACTTTGTTTGGACTCTTAAAGAGAGGAATGGCCAGCAGGTTGAGGGAGGTGATTGTCCCCCTCTGCTCTGCCCTTGTGAGGTCTCACTTGGAGTGCTGTGTCCAGGTCTGGGGACCCCAGCACCAAAAGGGTGTAGGACCATTAGAGTGGGTCCAGAGGAGGGCCACAAAGATGCTCAGAGGGCCAGAGCACCTTTCTCCTATGAAGAAAGGCTGAGGGAGATCTTCAGCCTGGAGAAGAGGACTCTGGAGAGTCCTCATTGCAGCTTTTCAATACTTAAGGGGGGGCTTATAAAAAAGACAGACAGCAATTTTTTGCTTGGGCAGATAATGATAGGTCAAGGCAGAATGGTTTTAAACTAAAAGAGGGGAGATTTAGATTAGAGGTTAGGAAGAAATTCTTCATTCAGAGGGTGGTGAGGCATCGGAACGGGTTGCCCAGAGAAGCTGTAGATGCCCCATCCCTGGAGGTGTTCAAGGCCAGGCTGGGTGGGGCCTTGGCCATCCCACCATCTGGTGGGAGATGTCCCTGCCTATGGCAGGGTTGGAACTGGATGATCTTTAATGGCCCTTCCAACCCAAGCCATTCTATTATTCTGCAATTCTATGATTAAGTCAGATGTGGGTTTCTCTCACAGACTATATGTGTCATGGCGCTCTGCCTCCCTTGCCACATTCACCCAGGGTGGACAATGGCACAGCTCAACAGCATCTTTGCCTTGTTGGAGTTGCAGGCTGAAATGCCACCAGCGTTCTGACATTGCACTTATATTAAACAAATAGACTACCAGGAACAATAGTTTTGAATTTAGCCAACTCCTGCTTTTTGAACTGAAGTCATTGGCCCTTTGGTCATTCAGCTGCCATATCCATTTGTCTCTTGTTATTTATTTTCCATGGAAAAAACACGGATATTATTTTTCCATGGGAAGGGTGTGGTTCACGTACCTGGTTGCTCACACTTAGGAACTGCCACGTCCAAGACAAAAGCCAGGCTAAGTAGCTCCTGGGTAAAATTTGCCAGGAGATAGTAGATAACTCATTTGCCATCCTTATTGCAAATTATGTTCCTTAAGTTCTTACTAGCGCAGCATATGTTTGTTTTCTTTGTGTCATTTATAGGAGACAATATCCATATTAGTTACTTGTTGGGTGCCAGGCTTACTTTAAATGCTCATTAATTATCAGTTACATGTCAAAAAGGTATTTTTGAGAAGTAGTACTCAGTTGTTTTCTACCACAACTACAGCTTTACAGATTCCTAATACAGGAAAATCTGCAGACATTGGACTAATTTTTATTTTTTAAATTAAAAATTGCTTTCAATTTTTCATCTTCAGCTTCAAGTCCATCTTTAGCAGTAAGTAGGAGTTAATCAGCAGTTAATTAACCTCACAGGCTGGCAACTTATAAACTGACACCCTCATTTGTGGTCTGAATGAACTTACACAAGATTGCAAGCACAAAAGCTAAAGTATAAAATATAGCCTTTCCCCTCCTCCCAAACTCCCCAAAAGTTATGACCTATAACTTTTTCATAGTTGTTCATAAATCTTCATCTTCTCTTAACCACTGTCACTTAATCCTTCCCATAAAAACAGTATTTTAAATAAACAAATAAAAGCAGAAAGAGTGGATCAGAGCTAGGTTTTCAAAGATGATTAGACATTTGAGAAGACCACAGATGTTTGGTACGATTTCCAGAAGATCTAAAGATCCTGCTGCCATCCCAGTTTTAATCTGAGTTCTCTTCAGGGGAATTTATCTTACCTTGCACAGGAGTCACCAGAAAACTAAGTTTAGGCTCTCCCAACAGGAAATTGAGAGTTTCCATTCCAAATTGCATTCATTTCAGGCCAGTTTAAGGTAGTCACCAGTAACAATCTTTCTCCTCATGAACAAAAAAGGAAAATTTGCTAAATTAGTAGGACTAAATACCATTTTTTTAGATAGGTAAAACTAAGCAGGATAAATACCACCCAGAAGTACTGAAGCAGTAGTTTTGAAGAGATAGAGAACCACTTCTGAATGGAGTTCTACCAACATTCATGGCTCTATCCTCATGAAACGCATTGTAGCCCTGCAGCCCTAATTTACTTGCTTCCCTGTTCCACCTCAATATGCCCTACAAGACGCAATATTTGTTCTCAGAAAAACATTGTACTACCATTACCTGCAACTTAGTAGAACTGAATTCTTTGCCTCATTAGCATCGTCAATTTCGCATTGCCTCCTCAAAAGAGCAGGATTTCACCTCCACATAGTGCGCTTGTTGTGAAATGCATTCTGATTTCTGCAGCAAGATAAGCCTCAAGTTTCACTTTGAAGGATTTTCCAGTGCTGCAAGTTCATAGTCTTTGTTGTGCAATTTTTGCTTTCTGAGATGATGGGTAACAGACCTCAATACCATCAAATGTACTGTCAGAAGAGGCACAACTTGGTATATGTGCTGGTTGCACCTGTGAAGGCCATGAATAGAATAAATTTGCAAGGACACTTTTTAAATTTAGATATATACTCACGCACAGACACAGACATGCATGCTATTTCTGCAAGCAATTAGAGTGGGCAGGATGCATAGGAATACAGCTCATAGAAGGATGATGCTTTGTTCGATTATTGAATTGGTAAAGGGTGGACTATATTAGGGACTTGGCTATTGGTATTTTTTTTACAGATGGGAATGTAGTGGGAACTGAAAGAATTGTAACGATGGGGAAGGGTCTATAGTAACAAGTAACATAATGTTTATATAAAGAGCATATATTTTGTACAGACAAAAGATACCCAGAATCCTAAGAGGAGCTATTTTCTATCTCTTTTAATAATCCAAATAAATACTAGGTAAATAATAAACCCAACATGTAAAATTACACACCCATGTACATTAACCTAGGATCAGGTGCCACAAATGTCTTTCCAGCCAACAGATGCTTTTCACACCTTATTTTATCCTGCCATGCATTCCCTGAGATGCATTTTGCAAGGTTATTTAAACACCTGCCTGCGTATATTCTTCCATAATCTAAACAGGCCTCTTCTTTTAGTATTTCTTTGAATACATGAATGGGTATTGTTAAGAGATGGTATCTGGAAGTGTTTATTCAGTGGCTTACACATATGTCATTACTAGAGCAAAGCACCCTTTATTTAGGGTCTAAGGCTGCTATAAAGAATACTGCGAAAATTGGGTCTGGACTATGTGCTTAGACGTTTTACCACAGAATTCAGACAGACATATTACCTACAGATGAAACGCCTATTTTTTTAAAATGCTGTGAAACTGCATCTGTACCATGACCAGAAGTTGGTGTGCCCCCAGCGTTGGTGTCCTCTTGTTTTCTTCAGCAAAGCAGTGGGAGCCAGTCGTGTAGGTCTCCCCTGGGGTATGCTGCCTACAGGAGGCAAATGATGGTGGAGTACCAGTGCTTAAAAAAGCCAGGCTTAGGAGCCTGGCTGGGAAAACAATGTACCAGGGAGAGATCTTGGATGAACATGGCTTGGACGTGTCTGTGGAAGGAGGGTGGGTGGTGATTCGGATGGGGAAGGTTAAAGTGATCTGAGTCACTGCTCTGCCCTCCTAGAAAAAGGCTGCTTACCATTAATGCCAGTCAGGCTCCCCTGCACTCAGCACAGAGCCTTGAAAATGGGTTGTATTGGAGAAGTGAAGAAGCCTGGATTCCTACGCATTTTTAAGCCTATGTCCCTCATAGTTGCCCACTCAGGTTTTCATTACCTTCAACTCCCCGGCCCCTTCATCTCCTGAGGATGTGGTGTCCCACCATGCCTCAGTAGTGCCTTTTGCTCCCACAGAAATTTCTACTTCTTTTTAAAGCTCCTACCAGAATACTGAGCAAGGGGCATTGTGCCCTCACTGGTGAGCATGAACATGCTCATCATCTGTAGTGTTGCAGCTCCTCACCTCAGACTGCTGAACTGTATGTGCTTCAGTTCCCTTCTGCCAGATATCAACAGCATGCAGCACTCTTGCCTAGGGACCATGCCTCCTTACATGTCCAAAAATTTATCAAGAAACTTAGTTTTCTCTGAGACCTCCGCCTTGCTGTAAAATTGATTGAAATTAGTTGGCTGGCTGTAAAGCCATTGAGAGAGACTATGGTGAGGGGTGGTGGACAGAAAGGCAGCTCAATCCTACAAGAAAATCATGAACGTGTCTTTTTTCTACCTTCACATTTTAGAAGATAGTGTATCTTTGTCCTCAAAGAGACTGTGGCCACCATAATCCCTATCCCCATCTCCTTTGGAGTGACTGGATGCACCACTCTGGATGCCCAGGCAAAGGGTAAATCATGTATAAACAGCACAGGCCTGACTACTTCATGGGGCTGCAAACACATCATCCTACCTCCCCAGATCATTTTAACCATTAGTCTGAAGATCTGGTGCTAATGTTTGTTCCTAAATTCTTGTTTAGGAGTCAAATCTTAGGGTACTGCAATGACAAAATGCTGGCCAGCATTTCTACCACACTCTGCCTGCCATTGCCACTTCTTTGTATCTAATGAAGAAAGAGGAAAGCTGCTGTGCTTCTGTGAATCTCAGTGATATGGATCAACAGTTCTGCAGATACTTGTGGGATTTCTCTGCCCTTTCTGAAGCTAGAAATCTCAGACTCAGCTAGTCGCTCTTGGTTCCTCTTATTGTTGGTGGAAACTACAAATAGGTGCTGCTCATAGGGCTCTTTATTTGATGATGCTAGGCTGAACTGCCTCTTGTCAGTATCTGTTTCTTTCCATTAATAACAAAGGAAGACAAGAGTGTTGGCCAAGATGCCAAGAGTTCTGGTTTACTAATCCAGCTGTTGGATGCCTTGGCTATGGCACATGAATTCCACCTTAAAGTTTGCTTGAAATTATCGTATAACCATATGCCGTGTATACATAATATGCCAGATATCCATAGTTGTGCATAGGTCAATGCTAAGTATTTTGCTTTTTTTTCCTGAGGCTGCAGGAAAGTTTTGTGTCAAACAGTGTGGGATAATAACACTTGATGTGCAGTGTAGAGTTTGCAGTGTATTTCTTCCATCTGTTGGAGGGAGGAAGAAATACACTGCAGAGATTTGTAACCTGTCAAATGCTTATCTGAATATCAAAGAGCAGTTATGATGTGTCCTGTGGGATCTCCAAACCACATCTAAAAGTAGGCTCTATTAACCCTAATCTCTTGTGTGAAGGAGTCTTAATCATGCCCCTTATGGGTTTCTCTTGTGGAGTTTGAGACCTTGGAATACAGCCTACCTGTGGTGTTTCTTCTCCCAAGGAATTTCTCCCATGCATCTCCAGCATTTATTTACATCTCTGCCTCCCCGTGCAGGTGATACATGATGCACCTTGGGTATCAGAGTTGGTTTATGCCCTACCATCCCAAAAGTTTCTGAGGGTCAAACTGTAGCTTCATCTCCAATACGGTTTGCACAACAAAGAGGGGAAAAAAAAAAAAAAAAAAAAAAAACACAACTCAGGTGGCAGGAGTCACTCCACTTACTTGAAAAGAGCTTTTTTGCCTTCCTCAGTATATCAGGTGTAGGAGTGTGATTTGCACAACATTTCTGTAATGACAAGAACTCTTCCGTAGTTTCACTTATAGCAGCAAAAATGACCTGGCAAGATACAACCAGATTCTAATAATAGCAACCTTATTTTGTTATAGCCCCCTGCCAATACCTACATGACATGATTTTCTTGCAGTAAAATTGCAATAACCAAAGTGGAGATGTTTTTCCACGCTGCTTATTATCTGAAATTAAATACAATTAATTTGTTTACTACCCAACTTTGTGTGGTCACTCCCTGTACAAAACCTCACATTTAAAAAGGAAGCAGTAAGTGAAAATCAGCCCCAGCTGTACAATTTGGGTTAAAATTGGAGGGCAGCTTGCCATATGTGAAGTTGCTGAGAAGAAATGCTATTTAGAGCAGGAAATTTGTGATTCATAATTGACATTAACTCTAGTTACCCTCCAATGTGCATGCTGTACTTCATGTGAAATTATTATAACCAAAGAAAGGCCATTCCCTTGAGCAAGTTCAAGTTAATGTTTAGGAAACCATTTAAGTTATTATTAGGACAAAAGTCATTATGGTGGAATGGTCGGATGCTCAGATTGTGCCCTCAGTTGCAAAACCTGTGCATTTAAATACCTCTTTTCAGGTAGCTCTTCAGACATGCTCATTTTGGCCAACCCACTGAAATTTCAGCCTCGCAAATGTCCCCAGTACAAACTCCCAGCAGTTTTAAAAACAGCTAGAGATCATTCAAGCTCTCCCTGTGGGCATCTTCCTAACTGCGCCCAAATTTGTGCTAGCCTTTGGTTTCACATGTCCCTCTGCACTCAGACGAACTCCTCGGGCCACAGCGGCTGGAAACAGGGCCCAAAGGACATGTCTGTACCCAGCTGTGTGCAGGCCCCAGCTTTGATGCACCGTGTGTGGGCAGACACCAAAATTGCAGAAGGCAGCTTGTGGAAATTCAGAGACTGCCCAAGGGCCAGATCCTCACCTAACGGGAGCCAACAAGGCTCTGAGGCCTTTGGGGCAGCCTGTGACCCTGCAGTATGTGTTAACTTGGTACCAGGCTGATGTCCACCTCAGCAGACAGCTGCTCTACCTCCTGGTCTCCACAGCAGAGGAGCCCACCGAGCTTCCTTGGAGTGCTGCAGTTTATCCAGTCCAAATGAACATGTGAACTTAATTACTCCACCGTCCTGTAAGCTTAGAATAAGGAATTAAATAGATCTTGTTATGGATTTTGATATGAGTGAAATTTTGGCAAGTTATGCAATTTTTATAAGCTTTTTTTTTTTTTTCACATGAAAGTAAGAACATCTTTCCTTCTGATATAGAATATGCCTCAAGCTGCAAGCATACATGTAAATCAGAGGCAGACTTCAGGCACAGAAAGAGAGAAGAGACTCACACGGTTATAAATTCAAGCATCTTTGAACTTGAGAAAAGCACTGTAAACCACTGCCACCCTATTACCACTAAAAAGGAGAGATCTGGATTCCTCTCTCCAAGGCGAAGTCCTCTGCAGGCCCAGGGGACTGAAGATGCTGGGCCGTGGCTGCTTAAGATCTCCCGGGCCTGAGCTGACTGTTTTCAAGTAGAGGACAGACAAAGGAAAGTTTGCCCTCATGCGGCAGAGCTAAAGCTTCAGAGCCTTCCCTGAAGGAAGCAGAATTAACTCCAGGGAAAGGAATTGGGATTTGCCAAGTGCAGGAAGTCAGCTAGGACAGACAAGCTGATAAAAGGTCAAGCAGAGACTGTGAGACACCTCAGGAAAAAGCCCTGAGGAGGAAAGGCAAGCCAAGCCTGCACTGGGAGTTGCTGGAAGAGTATATACGATAGCGACGTCTTCTCAAGCTGCAGCTAATGCCCAGCATTTGGGAAAAAAAGATGCAAGAATTGCTGCAGATTATGTGGTCTGTGAAAGAATAAACATGAAATTATGGTGAACAGCATGGGTGAGGAGGATGGCAGCAGCACCAGTAGAGGGAAGGGGCTTACTCACAAGAGCAATGAAAAATGTTGTTGCACAAGATAAATGGACAATCAGCCCCTAGGCAAATGGAAATAATCAATTTTCGGCTGGACAGAGCTGCACAAGCTGATAAGGGGTCTGACAGGGTTACGAGCACTGAAAGAAAAGCTACAGACAGCATAACATAAGAAAAGAAAGGGCTCAGAATGGGTTGTTTTCCACTGAAGGAGATAAAGGCATGTGTAAATGAAAGAGAGTTCATAACAGTGTCAAGGATTTTTAAAATGTTACATCCTTGATCTCATCTGAAGGGTGAATGCTCTGGAACAAAAAAAAAAAAAAAACAATAGTGGAAAAGGCAGAGGAGCTCCAGGGAAAAGAGATGCTCCCCGCAAGCTGCAGAGCAGAGCACAGCAGCACCTCTCCCTCTCCATCCCCACCCTGGCCAGGGGCATGGGCAGCAAGCCCAGGGCTGGGAAGCAGTGGTCCAGGGAGAAAGGCAACCCGTGGGGAGCCCACACCCACCCACAGGAGGGAACATCGCTTACTGAGCAGATGAGGAAAATGGGATCAGAATGTGAAGAGAGAATGTTTTCCTCATCTCCCAGAGGGCAGTGGCTTTTAGGACATGGCTCATGTTATACGCTATACTTGACATGCCACCCTTGGGCAGGAGCCCTTCTTAAAACTGAGCATGCCTCCAGCATTTAGGAGATGTTCTTGCCTCACTCTGCAGTGACTGAAGCTGAAGGTGTTTTTCAAGAAACCTGGCATGAAAATCCACCTTTGGACTGCATAAAGCTTCCTGGTGTCCGTATGCAGTCTTACTGTCAGAAGGGAAGAATATGTACAGACCTGGGAGCTTGGTCAGTGACTGCCACAGATGCTGCCCAGGCTGCTGCCCCACAGACAGTGGCTCAAGCTGTTGGCCACGGTGAAGGCACCTGGTTTTCCCACTCCCTATCAAACACTGAAGGGAAAATTTTAAGAAGTCTTTGAATGTTAAAGGACACAGGAAGGGCAGGAAAGGTCTGGTTATGTTTCTATGTAGAAGAGGCTGAGGCACCAAGCTCAAGTGTGGTTCCCTGCTGGTCCATGCTGTATTACTCTTGCCCACTCCTTGGCTCTCTTCTAAACCACCCCACTCAGCTGCGTCCAAGCGAAATCTCACAGAGAAGGAATTCAATCTTACCGATGCTATGTGGGCCTGTGGCTTTGGAGCTGGGACTCAAATGCATCCACACGGATGGTGACTGAGGAACTGAAAAACCCTGGAGAATGGGCAGAAAGTTCTAGTGCACCTGACATAAGAACATCTGACAAGGACACAGCCTTGTGGGCACCTGTCAGACCCTGGGGTGTGGAAATGCAGCCACTGGTGCTGGTAAGCCCCTGCCCAATCTGTCTCAGCACAGCAAACTGGGAACTGTGCTCCAGAGCACAGGTGGGTTTGCTGCTTCCTAACAGCACCAGTGCAAATACCTCAGGTGAGGCCAGCATCTTCACTCAACTGTGAAATAATTAGTACATTGCCTATGTGCTATTAACTTTCATGTTGTAGTTTGCTCCTTGTTATGGTTGTTGTGTTTAGCCTGGTAGGAAGGAAACAGGAAGCTAATTTTGGAGGTTCTTGAAAGACCTAGCTGCAGTTATGGTTGTGAGTTGTAGAGTTTCTTGCTGTGCTGTGGTGACTACTTACAACTCAGCCACGAACAAATGCATGAATGCATGAATGAATGAATGATACAGACCTTCGTCAGGTTTCCTGGCCATGAGGTCTGAACTCTGAGCTCCATACACACATCCAAAGATAATAAAAGCTCCAGTTACCCACTCCCTCTTTTACTGTGTTCCCTTTGCTGAATTGAGACACTGCGAAACTTCAACCTATGTAAGATCAAATTCATGTTGCAATCTGCTTCCAGCCTGTAAATTCCAATGATTGTAGGAGATGCTTTGTAACCAGAGTGCCTCATCCTGCTAGCTCACCCCTGCAATTTCAAAGGACCGCTCTGGAAAGTAAGGTGGCAAGACTGTAACTCCAGCTTGCAAAAAGTGGGGGCCGGTTTCATGGTTAAACCTGCTTGCACTTACGCAATCAGGGAGGATTTCCTAATTTTGCAGCTGGTGTAAATTTACCCTTCTGGCTGTACTGCGATAGTATCTTATTTGTTATTTTCAGTACATATTGATCTAATAAATCCAATGAATGGGATGGAACAGCTTTATTGTTTCAATACTTAAAACACTGTAGGATTTTAATTTCTCATGGTGAATTTGGGAGGGGATCATAGCTGTGCTCTAGGCTTTCTAAAAAGCTCTGGAGATTGTGGATGCAATATTTATAGTTTATTATTGTGTTGTTGAATGTAGAAAAGGGATGGTCAGTCTCCAGGAATTATCATTTTGTTATTTTGTGTTTTGGTTTTTCTGTTGTTGTTGTTCTGGCTCAAAACAGAAGGCCTTCAGGTTTAAATATTGAAAAGAGAGGTAGTCATAGCCAGCAAGGCTGATTGTTTTAGTGACGCTGAACAGTGCACAACACCATATGATATCGATGCAGTAGCAGCAGAACATACTGATGTGTACCATGAAGGCACTGTGGCACTGCAGCCTCTGTTATCTCTTCACTCACCATACATGCCTGAACTGCCTGTCCCTGGGTTCATAATCTGGAAATAGTCATGCAAGCTCACTATTCTGGTATTTCTAAGACATGAAGTAATGCTGCAGGGCCACCCTGGAAGTAGGTCAAGCCCATGCAACTGTCTGGAGGACCTGTACTGTAGACAAAACGTTGGCTTTTTGGCACTATGTCTTCTAAAGATGCTTACAGCATAGTTAGGTAACACAACAGGAGAAATACCCATCTTTACCACATCCAAATCCCTACACTGTTAACACCAGGGGTGAATTAGTTTCCATATCTCCCACAGGAATGAAAAGTGATCCATTGCTGCTGCTGTTGGAGCCAGGATGCTGGCTGATGTGGATCTCTGCCTGGTGCGGTGCTGCCATTCTTAGGGTTTTATGATCGACATAGCATGATATGGTACAGCATGACATGGCATGGCACAACAGTTTACTGAACTACATGAATCGAATTAGGAAATCCAGGTGGTTTTGCTTGTCCAAAAGAAAACCTTTCAAAATTATTAAAATCAAATCTCTGATTAATAAAAGCAATATCATGGGTTGTTGATGTTGTCTGTCTGGGTATTTGGGTTTTTGGGTTGTGGGTTTTTTTGTTTGTTTGGTTGGTTGGTTGTTTTTTTTGATGGTTACATTTTCACAGAACATTCTATTTACATTTATTCTGCAATTTCCTGGAGAAAATGACATTGATAGACAACAGAAATGATGTCTTCTGGAATTTTATAATACTAAAATTACAATGCAGATTCTCTGTAGTGGTAAATCAAATCAATTTACTTCAATTGACTATTTTACCAAGCTTGAGAGGCTAGCTCTATGTCTAGTTTGTAAGGAAGTGAAGAACATCTTTGTTCAGCACAGCAGTCTCAGACTGCTCATAATACTCAAGCACTGACATCTCTATATAAGCATTTTCTGTAAGTACCATTGCCAATTCTGATTTTCCAGGTGAAGGCAGACACCTTGCTAAAATGCTAAAATCATTTATTACATGTCTTGAAGGAGAGAGTTTGTTGGCATCCTCCTGTGCAGGGAGACATGCTGTGATCCCAAAGTATTCCATCCATGGCATAGATGAAACACCACCTGCTTTGAAGTTTGGAAGACTATATAATTTTTAATTTATGCAGATTACCATCTTCTCTGGCACAGGAGCAGCACAGGAAAAAAAAAAAAAAAAAAAAAAAAAGCTTTGTAACTGTTTCACAGCAGGCATAACTACATCGCATTTATGTCAGACAGCTAATAATGTAGTTTTTCTTCCACATATACAACTCCTCCCAGGAGCTGTGCAATGACTTAATTTCTATGGCCTTACATGGAAGGATTGTCTGCAGTCAACACACTAATGCTACCAAATCAGAAATATTAAAAAAAAAAAAAACAGAAGATCTGATAAAACCCATCTGGTAATTCTGATGTGTACATCAGACCGGAAACCTACAAATAAGAGAGAAACCCACCAGTCAACAGCTAATTCATTTGCAGACCTGCAGCTGGTAGAACTCCATCAGCAGCAGTGCCCCCCAGACACACCAGAACAGGCAGGGACATCCTCAGGGAAGATGGGCTCTGGTGCTCACATCACCATGTCAGAGGCCTCCTGATGCCCTTGAGTTGCCATCCAAGTGGTGTTGGGTCCCAAGAGAAAAATGAAAATCCTGCCATTCTCAGCAGGGGCCAATGTGAAAAGGGGACAGAGAAAAGAAAATTAAAAAAAAAAAAAAAAAAAAAAAAAAAAAAAAAAACAGTGGTTGGTGCCAGAGGAAGCTGTGAGATGAGCTCAGATTTTGGGGTTGCAGTGGAGACAAGGCAGAACCAGCACTGGTCCCTAGTTGTTGGCCCAGGTGCAACTGCTCACAGCATCCAGAGCATCAGGATCCTACACTTCTACTCCTTTATAGACACAATACATTTATAGGGCAGTGCTTTTTAGGGAAAAAAAAATAAAATAAAAAATTAATTGCAGTGACTTGGGGTATTCCCTGTCACCTGTGCTATGTCCCTCAAATTGTTTGGCTTTATATACAAGTTTAGGGAGCAAAGGCTGCAGGTAAACAACACATCCTTACTTGGCATCATGCTCGCTGCAACACCCAAAGGTAGGACCCAGGCTTGTAAATCTAATTTGGAAGTTTATGTTCTTGTCTTTAACTCATGTAAAAGTGGTGGGGGATAAAAAATCCCTTCAGCCCTTTGCAGGAAACTCTGGCTGAAGCCAGCATCATGCTCCACCTATATGAAGAAGTGGGGGTCCGGCAGGTCATCTGGGAGCAAGGCCACCCAAAAAACAAACCTCCCAGCTTCATCTTTTATGCCTTCCCAGAGACATGCAGTAGGGCACCACCACTCACAACACAATGGGGCTATTTTGGCATCTGGGAACTGAAATCACATGTGAGAAGGAAAAAATGCAAGGAGTTGGGCAGAGAAGCTTCAACTTGAGGCAGGCAGTGATGGACCCTCTCAGGAGGTCACCCATCCCGCAGCTACAGAAAGGAGGTGAGGAAGGAGCCTCCTCCTAACACATGTGAGATGCCCACACCATCCAGACACCTGCCCAGCACCAAATGCTGGGAACCAGAAGGCAAATGCCTTCAGGGAGTCTATGGGGTCTTGAGGTTTTGAAACACTGAGTCATATATATAGGTCTGCAAAGGTCAATGTAGGGTTGGAAGCTTTGGGGAATCACTGCATGACTTTTTAAGTCTTGGTTCATGTGTGCTTTGGATTAAACACAAATATGGTGTAAGTAGGGTTTTTTTTTCCTCCTTTGCCACATAACTGCAGAGGCTGTACACTCAGATCAAGGCAATGTACAGTTCTCATTTAGATTCAAGTACAGTGCCAGTAACTGTTAACAAGTGTTACTCAGCAAATTCTTCTCTTTCTTTGTTTGCTTTCCAGATGGAGTCTGTGTTTCAGATCTTTTCTTGATGGGGAAAACCAACCTATCTACTGTTCTTTTCTCATTTTTTTCTCCCCTCAATAGTGAAACACAACCTTCATACAAGGCTCTCAAAGGAATGTAAAGTTTCCTTGGTTTTCAAAGAGAATCAAAGTAATTTTTTTTGTGTTAAGAGTTTGTTCTGACATTAAACGTGATTAAATGTCATCTTCTGTTTGTCTGCTATGTCTTTATAAATTAAGTTATCAAAATGGTGTTCTGAAAATTTAGTTTTAAGTAATCCCAACCTGTTTTATTTCCTTTGCCCCATTTCTTACTTTATATTAAATTTTGAAAATTGTTTTTAGAACTTCCTGGAATAGGAACAAAAATGATTCATCACTGCTGGATGGAGGAGAGAAGTGTTTGGTAGGAAAAGAGGTGGGGGGAGATAGGAAGAGCAAACAAGGGAAAAAATGTATTTACTGAATCTCTAACTTTCAAGCGTCCAACCTACAACTGGTGTTGCCAGCCTGGCCTGACAGTTCTACATTTTCTTTTGACATTTGAAGATTAAGGGAATCATTTATATGCAATAGTACCAGCAGGCAGTCAACTCTGGTCTCTCCCCACCTCTTTGGGACCTGTTGCCGAAGTGATAACATGGAAACTGCATTGCAGAAATGGCAGGGAACATGCACCCATACCAGAGACCAGTTATTAACTGATCTCCTGATTTAAGGCGATATTGAAATCATCCCCAGTCCTGCTTCTCTTCTATACTGAGTGGTTGCAGATAGACATTTCCTTTTAACTCTATGTTTGTGTTTTATTTCTCCCTTAAAATTTTGGTAAGGACACAAGTAAGGATATCACTTAATGGCTGCTATTTATTTTATAAAGTAAACATGAAACAATTGACCGTAAGTTTCAAGTTCATAGTGCTTTACTGGGGTTTGATTCGAAAACCACTAAAAATCTACTTAAAGGTACTTCACTTTCTAAAGGTTTCTGAAATGTATCCAAAACTGACTTGTAGAAGTAACATATCGACATTGCCTTTATTTATCATTTACCTTTTGATCCTGTGTCTTGTGGCTATAAGTTCATTTAAGCAACATGACTTGTTGGTAGGTAAGATCAACCTTAAAGCTTTCTCTTCACTAGAAATACCTACCCTAGGTGGCAAATGGAAATAGACACATGATAGGCTTCAAAGGAAGGAGGATTGGGAGGGAAGGAGGTAGGGGGAGAAGAAGGAAGGGAGGGAGGGAAGAAAGGAGGGAGAGAGGGAGGGAGGGAGGGAAGATGGAAGGAAGGAAGAGAAACAAAGAGAGAAAGAGAGAAAGAGAGAGAGAAAGAGAGAGAAAGAGAGAAAGAGAGAAAGAAAGAGAGAAAGAGAGAAAGAGAGAAAGAGAGAAAGAGAGAGAGGGAGAGAGAGAGAAAGAGAGAAAGAGAGAGAGAGAGAGAAAGAGAGAAAGAGAGAGAGAGAGAGAGAGAGAGAGAGAGAGAGAAAGAAAGAAAGAAAGAAAGAAAGAAAGAAAGAAAGAAAGAAAGAAAGAAAGAAAGAAAGAAAGAAAGAAAGAGAAAGAAAAAGAAAGGAAGAAGAGGAATGGCATGAAGGAAAATGAAGGTTTTTTTATAACTTTGATTTAACATCCAGCCTGATCCAAACCTGTTATTCAGAATATGTTTCCTTGGGGGTTTATAATGAGACTACTACAGAGAAACCAGTGTGATCTGACACAGCATAAACTGTTCAGCAGCCTGCTGAAAACACAAATAGCTCACAATGACAGGAAAATCAAACTGTAACTGCCTGGAATGTGATATTATAAAATGCAAGATTATAAAATATCAAGATCCAAATTAAAATTCAATATATTTGTTGAAGTTGTCAGCAAAGCCATATGGACTATTGGAAAATGCTCAGTGCATTCCATGCAGTTGCTAACAGCAGCCTTTGGACAAGGAAAGAAGTTGCAAGTTTAAAATAAAAATAAACATTAAAAAAAAAAAAAAGTCTTCTGATGTCAATCCAAAGTATTCCAAAAATGGAAAATGTAATGGGAAGCAAGTAGTGAAAAGCCAGCTTGGGGTGGGGGGGGGTAAACAAAGGCAACTGTAGCCTCTTACAATGATGCCTCAAAGGCAAAGACAACTTACCCTTAAACAGAGGGGTTTTCAGGAGGTACTTTCCTGTGTAACCATGACCTTGCAAAATCTGTGGTATGTAGAGACTGCAGTATTTAAAGGAATGTGCTATCAGAAACTGCTATCAGATTAGGCAATGTCATATGTACAAAGTTAAATGTCAAAGAGAGAACTAGCCAGCCTGCTAGGCTAGCCATTAGAGTTAGTGAAGATAGCTAACTGTACTAAGGTATCCCTATCCAGGAAAGCAGTTAAACAAATATTTAGATTGAGCATACAACTTCAGCATTCACTTAAATGATTTAATACACTGAGACCAGATTAATGAAATTCGACTGCTATTCATCCTGCAGCACAAAAGTGTGCTCTATACCGTAGATATGAAAGCATATAAGATAAAAGGAAAGATGAAATAAAAAAAGAGGTGCTACTTACCTGTGCTATACATTTTGTCTTTTTTATGGAGCCATTTGTAATCATTCCTAAGCATGGTTTGCATTAAGGCTGGATCACAAATGACACCTACCATGCAGCTGTTTACATCTGGCTCACAGGTGTTGGAGTGGTGCTTGCCAGGAGCAGATGGACGCCTTAGACGGACCTCTCAGAGCCGAGATGCAGAGCCAAAAAGGAGGAAAGGGAGTGGGTCTGTTCCCTACTGCTGTTACCTCCCCATTAAGCCTCCTCTTATGAAACGCCAGTCAAGTTGAACAGAAATACTGGATGGAAAGCTCTCCTGATTTTCCTCTTAGGTACTGAAAAGTGCAGTAGTGAATGTAGTGAATATACCCAGACAGGGCAACTCAACTAGGAGAAAAATAAAAATAAAAATAAAAATAAAAATAAAAATAAAAATAAAAATAAAAATAAAAATAAAAATAAAAATAAAAATAAAAATAAAAATAAAAATAAATAGAGAGAGAATGGACATTATTGTATGGTAATTCAGGTAAAGCTGCCAGCAACAGGAGTTCAAAGCACAGCCTGTGGCTGCCCTGGGATTGCAGTCAGCTGTCCTGACCCAGTCTCCTGCCCCAAGGGCCAGAATGGGGCCAAAAAGCTGCCAAACACTCCCTGGGGCCTGGCAATACGATTCATACACACCCCAAGGAGCCCTCCACATGGTAAGTACACATAGCCCCCCAGTGCTTCCTTCTCTAGCTGCTCTCCTTTTGCTTCACACTCTGTATGCTCTATTTTTTTTTTTTTTTAGTGTATGTTGCTGTTCTCCAAGTTGCCCCTAAGGCCTCAGTGAGAAAGCAGGAGCCTCCCAGTGCATGCAGCATGTACTAAAAACCCGCCTGTATCACAAAGAGCTTAGTGCTTTGGCTCCCCACAGGCAGATCAGCTAGCCCTGCTTTTGAAAGCCCATTTGCTTCACCTAAGAGGCCAGATGCTAGATCTGACACTAGGCAAACTTACCCAAACCTGTCTGGAGGGCAAGTCTTTTGCCTGCCCAATAATGTATTGTTGGTGAAAAATATAGGCTGGTGAAAAATATGAGCTGCAAGGAGCATGCGCTGCAACATCTTGCCTGCATTCATCCCACCCATCGTAGCAGAGAAACAGAGAAGTGGTGGGGCAGGAGGACCCAGGGAAGCTGAGGGGCAGGAGGAGCGGGCAGGAATTCGCCCCGTCTGCTGCCAGCCTGGCACTTTCAGAGCCAAGCACGCCGGGGCTTTGGCAGAGGAGTTTTGTCAGAGAGGAACGATGCAGCAGACACGGGCCTAACAAAGAGACCTTTGTGAGCACGACTGGCCTGTATTACAGGATAAGGCCTTCTTTTCAGACTTGCTGCCTGGAATACTGAAGGAGGGCAAACAGCTTCCTGAGTCAGGAGATTGTGCCTGAAAAATCTCCACGCTTTCCCCTAGCTCCCTGTCTGTGCAGCTCCTCAGCCCTACAGCAACTGGTTCTTCCTCCACAGGACAGCTGGAGCAAAAGGAGGGGGAAATACAGAAGGCCAGGCAGACACTGAGGATGCTGCTGTTTGCATGTGTAGCACCCACAGCCCAGAGCCTGGCTCCTGCAAGAGGCTGGTCTGCTGGTCTGCCCTGTTGTGAAGTTTGAGGAGCCCTGTGGCTCATAAAGCCCGCACTGACACAATTCAGTGCCTTTGCTCCCCAGAGCCAACCAAATAAACACCAACCCCAAACTTTGGCAGATCTGCCGCTTCCAACTTGCCTGGAGAACTATCACAAAGCAGAGAAACTATTCTCAGCCCTTCCTCACACAGAAAACCAAGGGATTTTTCCATGGGCTGTGTAACTTAAAATACCCCAAATTGGCACCATTTGTGCTACTACAGTCGGGTACCGCATGCACAGCAACACCCCCAGCAAGAGCATTGCAGCCTGTCTTAAAAACCTACAATATAAAATGTGGATTCCCAACCCAAATATACCACCAAAGTCACCCATTTCACTCCTGTTCAGGCCATAGGAACCTAGTTTACCCTAAACTACACCAACTGCTTCATAACCAATTTCACAGGAGATTTTTCTCTTCGTATAACCATGTCTCCAAGCCTGTGCTTTACCCAACATTGGGAAATCACATGTTCACCATCTGGAGTGGAAGCCTGTACTCTGTTACCAATTCCCATCACAAATCCAGTAATCAGCAATGCCATCAAGCTGTCTTTGAAATATTCTCACACCCCTAGCAGCTTCACGGGCAGTATCATCCCAGCAGTGACACGCTGAGTCTCCCATGTACAGACATGCCTGCAGATCAGCCCTTGTTATCTCTGCCGAGCTGGCAAGCACTCAAAACCTTACTGGTTGCTGGGCCTTGCAGCAGGCTCTCAGATCCTTCTGGTCACTTGGAGGAGAGTGCTCATGACACTTGGTTCATTAACATGAAACCAGGCTTTGCTTATCAGGGAAACTAATCTTGCCTTACCTTGAGTGAGCAACCAGCAGCTTACCTTAATGCAAAAAATAAATAAATAAATAAATAAATAAATAAATAAATAATAATAATAATAAAACAAAACAAAACAAAACAAAAAACAATCAACTGACTCTACCCTTCAGTTTTCACATACTAAGCTCTAATGACATCCACATGGAAAATAAGCGAGCAACCACAACCAGCATTCAAAGACCGTGTGTTTTGAAAGAAACCTTGCCCAGCAACTGACTCCCTAACTTTTAAATAACTCCCAGCCTCAAAGAACTCACAGTCAGAAGTAAAACAACCTGAGCCTACCCCTGACAGAAAGCAACAAGCAGAAAACCTGTGAGCCCACCTCCAAAGCCACTGCCACATCTGCTCCTCAAGCAGCCCTGCTACCATCCGGGGACAACTCTTCTGTAATAAATAAATAAATAAAGTTAAGGACTTAAAAGAGACACTCTTTTTAAGGTCTATTTTCATCTTCCTTCTATCTCACTGAATCATGGTGTCTCACAAACCTTGCATGTGCCTTGCAAACCTTGCATGTGCCTTGAGCCCTTCACACCGTGACCTGTCACGGTGTGCATTGCTCTGGTGTTCTGCACACTATGGGAGGAATGTGCCGCATGTGCATTGCGCTGGGCCATGAGGAAAAGAGTTAAGGTCCACCTTGTGTCCTGGACTCACTGGAAATCTTCCATTTCTCGGTGCATTCAGTGAGCAGCACATGAACAGCAGCTTCTTGCCCCACCAATGCCTGACCCCATTTTGAAGCTTCTATGCTCTGTTGCTCTATGCTGCACTCTAAGTGCACCAGCACCAGCCCCAAGCTCGTGCCAGGAAGATGGTAATTCTGCATAGCCGAGGGCATGCTTGCTGCCCCTAGGGATGGTCTTGGCTGCAGTAGCAGCTTTCCTGAAATGCACGTGAGACGTGGTGCTCTAGTTACTTTCAGGAATGTGCCTTTACCAAAGATTAAGTAAAGTAAATGTTATCTGTTATGATATCTGTTTTCGTGTTTGCATATGCATACCTGCCTCTAGCCCTGTCCAATGCTCAGTCCTGCCAACTGCTTCTAGTTATTAGAGAGCATCTTAGCTTTACAGGGTCACCCTCCACTTTTCAAGAGCCTTTTCTGTAGAGGATGCTTACATCTGCCTGTTCACATTCCCTCCCTAAACTCACAAATACCATATATAGAGCTACAGTTCCCTACAAATGTACTTCAGAAACCATTCTTGCATCATAAAGAAGTAATTCAAACATAAAAGGTCACATTTAAAAAAATAATATGTATCATAATACCTGCATTATAAACTCCTGCAAGACTTCCTTGGGTGCCCTAGTTAACTAAGGGTGCCCAGCTTTTTTTTTTTTCTCTGTGGGATTTCGGTGAACTATTTTTGTAGAGCTTTCATTCATACTTTCTTTGAGTTGTCTGTTCTCAGCCATAATAACACAACTTAGCATTGCTTTAGCACATCATTTTTGCTAAATTTCCAAGCTACTGGAAATTTCCAAGCCACTAATTCTCATGGCTGCTACTGGTGGCATCTGCAGAATGGTGCTGCTCTGGAGTTCAGCCCATGGTTTTTATTGAATACAATGGTGTTGATTTTTAAGGGGCCTCTTGCTCCACCCAAAACTTGCAGTCGTGCTATTTCCTGGGCTTCCTCATCTCTAAAAACTCTTGTTGGCCCTAAGGGAAGAGTCCAGTTCTCACACCTGGGGAAGTGGGGATGTCCAAAGTGGTTTTCTTGCCAGCCCATGCAAGGGAGGATGGTGGGCTCATGGATCCATGGTGAGGATCTTTCTCTTCGGTCTTGTCATCAGAAAATACTAACAAGTTTTATTGTATAATGTACACTGCAATGTATACTGTAATTTTGAACCTAATAGATTTCTCCTGACAGCAAAGACAAGCTATAAGCCTTGAAGAAGACAGCTTCATCCAGTAGATTAAAGTAGAAGAAACTCTGTCCAACTTCTACTGAGCAAAAGCAAGCTCATAACAATCTTCAGTATCGTTTAGTCCCTCCACACGTATAACTAGTTTTGGTTAATTGGGTCCTTGACACTCTTTTGGTTTATGCCAACAGAGGGTTCAACCCAGACAGTGCAGGTAATTGTAAAAATCACAGGCAGCTCTTAAAACTAGCTGTTGATGGGTTGCTTGGGCATTTCTGAGAAGGACTAAGACCCACCTCCCCTGCAACCTCTGAAAGCCACAGTACAGCTGCACCGTGCAGGCTCGCAGACAGATTTGCACATCACAGCATGGAGCTCTGAGAAAACTCCCCCAATGCTTTTTGCACAGGAGGTGTTTGACAGTGCTCAGGGCAGGTCATTATGGGCATTGCTGAATGAAATTGTCTGCCATTGTTTCCTGTGGAAAAGGCAGGCGAGGGGACACAAAGTGCCTCAGTTTCCAGGCTGGGGCAGCAGCTACATTTCACTACTGCCCAGACAAGTTACTCATGCAAAAATAACGAGACTGTCACCTTCTGAATATTTATAAACTCCGTGTGTCATGACCCAGATGAGTGCTAAGTGTGGAGCCCTGCAAATATGCAGCTTAACAAGTGTGCAAAAGCATTTGTTGGTCCCACTACCGAGCTAGCAATTTTGACAGCAGCCCAAGAAATGGTGCTTCAGGGTAAATTATTAAAAAAACTGGTCCTGAACTTTTCAGTAGCACCTGTAGCTGGGCATTTTCAAAATGAGTTGCAGGTGCATATAAGAAAGTTTGAATTTCTCATTATCTGCCTTAGGTGAAATTCAGATATGGGGCAGCCCTGGGAGACAGTGGTGGCAGTCACAGAAGACGAGCAGGCTCAGCACAGTAGCAGAGAGTTTGCTCCCATTCCCTTCCGCCCCGTCAACCAGACCATCTTAATTTCTGGATGCTGCATGTCAAGACCAGCACGGAGGAGGGGATGAAACTCTTTCTCAGGAAAAAGTTTGCTTAATGAGCCGTAAGTAGAAGATTTGTACCTGCTAGGACTTCAAGGAGAAAAAAAAAAAAAAAAAAGAAAAAAAGAAAAAAAAGTGGATCTTGAAAGCTGTCACTGTACAAGCAGTGAGTCACAGAGCTGTGAGAAACCTTTTCTGAGCAGCCCCAGTCGTGCTGGGCATTGCCAGGCCAGGCACACTCGCTGCTCTGCAGCCGACTAGCTCAGAAAAGAAAGGATCCCAGTTTGTGAGAGAGAAGCCATGGGCAGGGCGCCAGCCCCCTGGTTCCTGGATGCTGAGATGGGTAAAGGCTGCTCCCTGGGGAAAGGCTGGGCCTGAAGAGTGAATCCAGAGTGGACAGGGAGATTTAACCCTTCCAGGGTTTCTCCTGCAGGGAACTGTAGGGACAGAGAGTACATCCAGGGAAAGAGCAAAGCTCACCCAGCTGACAAAGCCTGGCATGCAGGAGTTGATGAAGCTCACATTTATTAGCCTTTGCCAGCTCAAGTCTTTATCCAGTAACTTCATAGCAGGCAGGCACCAATTTAATAATTTGCAGAGTGGTGCCAAATGAAAGACACAAGAGAAACTGCACTATTCCCAGGCATTTAAACAAAGCACCTACCAAAACTCATATGGCAGCATTGCGGTCTCCCTAATTCTTACGCGACAGTATGGCCAACACTGTCCAACATTACTTAAGTCAAAAGCAATGCATCATGTTAAAAAAAAAATTAAGAGCCAGCCTGTGTAGTGCTGCCAGTTTGTTTTTCCTCAGCAACTAAATGCAAGTGGTGCTGAACTTTAGATGTTAATTTTTGTGTTTTCCCCTGCTAGTTTGTTTGTTTCTGGGATGTGTATGGGCATGCTTTGATCTGCTTCTTTCTTTAATCCGTTCACAGACCACCCGTCTTCTGCCTCACAGACCACCACAATGCGTGTACCATGGCCTGAAAAGCCCTCTTCTTTTCCTTCCAGAGCCTTACCTTTACAAAATGCCAGGTGTTAAACTAATGCTTTATGTTAAGAAAGATTATCTGTCATATACTAAGAAACTACCTGGCAGGATACCTCTAACTGGTGCAATGACGAAAACATAAAGGAAACAGTGGAAAACACAAGGGCAGAAAATGTTTACTTCAGAGAAAATGCAAAAGAAACATTTTCTCGATTTGTGAATGTTTTGTAGCAACTTTATGCAAGCAGGAGGGGACTGGTGCAGTCTCAGAAGATTGTATTGTAGTTTATTAAGAGTATGGAAAGAAATGCACAAGAAAAAAAGGAACATTCTCACTGGTCAGTTGGTTGGGTCCTGATAAGGAGCATGAGCCTCACACAGTCACTTCAGCTATTAAGAAGTAACATGGATAAGAGTCGATGCCAGATCCCTTGTCACATCCTACAATTTATCTAGCCCCCTCAGGCTTGCCCAGGTTCCTGACCTTCATCTCTGCTGGTCCCTGATGCACTCACACCATCTTTCCACACTGCAAAAAGTCTGCTCAGGGGTAGTCCATCCATTATGGATGATATATTCCTTCCTGCGCTGTGCCTAAGAGCCTCAGCGTTCACTGCTCAGGAAAGCTCGATACATGACCCCGTGCCCTTCTGTGACTACCCATTAAAGCACTTATCCTTCAAATGAAATTATAAAGTTATGTGGCTCCAAAAATAGGCAGCGTGATCTAGCTTCGAGCTGGGAAGCTTAAAGCATCATATGAGCAAGCAGCAAGCAGCCTGCTCTTCTCTATCAGTATGAAAAAACAATGCCCAGGGTGGAAGCATGCGCAGAGCAACTTGGCCCAGAGGTGCCCATGCTGCACTTCTCTTTGAAAAGTAGATGATTCTGTTTTGAGTGTTGCTAACACAGCAAATTTGAGAAGAAGGAAGTAACAACATGTTGTTTCATCCCTTTTTTTATGTCGCTGATAGAACAGATTTTCAAATTACTATAGCAACTGGCTCAAACAATGCTCTGGAACTTGTGGGTATTTATCCCATAATCTAACAGCACTGTGTTGACTGTGCTACTCAGCAAGGCGAAGACATTAAGTCAGGACTTTATTCGTTTAACATACGGTCCCCAGAAAAGAGATTTTCTCTTGTGCTTTGTACTATGCTCTATAGTTAAGTGCACTGACAGTAAGATTCATAAAGAAAGGCATTAGTTACCCGTGAGTAAACCCCAAAGCCTAGGTATGGATTTAAAATTTATGGAAATAAAATTATAGACATAAAAACGAGGTTGCATAGATCAGATGAGTGTTAGCAAGTGTGAAGGCCTGCAAGAGTAATGTGCTATTTTACTATTATTATAACATATGTTTATCTTTAAAGAAGGCAGCTGTAAAAGGTATTGCACGGGACTTTAAGTCAGGTGGGTAGGTGCAAGTAGCCCTGGATTAGGTGTCTGGGGGACCAGGCAAAGATCAAGGAAATTACGTCATTCCCAAATTCTGAAAACTCAGCAGAGAATCTCAAGGGGACTTGGGAGAATTCCACCAGAAGACATTTTAGGAGAGGTGAAGAGGAGGAGGCTGCACTGTGTGGTTTTTATATTTTGGAGGAGCTAGCTCCCTATGACATGTCTCACAAACATGGCAAGAGACAGCAGTCCTTCTGGCCAGGACAGGCATCGTTCCCTTCTGAATCAGTGTCCAGAGATCCTCCTGCTGGTGGACAAATTCAGCTCCTGTAGTTAAACAGCAGATTTTGGTTTATTTGCAGCAGCCTTTCTTCCCGTGACACCATGCTTACTGTGTGCTGGAGTTCAAATAAAATTGATTAAATTAAAAAAACTGACCTGAAATCAAGAGGATGAGACTCAGTGAGAGGCACGTTGAGCACAACATTTGGGAAGGAGAGCGCTGATACACGTCAGACGGACAAGCTGGCAAGACAGACAGCGCTGCTGTGCAAAGCGATCTGGGGCTTGGAGCAAACCAGGGAGCGAGTATGAATCAACAATGTGATACTGTTGTAAAAAAGGCAAATGTCATTCTGGGACATATCAGCCGGCCCTGTAAACAATCGCTCCGCTCTGCTCAGCATCGACGGGGCCGAAGCAGCCGCACTGCGCCCAGGGCTTGGCACCAGGCCTCGCAGGGGAGCGCGCACCGAGGAGGGGCGAGAGGAACCGCAAGGGACTGACACACATGATTTATGAGGAAAAGCTGAAGGAATAATTTGTTTAGGCTAGAAAAAGAGTTCCGCCATAAATGCTCGGCAGAACAATATTAAATGCTGAAATTCACGAGCTTGCTGGCACGGGGCGGATATGCTGGGGAGCGCTGAGAGGATTCGAGCACTGAAATGAGGAGCTGGTCCAACACGCCTGGGAGCCAGCAGGCTGCCAGGGGTGATCCAGATACACTCGGGCTTACTTCAGAGCCTGGAATAACCCTGATGGCCTTCCAGGCTGCCCCCAGTGTTTAAGGCCCTGCAGTCCCACCCTTTCCTTGACTGAGATCCAAATGTATCAGAGCCACCAGCTTCCATCAAACCACTGCTCTGAGCTCCTGTCACCAGTGGAAGGAGCAAAAGGTGCTGTGTATTGTGCCGTGCCGTGTGCTTCCACGCGTGACGCTTGCTGGCAGCACTAAGGGTGCTGTCGGAGCGGGCTTTGGTCATGCAGGGTAGGAAGGAGAGGACCCAGCTGTCTGTCCAGTACTCTGGGGGGCCGAGTAGGCGTGGAGCAGACATAGTGTACCATAAAACAAAAACAAAACCCAAATGAGCAAAACATCAACAGCAACAAAGACAGAAAATCACTTCTGGCTGTAGGGAAGTTTGTGGATGGGTTAGCACCACAAAAAGAGTGAATCCATGCAGTTGAGAAGGGTTGGGGCCAGGAGTGGGGGTGGTTGCTGATGGTATTCAGGGCGTTCTTCATACAGATGGAAACCAGTTGGGAGAGTGGGGAGAGGGGGGTTATTAACTTCCCCCACCCCAGCACTGGCTGCTATTCATAGTGGCTGGGGATGCCTCTGCTGAGTCCCACTTGTTTCAGGGGTTAGGAGGAGGGGGTAGCATAGCAGTTGCCAAAATCATGCTTGCTTGTCTTCCCTGTGCTTCACATGGGTGTGCCTCTCTGCCTGGGTCTTCTTTTTTATTTCTTTTTTTTTTTTTTTTTTTTTTTAATTGCACATTAATTGTCAGTGAATTCTGTTTATTTTGTTGCAGCTAATAAAAAATGCATGGTGTAGTAGTATGGCTGGGTGCTGTGCTATACAGGCTGAAATGTCCAGTGATTTGTTACTTGCACACTGCACCTTGGCTGCTTTCTTACTGTCCTTCATGCCTCCCTCACCCACACACTTCTTCCCCTTATTCTTATGGAAGAAGTATTTTGCTAAAACACGTCAAGACTTCAGACACACTGAGAGGTGAGAGGCCACAGTCCCCAGAGATATCCAGCATACACATTACAGTGCCACAGGTCCTGCTTACAGGCACAGGGCTTCATTCTGCACAATGGTACCCATGAAATCAAGAAAACAATCGTTGCACAACACGCTGTCAGGCATGGTCTCCCTCAGCCAGGGTGAAAACAACATGCCAAAGCTGTACCTTGAGCAATTTTATGTCATGGTACTTTCCTGTAAAACTGCAAAAGCTTACACTAGTAGAAACTGCCTCTCTGCAACTATTTTCTGTACCCTCTGCTCGACTACTGGCCCGGTCATTGTCACTAGTTCTACCACTGATGTGCCAACCACATTGCCACGCTGCCCTCCAACACCTGTCCAGCCTAAGTCAGGTGTATACATTCCCCACCTCCGTAATGCCACTCATACCAGAATACTCAGGCCTTTCCACGAGTAAATCCACAAAACCTAAGAGATTATTTTACCCAGCGCAGAAATGTCCTGTCCATCAATGGTCATAATTTAATGCATGTGCCTGCTATGTGTCTTCAGTTGTGCAAGGCAGCATATTTTACCAACAATACATCCCTCTGGAACTATGTGTCCCTTCAGATCTCCTCAGAGTGTTCCCATTCCTACATGGAGAAGAAAGAAGAGAGAAATTATTTCCTGAGTGCGCTCAAAGACCTTCCCCTGCCCTCTCCCCCATGACTGCTTCCTTGCAGAGAACAGGCAGTGCACGCTACCAGGGTTTCTGAGAACGTAAAAGGAGCATGTGATAGTACTTTCAATGTCTGCTGCTTTTCCATGCCCTCCTCTGTGTTTGTTTCCTGGGGCTGTACACAAGCCAAGCCAAGAAAAGACTTTGAGCGACCCTCTGAAAATCCTCCTCCACTGTGTCCAGGGAGCTGGTCCTGCCGGACAATGCGGAGAAAATAAAAAGCACTATGGGCCTCCGACTCAAAGGAATGCTCTTAGCTTGAACACACGTATCCATGGATGATAGAGATGAAAAGAAAAGGCAGACAAGCATCTCAGTTATTCTAATTAGCACAAATGCTGACATTCACAAAGGCCTTACCTCCATTGATTGAGGTGCAACCTCAAACTCTGGGGGGGTGAGAGGGAGGGGATCCTGCACAGCTCTTTTGACAGCCCTGGCACCACCACAGTGTTCATATTCTGAGTTACGAAACATTGTCGTTGCTCCAGGCTTAGTGGGTTTGCTTTGTTGTTGCATTACAACTATTGGACTTCACAGTATGCCATGCAGAGGAAACACACAGGGCCCAATCTTCAGCGAGGTAGCAATTGAGGATCTCACCCTGTGAACTTTATGCCAGAAAGAAATGAGAAGCTGACAGATACATTCATTCCCCATTATACGAGTCTTCAGTTCCTGTACTGGCTCTCAAATGCCAGACTGTCATAGATAGGAAAGCACTGTCTCTTCAACAATCGTATACACTGCAAATTAAAATAATAAAAAAGGGGAATGTTACTAAGGTCGACTTGCATTTTCACATATGTCTTTGCAGAGCAAATACCTTAGAATATATGCTGCACTTAAAACATAAACATTATTATGTAAAATAATATTTTATGCATTTTCAATATCTTTCTGCATAACTTCAGGATTGGATAGTAAAAGTCTCTTGAATGACATATTTCAGATAAGAGCTCATTCAGAGATGGAGGTTTTCCAACCATTAAAAACACTAGCTGATTACAGCATTCAATAACTTGTTCACTTAGGTTTTACAGGCTTCTTGGTGTTGTGAAGCTGTAGTAGGTCCCACAATTCACATAGGTGCATGGGAGATGGAGGTGACACTTCAGAGAAAAACTTTTCTGTGCCTGGAATCCCCCAAGGAGATAGCAGAGCCCAACATTTCTTTCTTAGTTTAGTACAAGATTACCCTGAAAGAATGAAAAACAGAGTTTTCTGCAAGACTGAGAGTTCTTGGTAATTTCACAACAGTTGCATGTCATTGGTGAATCTCATTTATCACGCAAATTAGAAGTGGGTAGCACATAATGCTTTCTGGCCCGACAGAAAAATGACATTTATGGCTATAGTCCTTTCCCAGAAAATGCATATTGACAAAAACAAGTACTAACTTGTTTTACTTATTTTCTACATTGCTTGGTTGGACTGGTCAGAAAAAGAAAAAAAAAAAAAAAAAAAAAGAAAAAACAATTAATGAAAAAGAACTTAAAGAACTCCCTGACAAAGGGAGAAAAGAGAAAAAACAATCAAACAAAAAACAACATCATTTAAATGTTCATATTTTTAAGATAAAATGCCATGATTTTTTGAATGAAAGCAGGGTTCCAACATTCATTTAAATATTCAAAACACTTGTTTTTAGACACAATAAGCCATTTTATTCAGATAAAAATGATTTTTTTCACTCTTCCGTTCATCCAAAACACTTTGAATATTCTCATTTGGGGACAACTTGAAACAAAGTGTGTTGTGGTTCTTTCAGTACTGCCAATGAACTGAAAAAAATAAATAAATAAATAAATAAAGCCAAGCTTTATTTGCAGGTTCTATGCCCTGTTTTAATCCTTCAAAGCCTCTCTGTGTTTTCAAGTAATTGCGGGTGCTTCAGGCAGAACATACATATATATACCTATCTGTAAAATTAATTCTGGCATGAAGTCTTAGTATGATGGGAAAAGCTTTTTGATTTATGACACTGAAAAACTTAGTTTTGATTCTTCGTTACCTGAAGACTAACTTAAAGAGGAATTAAGAAGGATATTTTATTTTAATCTAGGATTATCATCTCTTTAGCTAATGGCATATAAGATCAATGTTTAAAGATGCCTTTTCTGTTTCCATCTAAAATACAAAAAAAAATAAAAAATAAAAAACAAAACAAAAAAAATCCTCTTGTTGTTGTCCTAGAAGTGTTACTGATGTCGTGGACTTTTTTTATTTGTCATTTCTTACATCTTCCTTTGTAGGGTCAGATGGTTTGAGTCTTTAGTAGTTACTTTTTTGTATCTTCAAGTAGTCATTGAGGTATAGGGGAGATGATGGAAACAAAAACCAGAATTCTGTCACCTTAATGGAATACACTTTTAGTTAATACTGGGATACGTCTTCAGCTGGGGAGAAATTGTGGCCCAGAGAAGCACAAACCATCTGACTAAGCATATCCTTCCTTCCCACATGTCCCTTAGTCACTCCCTGCCCTTTGTAACATCACCACTTTCCTAGCTGTCCCCAAACTGTAACATCTTCCAGGAAAGTAGGACATAAGCAATTATTTTTTTTCTTAGCCCTGGCACTGCCAAACCACAGCTCTGTGCTGCAGCTCTTCTTGGTCTCCTACATTTGAGCTGATGCTCCAAAGAGCTGAGAAGAAACAGAAAAATGGTGGTGCAGGGCACTGTAAAACTTGGCCACAGGGAAAAACACAATGTGTAAACCAAATCACGGATGATGTTAAGAGCCTTGGAGGATGGCTTTTGTAAGTAGGGAAGGTTAAAAGAGAAATTAGGTATGACTATGTCTCACCTAACTCTTGACCCATCCAGGCCATGGACTTTCTGCAGGATATTTTGTATGCAGTAAAAGAAGGACACAAAAATGGAAGGTAGAAAATAAAGTTTTAAAGCACTGGTGCCCAACAGAATCTGCAAGAACGTCTGTATGGGACATGCATCCCACCCAGGCAGCTCTGCTGGGAGCATAGATTAATTCACTCATCTCTTTCACTAACAGATACAAAAAAAAAAAAAAAAAAAAAAAAAAAGAGTGCTGAAAAACATAGTGATATTTCCTAAATGGTTATCCTGACATGGAAAATATCTGATGTGTCTGTCAGTTAATCTCAAACACACCTCACATTCCTTGAAACCGCCAGCTGAAGAAAAGGAGTAGATTAAAATGTGATTAAAACCCACACACATATGTATGTTTTGTTCAGCCATCACATTTTAATGTGATGTGTGTATATATACATATAGGTGTGTATATGTTTTATACATGTATGCATATATATATATATAAACATCTTTTTCTTTATCTTTTTACAAAGATACTTTCATAGAACTTATTTGTACTAATTCACTACAAACTAATACTCTGTGTATTCATACTGTGGATTAACATTTTCCTTTCTCTCCATCACAATTCAATGATTGTAAGAGAAGCAAGAATGTATTTTCTTTTAATCCAGTTCTTCCTCCAGTTTGACTCTGAGGTTTACAGAACTAAATCTCCTGCATCTGTCTTCCAAGTACTTCTGCCTTGGCAACATCAGCTGCTGCATAAGAGCACAGGCTCTCCAGTGAAACGTGGTTGTGGCTCTGAATTTACTGTCTTTACTCTGTCTTTACTGTCCAAGAACCCATTTCAGCTACTACTGAAGTCAATGGAAAACGTAAGGCACCTATTGGGTGAAAAAATTTGCTTAATTTGTGTTTAAGTTTTGTGAGTTTAATCCTGGTTTTACAAAAGTCAGCAGGAAACCTCTTGCTGTCTTCTGAGGGGCCAAGCTTTCTTCCGCTGTGGTTTTTCTGATGAGCAGATTGGCAGCATCGCTCAAACCTTTCTGCCCTCGCTAACTCCCCCCTAGGAAAAGTCCTCTGCGTGCCCTCAGAGTGTTACACAGCCAGCCAAAGACAGGGAGCTTACTTGCCATTTCTTTTGATGAGGCACAAACTCAGCTATAACTCATTTCACTGCCTCCCAGTTGTGCTGGCTGGTGGGAGGTGGCTGAAGGAACAGCCACATGGTCCCCCAGATCAGCAGGCATGGCTCTGAACCAACATTGCCAGCATGGGGCGACTGCTGGGAGAAGAGCTGCACATTGCCCTCCAGCCGGACGAACACACAAGGCAGAAAAGTTGTTCTTGATTAAAAACAAATATCGAGCATGGCAAGAAAATGAGTAAGGATAAACAGATTAAGTGTGATATGTCTGAAGGCTTCCCACAGTATAAAAGCCATATGTGGGAGGCATGAGCCTAAAATTAAACTCCTAGCAGTGTGAGTTGAGGTTTTTAAAAGAGGCACCTGACATCAGAGGGGGAAAGTCTGAGTAATTGGCTCCTCTAGGGAGGCTCTCGCTAGCTTTTCCCATGATCTGCACCTTCTTTCTGCTGCCGTGCTCATCCAAACAGAAAAACACCACTGGAAGTGAGACCAGACAAGCTGACCTACGGGGCCATCCCGCCCCGCTCAGCCCAGGGCGTCCCCACGTGAGGTAGAAAGGCCAACACGGGCGGCCCAGGCCGAGTCATGGCCCCTCCAGCACCCTCCCAGGCCCACACAGGCTGGAGCCAGCATGAAGGCAAACGCACTAGCAGCCTCCATCTCCCATGCTCCAGGGCCCTGCGCCACAAGCTGAAGTGTGAGAAAAGGGGACTTTTTTTAGAAAACGGCAACAGATTTTTTTTTTTTTTACCAGTCAATAAACCACAGCAAACAGTAACACGAGGCCTCCCTCACAAACAATGAGTGGCTGATGGCTGACCTGGTGGCAGTCATCACGGACCATAACCTCAACGTATGCACAAGCAGAAGCACCAAGTGGCACGTTTCTGAGGAACATAAATCTTGTACAATTTCATTCTGCTCACCAAATGGTTTTCATTTTAGGTTGCCACTTTCTGTTCACTTGGCCGTGTTGCAGGCTTGGCTTCTGTGGGGTGGCTGGCACCCTTGGTGTCCTCGTCACCCACCACCCTTCACCATGTAGTCACCTGCTTTCCTGGGAAGATTTGCATGCCATCCCCACGCAGATGGGATTGGCCAAACTTTCCATCCCTAGGTCTCCCGCTCTCACACAGGCCTCCCCACGGGCTCTCTACTCATCTGTGAGCATGAGCAAGCCTGCAGCTAGCAAAAAGCCAGCATCTCCCAAGGCTTTATGACAAAGTGCTTGCGCTGCCAGCGAAGCCACTCAAACCACATGTTTTCCAGTAACTGTGCAATCAAGTGATCATTCCACCAGACCAGGCTCAATAGCTCTGTGTTGCTTTAGATTGCAAGCTGCTCAGCTCTGATGGTTTCCTCCTGGTCTGTCTTCTTTATGGACCCTATCAACCGTGTCTTCTCTTATCTTCACTGAGGAAAACATAAACCAGATCCAGTCAAGGTATGTTTGTGACTAGGAAAACCTGAAGCAGTGGTTTGCAGCTACTCCACTGAGAGAAAAACAGTGGTGAGACCTCTCCCAAGGGGCAGCTACGGCTCCCAGAACATGAGCAGCACTTGCCAGCCTTCTGTCACAAAACCCTCTTCCAGTTGTATAACATTTTCATATTTTTGAGAGACTGTTTACACAGCGTGCACTGTACTCAGCCCATATGCCTCTCTGCTGGTTTGGTAGTCCAAGGACCAAGCTTTGCACCTCTCCTGGTGCTCAGAGGCCACAGGAAATGCACACAGCATCTCAGCCCCTGCTCTGTGGCAAGTTCTTCCATCAGCTCCCACCAGCAAACGAAGTAAATTCATTTGCAAGTTAAAGCTATCAGCCACTCTGTGTCAGACACAAGATTAATAAATGGTTGGGAAGGGGAGCTTTTCCTCTTCTCCCTCTGTGGAGGAGCTGTTTTCATCCAACTCTGCACTGCTCCAAGACAAAGTAATTTTGGCTCTCTTTGTTTTAGCTATTCGATATAACAAACTCAGATTTCTTAGACACCCAAAGGCAAAACTATCTTTACCTCTTTGCTGGTGTTCTGGTTTCATTTTCACTGCAATCTCTGCTCCGGGTGCAAGCATGTGAATCAGCAAGACACAGAAGCTGCTTTTTATTAGTCAAGTTTTTTCTAAATGAGAATCCATCTAGTATGAAATGACCTGGAGCAGTGAGAAATAACTAGCTCTGAATTTTAGAAGTGCAAGAGGTGAAATTCAACCATTATCAGTATCATTTCTGTGCAGTGCTCACACAACTGTTCATGGAAGGCTGTAATTTTTGTAAAGGATAACCAAAAAAGCCTGATGAAAGGAGTGCCAGGTTTGGCATAGTTGCTCAAAGGCTTCACTATAAACACCATGGGCCTGAAATAACCATTTGTACCCATGTTTCCTCCCAGGAGTTACACAAGATTCACACCTGAGGGTGCACCTGAATGTTAGTAACAGCCAGGAGACAGTCTTCCCAAGAGTGCCCCAAGAGTCACTCTGCAGGGTAATGTGTTTTCAAAGCACTTTTAAATGCTAAAAATTGAACTCTTGGTGGCATGTTGTTCACCTCTTTGGATTTATTTATTTATTTATTTTAAATTTCCAGTGCAGGGCAAAACTTGCCTCCAGAATAAATGCTTAATCATAAGATAGAGTATGTGGGTACTTCTGACTGGACTAAATGTTAAGTGGAAAAAGCACTAGCTGAAAGCTACACCTGTGTAAAATGGCTATGCTCTGCACTGCTTGGAGCTGGAAACCAGTGGCTCATTACAAGGGCTTCCTTTTAGTTTATTTATTTGTTTAGAGCACAATCAAATGTTAGGGATATACAGACAAGTCATTGTGGAGGCAAGAGTTATTTCACACACCTCCCTTAACTACATCTGCTTATAGACAATGGCCACAGCAAGGAGACTAAGGGAAAATGTTTTCCAAGATTTATCTTCTACTAAAAACAAAGAACACCATCATGCTCCCAAAGCCAAAGGGGCATGTTTTTCACCATCTATGTTGCACATAAAATTTTCTTATACAGGTGAATGTAACTTCCTCTATGCCACATAATAGATATAGCTGGGAAGTAGATATAGTTACTAGAAACCTCATTCTTTAGTTTGCACTTCCCTAGGCACAGACAGCAGAAGCATGCTAAATGGCTAAGCATGTAACCAAAGCATCATAAATATCTGTTACTCACCATGACCTGCTCCAGGCCAAGAGATTAAGGAATATTTTTCAAAAGTCATCCAGAAAGTATTGTTGATTAATGAACACATTCAAAATAATGAGCTCTCTTGGAAACACGTTAAAAAAGAAAAATAGAGATGAAATTAATCAGATTGATTTTTGCTGACGAGTTATTAGCCCTGCTTTGTTAAGTAGCAGTCTAACCAAAAAGGATTGTATAATCTACTTTCCTTTAATTGTCCATTTATTGTCTCTCTTTTTTTTTTTTTCCCAACTATACAGAGACTCTTTTCTCTTCATGTAAACTTCCAAGACTCCTTTTCCTTCAAAATAAAGAAATAAATAAATAATGGGTGTGATTTGGCTGGTGTGAGGATGACTAATTTCTGTCTAACTAACCTTTCTTGATCACAGTGGTCAGCCAGAATTTGAGCTCCAGCAGACTGTCTCAAATTAAGAAGATAACAATCCCAGTCAATTCATTGATGGTATCCCGTTTATTTACCAAATTAAGGGAAAAAAAAAAAAAAAAAAAAAAAAAAAAAAAGTGTACAGACCTATTCTTTTGGAGTCAGAAATAGTTAACATTGGGAAAGGAGCTCCTTGCAGGTACCCTTCACAACCTTTCTGGCCAGCAGCTGTTCCTAAAGCTCTTGGTAAGAGCTGCACTACCTTTCCATCCTCATCACCTCCTTCTAGGATGGTGTCCTGGTAGCCTCTCTCATATACTTCAGTTCTCCCAGAAAAGTCCATGTATCTATGAAATTCACATTCTAGATAGCTGTGGTTCTTCTATGTGTCATAATTAATATATCCATTGCATCCTAAAGAGATGATACCATACAAAACATGTCTTGCTATTTCACCAAAAAGTTGGCAGGTTTGGCTTTATGGAGATCTACAAAGTCACTTATCTAAGATATCAACAAAGACAGGGGTGTAGTTAGATGTCAGGTTAGGCAAACTGAATTTACTTAGATTTATTTTACTCATATGAATGCGCACTAAACTGTGTGTGTATACACACATGCACACACACACCCACAAATGCACAGAACCTATATGCATACTTAAATGAACACATATATTGTGTTTTCCTATAGATACACCCATATACACCAAACAGATGAGTTCATCACTTTCTTCTTTACTGTATTACCACCAGTTAGAAGTTTGTTGAAATCTGTTAAACCCAGACAAGAAAAAAAATGATGGATGCTGAGCAGATGCCTATAGTTGGCAAAGAAAGTGAAGGTTTGTGAGGATGCTGCTGCCACTCAATCTGGCAGAACAGAGAGGGTGGGAGATCATACATAGATGTGACCCATCACAAGAACATCATCTGAAAGAGAAAATTATTCTTCCAACTGAACAAGATAACCATCCACCAATAATCTTTTAACCAATACTGTCTTCTGGGGAAAGTTCTTCAATTTCCCAGTCTGAGATCTCCTGTTATGAGATAGCTACAGGGTTTTATGGCCAGCAAATATAGTCCAGGATGGTAAATGCCCATGTTCCTCACTTTCCCACCATTTCATTTCTCTGTCCTAAGGAATCAGAGCATGGACAAATCCCATTGACGTAAATGCTGTGGGGTAGAAAGAATGTTTGCCACCAGGCCATGCTCTGGAATGGCAAGTATGCAAGAATTAGCATCTATAACTCTCCATAAACATTGGGGTTAATCTCTAGGGTTTACAAGACTCTTTAAATGTGTTTTAATAGGACAATATGCTTTACACAGGACCCATCCAACACTTCGCATATCAGCAAAGTTTACAAGAAGGTAAACTGAGCTGGGGTAATAGTTCAGATTTGCAGCTAGGGCTCTAATGAGAATGCCAAAGTCAAAGTAATAAATGGATTTGCAAGTATAATATCTTCCCAAATGGCCGAAGAGCATTCCAGTCTGGCAGAACAGTCAGAAGGGAAGAGCTGCGAGAATTGCATTGTTCTCTCTCAAGCTCTGAAATCTAAATAAATGGATCAAATTACTGCACATTCAGTGCAAAACGACGGGCCTGCATTCTGCCAGCCTCGCTCAGTGTGGGTAGGACATAGCTCCTGGGGCAGTCTGGCTGAGGGAACCAGTGCTGCCCACAGAGTTTGATGCTGATGAGAATGAGTAAATGCTGTTAATCAAAACTGAAGATTGTAAAGAACCAAAGGAGCTCAGTGGGGTTTATACCGTGTTTCCTTCGATCAGCTACCAGGCAGCATGTTCCAGAGCTTGTTGTCAGTCTTCTTCTGGAAAAATTAACTGGTGATGCTAAGACTGTGAGAAAAATATCTCCCAGCTCCAGCTGCTATTCCAGGCTCTGATCTCACATGTGCAGGTCGGGACAAATTCTATGGAGTTGCTGGAGCTCCAGTGCTTTGGCACAAATGTCCACCCAGTGCCTCATCCAGAGAGCCTTTTCTCCAAGGGTGTCTGGAGTTTCCACACCAAGCTCCAAGCCGCCCTTTTTGGAGCCTGTTTTATTCTCCTGGCCTTCTCTTGAACTACTTATCAATATCCTCTCATTTACACCAGCCCTTCATTAAGCTGATAGTGGCTAAAGATTTCTTCAAGTGTATGCGGATTATGTGCAAACTGTTATCCCAAGTGAGAATTCAGGTACTATTTAAAAATAATAATAGTCATGAAAATGGTGGATACACTTTTAAAGGAGTTAGAGTAGCATTCTGGCAATCAGCAAGACAATGTTGGCACATCACGGATAAACTGAATGGACACGGCCTGTTCTACTACCCTGATACTGGAGAGAAAAATGCACCCTGAATTATCTGGACACCTAATTTAGGAAGAGAAGACTGAGGTCTGACAAACCTGCTCTTCTCCACTGATGACAACAGCAGCCTACATACATCACCAGCTTGCACATGGGTACCTTCTAGCTACCTAAAGCCAGGTGAGATTAATACTGTCCTGGGTTTATGAGAGCCTTGAGTGGCCACTTCATACAGACTCTATCTCTGGGGTCAGAGAAAGCCATCAGCCCCAAGGACAACTTGTTTCTGTTTTGGAGAATGGTGTTTAAGATGGCTGGCCTCAGCCTCACAATTATCCAACACACTCATACAAAAGGCCACATCAGACTCTGTTAGCAGTTGACCAGTTTCTTTCTAGCTAACTTATTCTTTCTGTGATTTTTCACCCAAAACCAAATATCAAAGAAAACGAAGATGGAAATCTTAAGAAGTGACACATTTCCATTAAATCAATATGAAAACCAGCCAGACTGTCCTAATAAATGTAATGAATGAATTAAGCATTCAAAGAAGAATGACATCATGTTTCACTTCTTTATCCTCATCCTAATAATCAGGGAACATTTGCCCAACCTAGGCTCTATTTCCGTGCTTCCATAAAGACCTGAGGGGACTTTCTGGATGGAGTCAGCCAATATCTTAGCTTCATTTGCTATTGTCTGTGTTTATCACTTGGTGCAAGCTCATCAGAGTACGGGTAGATTGGCAGTAAAAGGATGATTGCTTCATTATAATAATTCAATCTGCACTGAGACAGGCTGTCTCCCTTGCTACATGAGAAACAGCTAGAAATTTTATTTCATAAGCAAAATTACCACTGGCCATTTGGAATGCCAAGAGCAGCTATCATTAGATTGTGGTTCGGCTGGCTCTGCTCTCTGGTGCAGGCTGGAGAGCTTCTATCTCAGGAAGGAACCAACCTTCCTGACATGCTGGAGGAAAGTCACACAAGAGAAGATCTGACCATTTCTTTAGCACAAAATCAGAAAGTTCAGGAAAAACATGTCTATAGACCAAGAGAAGAAATTCTGTAATTGCCTGTATAGTGAATTGGAAACATTGTTTTCACCTTTAGAAACAAGCTTGACCTGATCAGTATCACTGAAATCTGGTGGAAAGATTCCCATATCTGGAATGTTTAAATCAACCATCATCGATCAGTTGTGTATTTCAGGAGGATCAGCTGTGCAAAAACTAAGGCCTTGCGCTGTTTGTGAAAAAGGCTTTGTCCTTCTTCCAAGTAACTCCACAACAACTGTTCTTGTATTGTTAGAAATGGGGTCTGAGATGGGTACAAGCAACATCAACTCTAAAGCCAAGAGGAAGACTGAGTTTCATTCACTGAATTATGATGTGTAGGGACAAAAAATTGCATTTTGTGGATGCTGCAGCCTGTGCAGTACAACTGAGAGGTCTCCCATTGCACCTACCAACCCATCCATGGAATACCCAGACACACAGAAGACACAACAAAGCTTCAATAAATGTGATGTATAACATGCAGTGTGTAAAATCTGGTGTGTAACATAATATCTACTAGATTTTTTCTTTACAGGTTATCAGCTGGTCATATCTTTTTAAAGTAGCGACTGTGTAGATAATAGCCATCATGGCTGGATAACGTTTATTGGGATCATCACTATATACCCCAGGACTGGGTGTTTTGAAGAGGCTAGTTTCAGAGAGCTGAATATTTCAGGATGAAGAATTTAAAAACAGAAATGTGAAGGATTGAAAACAGCTTAATGGTAGCAGATCAGTAATCAGTAGGATTAATGAACCCTTGTTTGTGAGGACTCTTCCACCACCAGGTGACTCTTTGTGTCAAATAAGGCTCGAGTTTAGCCAGAACTTTGCTCATTGCCAGCTACTCATGTGGGCTCTTCCTGGAATGGGTCCTCTGATGTCTAGTAAGTAGCAAACCTGTACTAAAGACTTTCATCCAGAGAAGTCACTAACTGAAAAAGGGTAAATTGATAGCAATGAAAAAGAATTACAGGCTGTAAATTGTAGCCGTATGGTAAGGAAAGGACACAAGTAGAAATCTAGGGTCAGTAGGAGTGTAAAAGATATGTTAGCTACAAATAAGATTGTCACAAAGGTATTGCATTGCTACTAAATGGACATGACAAGCCTGCCAATAATAAACCCAAAGGAAGTAAAAAATGTCAAGTAAATATTTCCCACCTATGTTTAGGAAAAAAGGCCAGATAATGTATTGCAATTTATTGAAGAAAAACAACCATTTTTTTTCTAACAATAATTTCTAAAGTTAGAAAATTTTAATTAGCGGTTCCTGGATAACTTGTATCCAAGAGGGAAAGATGTTCACTGGACCCCTGCTGCTGATTTTGAATAAGTCTTGGAACACTAGAGAAGTGAAGGAAAGATAATGTTGTGCCAACACTTAAAGAGAGTAACTAGGATAACATGAATAAATATAGCCTGTCAGTCTGACATCAATCTGAACAAAATAATAGAATTGTTATTTGGGGACTCTATTAAGAACTACTGGGAAAATAAATAAATAAATAAATAAATTTTGAAATTATCATGAACTTTTTAAAAATAGATCCTATCCAAAAAAAATTTATAATGCTGGAGCATTTACAAGTTCAGTTGGTAAACGTAACAGCACTGGTCTAAACACTATTGTTGATCTAAAGTCCATGACTTTGAGTCATCCCAAATCCATTAAAAAAATAAAAAATAAAATAATAATAATAATAATTTTAAAAAAATATTCAGACTTAAAATGGTCTATTTTACCAACAAAAATGTCCTTAAATAAGACTGTCTTTGGAGTGTCAGCCAATCTCATGTGTTGTGTTCTTGGCTCTTCACTCTGTATCAACCATTCCCTGCAGATGGAATTGGAAGATAACACAAATATTCAGGGAGGTCTGGTGAATGGTGAAGACATAACAGCTAATCTGGGAGACCATTCTCATTTGCTCCATAACTGTGACACAGCACAAGTAAGGGACAGCAAAGGAGGCAAGATATACCAACTGAGGAGATCAGTGATTTTGAAGAGACTTCCAAGTCCTTGTAGAAAGTCAGACAAACATGAGCTCCTCATGCATCTCAATAGCTAAAGAGACCATGAGTCTTTGGCTGTGCAAAGTAGGGTCCAATAAGGGGTGAGGTACCCTCTGTGTTTCACAATGGTGTGGTGGCTCCTACAATTGTTTTGGTGTTCAGAAGAAGGATCTTAAAAAAAAATAATTGGACAGGATTCAGGAAAAAAATACATGAACTTGATTAAAGGACAGGAAAGCATGCCTTATTCTGAGAGACTCCGAAGTTCAATTTATGTGGCATGTCCAAAGGAGGATTTGAGGATGATTTGATACTAATGCATTACAGCCAGAGAGCAGAGGAGAAAGATTAGCTGCCAGAGCTACTAACCAAAAGGCTCCTTGCTATTGATCAGTTTCTCATAAAGATTGGAGGTTTCCAGAGAGAGAGAGAGAAAGGGAGAAAGGGAGAAAGGGAGAAAGGGAGAAAGGGAGAAAGGGAGAAAGGGAGAAAGGGAGAAAGGGAGAAAGGGAGAAAGGGAGAAAGGGAGAGAAAGAAAGAAAGAAAGAAAGAAAGAAAGAAAGAAAGAAAGAAAGAAAGAAAGAAAGAAAGAAAGAAAGAAAGAAAGAAAGAAAGAAAGAAAGAAAGAAAGAAAGAAAGAAAGAAAGAAAGAAAGAAAGAAAGAAAGAGAAAAAGAAAGGAAGAGAAAAAGAAAGGAAGGAAGGAAGGAAGGAAGGAAGGAAGGAAGGAAGGAAGGAAGGAAGGAAGGAAGGAAGGAAGGAAGGAAGGAAGGAAGGAAGGAAGGAAGGAAGGAAGGAAGGAAGGAAGGAAGGAAGGAAGGAAATTTAGTTCTATAAAACATTGAAAGCTGGAAATTTCAAGCAGGTGATACCCAGGTAGTCCCATGGGCTGTGTAACCATGAAGAACTGTTTAGAGGACCCTCAGGTCTATTCTAAGCTTAAAAATATGAGAAAAGATATTGTCAGTGATATCATGTATTTTTGGTGAACATTTTAGCACTGAGACACCCAGGAAGACCTCCCTTTACACAATAGAGCATTCAAACATTCCCAGAGTTACTGTTTATTTTTACCAACTAGATGTTCTTACAGATACACAAAAAAAGACATCTTGGCTAATCCAGCCACCAATTTTAGTCACTGTCAAGCTTTCCCACAGTAGTTCTTTTAACAAAATCTTGAGAGTGTAACAATTTCTCCATCCTAAAAGGACTTTCAGATCTGCAAATTACTGAACACTTAATAGCAAGAAAACTAGAGATTCAAAACCATTTATCTCTTTTCTTCATACTCCTCCATTCCTTTTGTAGCACTGCAGAACTTCTTGCAGACTGAGTTTACAAAGAAGCTGAATGCATCTCTTGCTGTTTATCAGCTGAAGAGCTGATACAATGGGAAGTACCTCTCTCTGCAGTCTTGGTATATTCAGTGGGAAAGTTTCTATTTGCAGGACTTGTTCCTTTAGTCCAGCACCCCATCAGTTTGACCACTTCCAAAGTTTTAAATTAAGACTTCAGCAAAATCACCATGGTTTTCCCCCTTTTCCCATTAAAATTTTGTGAAACTACCAAGTTTTCCATGTCTTTTGCCAAAAACCACAACCTGCTACAAATTCATTCAAAAGCAATTCCAAACTTAACCCAGATTAATAACACTTCCAATTAATATGGCCAAGTTTTTAAGTTCAACAGATTAAAAATTGTCAAGTTTCGTGTCTTTTTGTGAACATTTTGTTCCACTCAAATCATGATCCCACAACAGATTATTGCTGCCAAGTTAAAGCCATTAAAAAAAAATCTACCTTTGCATTTTGAAAACTCTATATTTTGTTGGAGTTCAGATTTGCAGTTTAATTTTGTCCTGTTGTATAAAGATGGGAGGAACCAGCTTCTAGATCCAGAACAGTTTCCAAGTCATAGCCCTACCCAGATTGGGATAGTTGGAGCCATATGCTTTTGTTTGGATTGATCGCTATTTTTTGCTTAAAATGGAGGACGTGCTCAGATCATCTGCAACTGTTTCAAGCTAACATGTTTTCAGACATCACCTCCCTTTAACTGAAAATCATCACCCCTTGACTGAAGTGATAACAAGTAGCCATAGTTCCCCACCAATGCACAGCGAAACAGGTTTGCTGGCCCACCTTCATGAGGAAGGAGATGAGAAGGGTGAACACCTATGAAGATGCTAACTCAATTGTTTGTAATCACATTAACTATCCTCTATGATTTCCAGAGGTTGGTTTCTTCCCTTGGCTTCTGCATTCCTTTCCATAGGTACGATATTTGGAGACAGAAACATGGGCTGATGGTGACTGAAACCACACTCCCTTGAACAGGATGGCCCTTGCACTTTCTAGACCAAAGCACTCTCTGGGACCATGCTGAAAAATAGATTTATAGTTTTTAATCTCCTCATGAGGTATGACTGCTAAGTATGTTATAATATATAGGACAGGAATTAATCCTGAATTTATTTAGATTTTTTTCTTATTTCATCTGTCAAAGGATTGCCATTTCAATTATTTATTAAGAAAATTATGTTTTTCAAGGTAAATGCATTACTTTTGTTATCTGCTTTCAATTAGCTGGGAATTCACTATGTTCAGCCAAATGTCCATTCATCAACAAATTCCAGATTCCTGGCAGTCTGAACAAATTCCCAATTTTCTTCTTTTATGGTTAAAATAAGTGAAGATATTCATGCCTCATGCTAAATTATAGCTGGGCTTAGATTTGCCTGGAGGGAGGAGAAAACAAGTATGGAAGGTCTCAAAATATATTACTAGATGTTTTGATAGGAGTAGAGCTAAAATATTTCATGATCTTTTTTTCTCCAGGTGCTTTGATAAGTGTCTAGGTGCTCTCCTTCATGGGCCACTTACTGAACCGATCTGGTCATCCTCCAAAATGCATGCAACAGGTTGATGAGGCCATGTCTAGCTGCAGGGCTCTGTCTTCTACATAGAAATGTGGGAATAAAAGGAAAGTGAAATGCAATTTGTGCCACTGAAACCCCTCATGTCCTGTCCAACCCTTCCACTTGGTGAATTCACTTGTTCAGCGCAGTGTGGTGCAAAGAAGCTCCGGTGGGGTGGTGTCATGGGCAGCACCAGGGCCATCAGCACGCCCTGGAGCATCGAGGGAGCAGTGACTACAGAGAAGCAGAGTGGCCAGCCATGTGCCATGGCAAAATAGGGTCCAGGCTTCTTCCAGGTCCTCCTGTCTCCTCCCACAAAGCAAGGCTGCCTAGCCTGTGGCCAGCCCATTGCTGACGTGGCTATGTGGCTTGTGAGACCCCAGCTGGTTTCTCAGCCCAGCACCATGCCATGATGTGTAGCTGCATCCATTGCAGCTGGTTCCCCCTCCAGCCAGCCATCTGCTGGAAAGTGAAAAAGCTGGGCTTCTTGCAGAGAGGCTCTTTATCCCCAGAAGGGAGTATGGGTACTTGTTAAAATGCATGGTGTCAAAGGCACTTCTGCTTGCAATTGACTCTTCAGATGTTGCTGGACCAAAGGCGTTTACTAGGAATCTCCTGGGCAAAGCAGAGAGAAAGGCTTGACCTCTGCTAGATGTGGGGATTGAGGGCAACCATAAACGCTGCCCCAGGCTGTCTGGGTGCTCACTACAGCTCTGAGCTCAGTTATTCTAGGCATGGCTTTGTGTACTCTGCATGATGAGACTGGCCCCAAGCCCTGCAGACAGCAGAGGAGCCAGGATGAAGCGATCCCACTGTCCTGTATGGCTTTATCAGCCTCCTTCATCTCTGCAGGGCATCAGGCTGCATGCCTAAGGTCTGCTTTACGTCTTGGGCTCACCACGGCTCCCTGCTGGCCCCCATGGCCATGTTTCCTTCCCAGCGGGCAAGGAGACAAGGAGGAGGCTAAGTTCCCAACAGGGAGTTAGGGCCTAGCAGAGATGTTCAGTTGGTCCCAGGAGCTTTAGTTTGAGATAGGCACAGGCTTTAAATACAAGCAGTATCTAAAGCTCAACTTTTTCCTTCCGAAGTAGTAGAGATTTTCAGTAATTTTAGTCATCCGTGTTATCTCCTCCTCCCTTTGTTATGAAACTGCTGTCTCCCTTGGCTGTCTCAATTGATGTTCTCAAAATTCCTCTGTCCTGATCATCTCCTCTGGGTCATACTAAGTTATCTGGGTCTTGTGCTGCCCTTCCATTTCCCAGATTAGTCATCACTGGCTCTGATTATGTTTTCTTGGTCACCTCTTCCTTCCTTCTTTGCACTCACACTGGGTACTTGTTTGTTTTCTCTTTCCCATGATTTTTGGCCAGTAACGCTTTTGTTGCACTGTGAAGCAGGACTCTTCTTACTTTTTTCATCATATTCAGGTGTTCATAGGTCTTTCCCTCTCCATGCATGCTCTGAGATGGAGTTTTCTTATGCACCATGGTTTTTATCATGTCAGTAAAGACAGAGAGTCATCACTGTCTCTCATTCCCCAGGCTGTGCAGAAAGCTAACAACCCTTACACATGCTGGTGCTTTCCCAACCAGACAACAGAGGCAGGAGGATGGGATTTTTTTCCTGATATCATCTGTGTGCATCTCAGCCATACACCATTCTCAGTGTGGCAAGGTGATTTGGCTGAGGTTTTGGGGTATGCCCAATGTCACCTTCACTTCTTTGTGACATAGAGCCCAGAGAGCCACCCTGCCATCTGGCAGCCTGGCCAGCGGTGTGTGCTCATTGTGAGGGCTCTCCCAACAGATGAAATCATCACGATCTCTTCAGCATCTGTCTATCGTCCTATAGCACAGGCAACTGTGAACTCATGTGTTTATTTTTCTAGTAGAATACACCTGCAACTTAAATATTGTATGATAAGCAGATGTTCGCTCCTATAAATTGAGCAGTGCACAAAGATTTATAGACCCCAGAGATTCGGATTTAGCGAGCGAGAGCCAAGGTCACAACTGGACCTTCAGATTCAATAAATCTTGACATTACTGGGGCACTGGGGGAGGGGAGGAAGGCGTCATCATAGACGTATCACAATTTTTGAAGGAAGCCAGTGATGATCTGCGAAGCAGATGTAAGTCAAGCTGATTTTGATACGTTACACTGACCCTGACAGGCAAGAGATGAAATAACTCAGGGTTTGATTTGGAGTCACATACGGAACATAGGAGTGGAAATGAAGATAATAAGTCCTTGCTCACATGAGAAGCGGGGGTGGGGGGGAGGGGAGGGAACTCCATTAAAAAGAGTGAATGCTTTTTTTCTTTTTTTTTTTTTCTCAAGATATAATTAAGCTGTCATTTATACCATCAGTGGCAAATTTATTCCAACTAAGGTATTTTAAATGACATCTATGTGCTATACTTTTCTTTCAGTAATGAAAACCAGTGGTTTAGCAACAGGGGAACCAAAGTCCTGTGGTCCTATGTGAGCAGAGTAAGTACCAGAAACACTCCAGTGGTATCTCCAGCTCTGCTGGTTGGATGTGGAGAGCTGGAGAAGGGAACAGGTTATTGGAAGTAATTTGGTCTCTAATATCCCTTTAGACCTTGATCTCTTTGCTCGAACTTTAAACACAGGCTGGCAGCAAGGATGGAGGGGAATGGAGGTGAGGAAAACTTGTATGGACAGTCAGTGCCAACGTCACCACAGAAGAAATAGAGGCTGGAAATTGAGAGAGTTGAGTAAGAGGGAAGGAGGAATGTTTTTAATGAGCACCAAAATATCCCCAAGGGCTGTGTTTAAAGGCCTTCATATGTGCAAGTGAGTTGCCATTGACTCGTGATGCCTGCAATGAAATAGCAGAAGTGGATAAAGTCCGAAACACCAGACGCAGCCTGGACATGCCTCTGTCCACCCACGGCTCAGCCTGGGCTGTGAAGCCTTACAGAGAGGTATCAGAAACCCGTGCACTCCCAACCCCATGCCATACCTACTGGCTCTAACGTTTCTAGGCTCAAAGCTGCCTTCCTCCCGTCCTCACAGGGCCACAGCCAGGGCTCAGTGAGGAAAACCTGTGCCAGGCGGGTGAATGTGGCCACCCCATCCCTGCAGGCACCGGGCCCCTTCCACACCTGCAGTTTTGCAACCCTCCGCGCCGTTTTTAAACAAACAGCTCAAATGGCCCATTGAGCAATTCACGGCTGGAAAAAAAAAAAAAAAAAAAAAAAAAAAACACATGAAGGTTGCGAAGGTTTCCAACGAGCGATTATAAATTACACTGGTGTTTCTGCCTTTCTGTTTAGACTAGCTCATAGCGGTTTAAGAGAATCATCTACCCAGCAATTTTTAGGGACTTCCAAAACATGTAGTTCAGCCAAGAGCAAAACAGAAGAAAAAAACACCACCAGTAAGGAATTCCCCAGTTACTGAATTATAACAAATAAACGCAAATACCTGTTAGAGCAGAAAATGGAGGCAGATGCAAACACGAGAAAGCAAATGTGAAAATGTTGTACTGATTTTTTTTCTCATTGAGGTAAATACCCATGTGAATACCTCCCTCAAACTCATGTATCTGAAAGCAGAGCTGACTGAAACAGAAGTAGCCAGGAAGACAGCATTTGATGGCTTCTGTGGCAAGTGAAATGAAAATCTGGAGCCAAAGTGAAGTTATTACTAGCTGTCAGATACAATCTATGCAAATGACTGTGCTCCCAAATAAGACTGTGGGTTATATGCTGGCTGCCAGCTGCAATACAGATAAATAGTACAAAAAAAAAAAAAAAATCATTCAGAAAGCACAGCAGACTAAAGCACTACTTCAGGATTTCAAAAGTGCTTGCATTGTTCTAGATGTCCGTGCATAGGTACTGGCATTGGTGGCTCAGCCCTCCTGCAAGGAAATACATTGGGAAGAGCTGGAGGCAGGCAGGGGCAGGCAAGACCCAGGGCACTGTCCTCACTTGCTCTCATTCTGGCTCCAGTTTTTCACCTTTGGGGACATTTTAACTCTCACACTCATGCATGGAGGATACAGGCACGTTTTGCTTCAGAGGATGTAGTGAAGATCACCATGCTTGGAAAAGGGTGCCATAGCTATCCAATTTGCAGCAGATTTTTTTCCTTGCCAACTGGTCTTTCATGATGTTCTGCTCCAGCAGAACAGGGGTGGTTACCTGATGTAGGGCCACCCTGCAACCCCAGCCAAGAGCCCACTGCCGTGACCCCTCTCGTCACACCCCCACATTCAGAGAATTTCCACTCTGGCCACGGGCTCCGGAATCATTACAAAAAGGTATTTAACAATGTTTTCTCCACTGCTCTATGTACAGCAAAAATCCTACACCATCAGGGCAATCAAGAGGTGTTTGCATTACCCGGCCTTTGTTCCAGTATCTGTAAACACTGTCTCAAAATCATTCCTGTTTCCATACCATACAGGCACATTGTAGATTCTTTACTGGTAAGGCACAGATTGTGAATTTTCCTGCCTTGGAAGTTGGGAAATACAGCTCTGGTATTAGCAACATCTTTTAAGGGAGTTGCCGGCGTCATTAGTGAAAAAAAAAAAAATCATTTAAGGGAAATCAATTTTCTGCCTCCCTGTCATCCTGTGTCAGATCGGGCTACAGGTGAAAGTCAGTTTGGTGGTTACTATTTATTCCCAGCCGAATACTAATCCCATTTCCCACTGCTGAAATAAGGCGTTAAAATCAGTGTACTCTTTCGTTGAAAGGAAGACATTCCAAACAGCTGTATCCTTCAAAAGCTTCGGCCTTTTCTTTCCCCTTACCATCTCCCTAGGTAGCCCTCCGAGACACACTGTTATGTGGGATGCCAACTGCTCACTATTCATCACGGCCCTATTCTCCAAGGACCCATTGATTCTGAATAATTTATCACCCGATGTTTCATGTGTTGCTGCAGAAATAAATCAGAACTGGGACCGCCAGATGCTCCTGGGTCCCATCGTACTAAGTTAATTTATTAAAGAGGGGTTTTCTCGGCACAGCCATGGGGTGCAGGAATCTCCTCCGCAAGGAGCACTGAGGATCGGGGTTTTGCCCTGAGCCAAGTGTGAAGAGCACTGAGAGAGAGAAAGACTTTAGTGTGGAAGCACACGAGCCTGGAAACCCTCACAGGGTGAGCAGGCGGTCGGCTTTCCAAGTAGAGCTAGTGGTGACAGCGGTCCAAGAAAAATACATTTAGTCCTTAAGCATGTAGCTTTTGTTCTGGGCTCACAGTCTCTTTTTTGTTTCTTGGACTAGGTCTCGCACCCGGATATGGCAAGTAAATATCAAGCCATAAATCACAGATGTGATGCTTGCTTTTCTTTCTTCAAGGTTGTATAATATAATGAAAAAGATCAAGCAAATGCAAAGCTGTTTTACACTGCACATGCACAGAGTGCAAAAGGCCTTGGGCTTCTTCCAATGACCGCGCAAGAATGATAGGCCTCCTGCTAACACGAAGATCTATTTTTCTGAGGCATGGTACAAATCCTCTCATGGATTGAAGGATTTCTCCTGTTCTTGTTTTCTTTAATGGTCTTGCAATACAGTTAATTGAACATATAATGACCCTTCATTCAAACATTCTGCACATGTATATTGTGGTAGTTTCATCAAATGTGCCTCTGGCAGAACAGGAAACTCAAATTTCTTATGTTCCTTCCCAGAGTCCTGAATGCATGTCAACAGCTTTTTGGTACTTACCACCCTTCGTTGTTTCTCTTCCCCATGTCAGAGCCTTTGAACCATTGCTGCTCAGGCAAAATTTTACCTCTGATGTTACTGCTGGAGCACCAGGCTGACCCCGCCTGGAGGACGGGAAGCTTCTGGAACTTCTCCTTGAACTTCTGGGGCCTTGTCCTTGAAGTCACTCAGTTCCAACACTTCCTAATTCACCCATGCCTGAAGTCACACTACTGGTGATCTTCTAAATTCAGTTTCTCATCACCTGCAAGGGGAAGAAAACACCTAGATTGTATCACTCTTCCCACCTCCCCAAACACTCTTCAGGGTAATTCCTTCTCTATGTCTGTGCCCCCCGTGCAGGAACTACATCACAGGGCAGTAGGATTTCCAGCTCTGCTGACACATTAGCAACCTCTCTGCTAATCTCCAAGCATGTAAAAATGGGACTTCAGAGCATCATATATCTTAGCTAACTGACAGCCCGTGGTGACAGCAATAAAATGTGCTTTCCTGACACCCGTTCCTCTGCCAGGCTCCAGAGTTTTGCCACACCTCCAAGGGGATTTAGCAACTTTCAACAGAGCGAGTTGGCAGGTGGGTTCAAGTCCCCATTTCTGTCTCCACTCTCTTCTCCTGGTCATAAGTTTCCATTTGTTTTGACATTTTCCCAAATTTGTAAGCTAGGGAAAGATATTCTATGTGCATAATTCTAGCCCAAACAGCTAATGTTTGCCAATGTTATGAGAAAGCATAAGCAACAGCTTATAATGGGAAGTGTTGGGCAATCCCGTCTTCACTGAAGGCAAAAATCCCCGCTGTGCTGCCACCAAGATTAGTTCCAGATTTCCCTGGGTCCTGTGACGTGCCGAGAGCCTGTGTGAGGGGCTGCTAAGTGCGGTCAGGTCTAATGCCCTCTTGCAAATCTCTCATGAGCAATATTCTGAGGAGACTGTATCCTAAAATCTTCAGGAGACCACTATGGGAAACCCTGATTAGTCAGTAAGACTGTTGTTTATCCTTCTGGTGGAACACAGCTTCCACTAAACCAGAGTCATTCTCTCCTTAAAGATAAGCAAATGCTAGCAAAATTACTGTAAATCATGGGATTACTGGGTAAGGTTGCAGCAAAACATAATTTGCATCTTAACCCTGTTTTCTCTCATTTACAGCCATCTTCAAATGTCTTCTTTGGCACTGATAACATTTGTCTCAACCTAAAAGTGAACTTTGGAGGAGTGGGAGTCTGAATAAAACCTCTACAGCTGTTTTTGAATTAGCCAGGAGGAAAAAAATGCACGTTTCCCAGCATAAACATTATCTTGGTTTTATTTTTGTTTCTTTTCTGTTGTTTTCTTTTTCTTTTTTTTTTTTTTCTTTTTTCTTTAGTTCAAGGAGAACATTTGGTTTATTTAGAGTTAGATTATTTTATGTTATTTCGATGTCAGCACGGCACATCTGTAGTTCTCAGTGAGAAAAAGGAACATTAGAGCAGCTCTACCAGGTCAGACCAAAGGTTCATCCAACCTCGTATCCTGCCTCCAGCAGCGGCCAGTAGCAGATGCTCAGAGCAAGGAGCCGAGGGAACAGGACCAGCGCCAGGAGCCCTCCCTGGTGTGCCTCCTGTGTTCCCCAAGATCTGCGGTTCGGGGACTTCCTGAGCTGGGAGCTACAGCTGGAACAAGGCAGTTGACGGTCACCAATGGCCCTATCCTCTCTGAATTTGTCTAATCCCCTTTTCAACCCCTCTATCCCTCTGGCCTTCACAGCTCCCTGTGGTAAAGACTTCCACGAGGCAGCTATGCTGTGCATGAAATCAATACTTCCTTGCCCTCATTTTAAACCTGGTAACGTCCTTGGAAGGCTCATAGTTCTTGTGTTATGAGAAACACTGAATAGACTTGTCCCAGATCACTGTTGGTGTTCCTGCCTTTTCACATAGGCTATTTATTTCAGCACTCCTTTTGTACAAGCTTGCTCATAGCCCTTGCCGTTCTTATTTTTCTTGTCTGTACCTCTGCCTCTCCTGGATCCATTTTAGGAGGGTTAGAGCATGCAATATCTTGGTCTTGGGATTTATGATGACTTCCTTTCCAGGTAGGATCTAGTACTCGATCTACCTTTTTTATTTATTTTTTCCTCCATTGCTGAGTACCAGGACAATATTTTAAGAGAATTTTCCATCATTATTCCAAACCTCTTTCTAAAAGGCAATAGCTTGCCAAAAGCCAACTGTTGGGTAAACACTGATAGCTTTGTTAATTTCTCTTTGTTTGATTACCTTGCTTCATTACCAGTGCCGAATTTCTCTTTTTTTTTTTTTTTTTTTTTTTTTTTTTTCTCCCAGTCACTCAGTTGTGTGAGATGTTCCTGTGACTGTTTCATATTGGCTCTTCTGAATAATTCTGTATCATCTGCAAACTCGATTAACCCACTGTTTATCCCCCCTTGCCAGATTTTTGATGAATGCATTGGATTATACCACTTACATCTACACTGTTTTCTAGACTAGAGGAGCTCTGAGAAAGGTCTTGGGCCTTTTTCTCTCTGCAGCTTGGCTTTCCAACGAGCTGGGTGTGAAAACCACTTTTGGGAATCTGGATCCACTTTATTGGTGACGCCTTGATTAGTCACATACCTAATGACTTCTGCAAAGGCTGCCAACAAATTTGCAAAGCATGGCTTTCCCTTACAGAAGCAACATTTATCTTCTTCTACTACCCCATGCTTATGGGATCCATCCGTATCTATTAGTTCTACCCTGTGAGACAATTTTCAACACTTTGCCTGGTATGGAAGGCCAGCATACTAGTTCGTAGTTCTAGGGCTCATTCTTGAATTATTTCTACCTACAGTTAATATATCTGGAATTAAAGGTTCAAACTTGAGGTTTAATTAATAATTAGAAGGACAACAAATATCCCCTATAGGTACATTCAATTATCCCTATTGTTTTTCCTTCTAAAAGCATTATTTTCTCCCACAAACTGGTCCAAAGTATGCCCAAAACAGGGGATTTTCCAAGTTGCTCTTTTCCTTGAATAAGGGGTTGATACAGTTTTTGCACTACAAAATGCAATGGCAGGTTCTTCCCTCAGAAACTCATTTTCTTTTGCATCCACAGTTTTGCTCCTATAGTCTCATGTGAGTCAGACGTAATACAACAGTGAAGGTAAATGCATCAACAGAGGCACATGTATGGGAATTGTGCCTTATTTCAAAAACAAACAAACAAAATAAACAAGAACCAGAGAGGTAGAAGTTACCTATAGCAGTGAAAGCAACCCATCAAGTATTTAATCATGAACATAATTACAAGCATGAAAGCACCGCCTGTGAAATCAATGCAACCCATCAGGTGCTTTATAAATAGGCTCACCTAAATCTTTTGCCCACCTAGAATTTCAATGGGTATCATCGTGGTACCACCTAGGCACACAAATGCAGATTTGTGGAGGGAGTAGGGGTGCTCTCACCTCTCTCCCTCAAAATTAGCAGCACTGCTGCCCCGTGCAGTCCCACATGGTAATACACTGGGGCTGTGCAGCCCTGCCTCCACCCCCGAGTCAGATCAGGGTTGTGTTTGCCTCTGGGTAATCTTAATTTTGGGCCTGCATTTCAGGACTACTCTTCTTCACTTCACAGCCTTCTCAGCTGCAGTATATCACTCGCAGGCCAATATCCTTAGCACACAGGGGGGTATCCCTCGTGGCACACACTAATTTATAAATGAGAATGATATCTGAGTACGTCACATTTCACTGAAGAAAAACAAACCTTATGGACTCTTTTAAGGCTGTGATAAATTAGAATGTGCACGGTACAAATATTTATCTTGCACCCTTATTACAAGTATTTCCTTTCCACTGGTTAATTTAATTAAGAGGTGTCCCTTTGGACCTAAAACTTTGTAAGATGGATATATTTCTCTCCAAAACATAATTCATTTTGAATGAAGAGGGGAAAACTCATAGCTCCTGAACTTATTAATAATGATCTGAATTAAAATACATTCCTGGCTTCCTTGAACACTTACGTATGTTAAGGGATAGCTGGGAGGGGAGGCAACAGGGATTATTTTTGTTTTCATGAGAAGGCCCTGATCCCAGAAACACTGTCAAACACATATGACGAGGAGTTAGTCACAGTGATTTCTTTGGCAAGGGGGGAAAGAAACAGAAACAAAAACAACACTAACCCAGCTTTCTGTCAGGGGTGGGGGGCTATCAAGGGAGCCAGTGAGGGACCATTCTTCTTCTATCCCAAAACCAGCAACATTCAAAAAATAAAAATAAAAAATAAAAATAAAAAGGCCTCCCTATGCTTGGCAAGTTCTGCCTTTCAAGGAGCCCAAGGACACAAGCAGGAGAAGCAGTGAAGCATGTCTGGGGCATCCCACAGCCCAGAGCTGGTCACCCTCCTGTGCAGCCCTGGGGTCCATGGGGGCCTCCCTCGCATGACCCAAAAACCATCACCCAGCACAGCACGCTGGGCCCCCAGCAAAGGCAAAGCCCACAGAAGACACCACCCCTGATTGAGCTCACAAGTTCTGGGCAAGAGCAGCCATTCTGAAGAAGTTACATGGGCTGTAGACATAAAAATTAAAAGAGAAAAAGATTGAGCCTGCTGGAGAGAAGAACCCCAACCTACCTGGGGATTCAGGACGGCAGGATTTTGACTCGAGTCTGCTGTGCTGATTTTGGATGTGTCATTTTGCTTCACATTTTGGGACCCCTTCCCAAATTTGTCTTATCCACATCACGGGAGATATCTCTGGGTCATGACCTGACTCCTGCTGTGTTTCTGCAATGAGACAATGGGGCTTCAACTTTGCTGAAATGCAGGCATTACGGAGAGATAATGACAGAACTGCAATTGTTTTTCCAAAATATCTGTTTTGCCTCTGCTCACAGAGTAATTCTTGGAATTGTCCATTAGAAAATCAGTCCTCAGCTCAGTCCCCAGATAGGGTGAGAGATTTTGTGCCTGATTGTTTCTTCAGGGGAGCATTTGGGCATACAAATGCCTGGGAGATGCACCTATTCTGAGATGCCTCTTCTTCCACAAAGGTTCGTGCATACAACTCCCATCCTTGCCTCTGCAGTACATTGATAAGAGATGATGATGATTTTAATGATGTTCAAGGTTGAAGGATACTGAAATACTTGTAATTTCATTTCCTTTTTAGAGGAGTTTTGTTGTTGTTGTTGTTTGTTTGTTTTTGTTTTTGTCAGTTTTTGAGTATTGTGTCAATACTCCTATTTTCTTTCATTACAGAGCCTACCAATACACTGCTAGCAGACTCACTAACAAAACAAGGGACACCACTGCCAGCAGAAAAGGATATTGAATCACTGCTGGAGGCATAACCAAATAAGTTTCTCGGAACATTATTCAAATTCATATCAATGCTGTTTTGATTTTGCAGCACCAGCACCTGCAGAAACGTCTCTGCTGGCCTTAAAGGCCTTGGTAAGATTCAAGCCAGAGCACTTGGTCAATGCCAGCTCTTACATCAGTGATTGGCACCCCTTCATGGCTCACTTGTCCCACTTTTAAAAGAACAATTGCAGCCATGCCACGAGTTGAATGACAAAACTCAAAGGAAAATGAACCTGAAGATGTTTCCCTAGCAACTACATGCAACAGAACAGTGTTCCCATCAGCCCAACATTACAGCATCATGCTTCAAATAAAATAAAAAAAAAAATACACACTGAAATCCTTAACACCTGAATGGGGAGCACTGCCTGGCAGAGACAGCAACCTGTGCCTAGCTAACAACGAGAGCACTCACCTTGGGGGGAAAACCACTGTGGCCACTCAAGGTGAGGAAAAGGAACAGAGGCTCAGGGAGAATATCAACCTCAAGAGATGGCCCTGAAATATAAAAAAGCTTAATTGCACTATTGTTAAAAGAAAATGGGTGTTGACCGCCCTTTTGTCCCCACCTTCCTGACCCTTCTCTGACCCCCACCTTCTGACCTGAGAGCCTCTTCTGGCCAAGCAGGAGGAAGGCTGTAGCTGCCCTGAGCCAGGAGAAAGGGAGCACTGCTTCTTACTGAGGGAAGGCCGAAGGTTTGTGTGACTGAGCTGAGCAATCCAGCAAGGAAAACAGCTCTCCAAAAGCTGAAACTTCTCCTTAGTGAGGAGGCAATCCTGCAGTCCCTGGCCCTGCTTAGGGAAAGCGGCTTTCCCATTGCCTCCCCAGCTACACCTGGGGAGTTGGGCAGCCCACAAGGCTTGCAGTCACCAGCAGACTTCAAATAACATCTCTAACCTGAGAGAAGGGCCTGAAACTGCTCACCCTGAATCCCCAGCGATCTGTCAGGAGGCTTTGGAGCATTTCCTTACTGTATACAATGGGGGTCAAAGCCTGGGAAGCCCAGTTGGCTCTTCCATAATTCAAGTAACAGCCCACCAGCATACTTGGATTAAGCTGTACTTTAGGATCAGTCACAGATTCTGTTCTTGTGAGTATCTCATACGGAGGTTTCTCTGCTACTCCATCAGTCCCCTCACGCATCCAGGGTGATATAGATGTAATAGATCAGGCAGGCAGTATTGCAGATACTTCTCCTTGCTGCAGGATCTCAGCCCCTGTCCTACTCATCACCATACATACAAGCCATTAGGGACATTACCTCACACCCAGGAATTCTTCGGCTCCCTCAGGTGTCTTGCTAGCAGCATTTGCAAAACCTCCCTGGAGCCAGCACTAGAATCGGGATCCGTCCTTTCTGCCTGTACATGGCCTTGATCCAGCCTCTTTCCTTGCTGGGAGCCAGGGCACGGCTGCTCCATCCCAGCAGGGGCTGGGGGCCAGAGCCGCTAACGCTGCGGCCCCAGAGGCGGCAGCACGAGGCCCCTACACACGTACCCACAGGGCTGCGTTGTGAGGAGCTGGTCCAGTCCCAGGGCCTGGCTGCTGAAACACATGGACTTACTGAAACACATGGACTTAGCTGAGGATTTTGCATGCAGGGGTAGGAAAGCAGTAGAGCACTTTCTCTTTCCCCTAAAATAAAACCAAACCCTGCTCCCACACAAATCAGTGGTAAAACTGCCGTGACTACAGCAGTGCCGGTTCAGGCACTTCGTGATTGTTGCCTCTTAAAAGTTTTGCTTCATTAACGTGCCGAGGCTTTCTAATTTGAATATTTCATTTGCTCCATATATTGGGTTGTCTTTACAATGTAGTTGCCAACAGGGAAGCGAAAGGGAACCTGCTGAGAGACCATGAAACATCACATGCAGGGAGGCAGCAGATATACAGGCATGTTCCCGGAGGGATGCCTCCTGTGCGGTGCTGTTGTTATTGAAACTCCAAACTTGAGGATGAACCAGGAAGGCTAGTGAAATGCAAATGGCCCAAAGCCCAGCGGAGACCGTATTTGCTCACTACGTGCTTCCTGAAGGCCAAGCCTCCTTGTGGGCGTAAGGGTCACAGATCCGACAGCAGAGAGGTGAAAGACGTGGATCTCAACAGGCCCTTGAGGTGCTTCCTCTGGAAACAAGCTCTCACACAGAAGTGGCAGAACAGAAGACGTGATGCAATGGTGAAACAAACGCACACAATGTGCTTTGTCCTCGGGATGTGTTACCGAATGCGAGAGGGAGGGTGAGAGCAGCTGCCCTGCTGCACACCTCTGGCTCTTCATGTCCACGGGAACACAGCTGGCTAGCAAGGACAAAAGCTTCAAGCGTTGTGGTGCACTCAAAAAAATATGATTTTAGCAACACAGGAAGAAACGTCCTTCAGCAGAAAAATCAGTGAGCAGACAGAGGTGGTTTATTGTGCAACTATCTGCTGAACAGAACGGCGCCCTACCACACTGCAAAACAAAGCTTTTAGACAAAGAAAAGGGTCGATTTTTGTTGCAAATGGCTTAATTAATCATTTTCATCAGCTCCAGAAGGAAAGAGACTTGAGCTACAGCTACAAACGCTCTGCTTGCATTAACCTCCAGGCACAGAGACGTCCTTTCCCAGAATTCATTTAGCTGTCAAAATGGGGAAAAATAATGCCAGCAGCAGAGAGGTTCAAAAATTGTGAAGTCCAGACACTTTGATGGTGGTTTTTGTTTTTGTTTTTGTTTTTTCCTTAAAATAAAAATAAAATAATAACACTGATAGAAAACTACACTGAAACCTAACTCTAGAGAAGATTGCTCCAGAACGGAAAGGCGGGGTGAGGATCCCACCAGCACTTTTATATGCAATCCTTTCATGTAAATTATTTCCAATGGGAGCTCTTTCTCTTGCCTGCAGACAAAAGCAGAATGCATCACTGCTGCCAGACCACCTGGGACATGGGGAGGATAGGAAATTTCCAGATGGGTTTTAAGACAATTCAGTTATATTTATACAGCCAGAATAAATGTTTTTTTTTTTTTGTTTTTTTTTTGTTTTTTCCTGAGATAGCTTTTCCTTTGCTCTATCTAGACCACCAAGAAATGAGGGAGGCACAGAAATCCCATTGCATTAATAGTCTCGGTGTTTACAGTTTGGGCTTTTATTAACTTGTGGGAGCTGTTTATTGAGCCATAAACTCTACTAATGGGGATATTATCTCTAAATTATATAAGTGCTACAGTATTTTGGTTAGTTAAAAGAAAGGTTTAAAACAGTTACATACTTAGAGTTTATCTCAATTACCAACATGATCCCATAATGGGAATTTAATTGCTAATTGCTAGCTTATATTGCAAAAGAACTACAGTAACAACACACAATATATAGCCTGCATAAACATGTCCAGACAATTCCATATTACCTCCTTTCGCTGCTACCTTCTCATATGGTGTGTGTGGGGGGGGGGTTATTACCGTGATTTAATTCCGAACTGCCTCAAATTCGGAATCCCTCTTTGTCAGGAAGCATTCCCACCCGTGCTTCGTTAGACCAATTCCGGCAAGCCTCCTGCACGCCCTTGACTGGCTTTACACAAAAGGGGCAGACTTATGCATACACTGAAATATCTCACTAAATTAGATTCTTGGAGAGCTCTAACAAGAGAAATCCCATTTTCATTGAAATCAACCCAAGTTTTCCTGTTTACGTAACTGGAGCGAAATCCGACCAAGGCCCACTGGCCAGAGCCAAGGTCACTGAGGACAGTGGGGTCAGCTTAAACCCCGCTTAAACCTCATGCTAATACAGGGGAGGCTGCATCCCAATTGTAGTAGTTCTGTAAAAGGCCTTCCTTGTGTCTCTCAAGAAGATTACAGTCTTCTAAAAGATTTGTCTTTGAAAGTGGGAGCTCTCTGAAGCGGGGTTAAGCAATACAATTCATTTATGTTGTTACCCTGTTCCTTGCATCCTACCCTGTTCCTTGTCTGAGATCAGCATCAGGTTTCAGAGTTCATGAATCAGCTCCTTCGCTTCTCTTTGTTCGTAGGACATATTATGAATCTAGTCTGATGGAAGAGGAGAGCAAAGAGGATGGATGGCTAGGCTGAAGGCCAGATGAGGATAGCTAGTTTATGTATGTGTGATACATACCAGAAGAAAACTCCAGGTGATTCAGAAATGCCCAACTGTGCAGAGAAAGAGTTTATATGATCAATCTATAACACATTATACATACTAACTTCATCTTCTTGGTTATTGCTTGGTCATTGGCTTTAAACTTTACTTTGGAAATAGGCAGGGATATGGACTTGTGCCCAAAACTCTGGCTGACTTGTTTGGCCATTGCCTAAAACTAGAGTACTGCTTCTGTCTGGGTTAAATTAAACCAACCAAATTAAACAACATCAAGAAATTAATTAAGAGAAAATAGTAACTTGCAAAAGTTTTTGTTTTTGTTTTTCTTTTTGTTTTTCAAGACATTCTTTCTCAAGCATTATCTATTCTGTCCTCTAAAATCTAATAAATAAATAAATAAATAAATATCAAAATAAGATTGAGCTCAGATCACAGCATTTTCTTCCTCCTGATATTGTCACTTCTTTCTTCCCAAACATGCTACCATTTTGTTGTTCTCATTGTATTTGGGCTTGCTGCACCCTTGGCTGAGCCAGAAGAGGAGGGCTAAGCCACCTCAAGAGGCAGAAACATCCTGTAAGCATGCAGTGGATACATTGCTGAGGGAACAGGACATTACTACTTAAAGAACTAATGTGTCTCTCCACACCACTGAATAACTTATACTGGACTACGAGATATTCAAGCACTGGTAATTTTTTCTCGTCTCAAACCATATAGAAGACTCCAGAAGTCAAGAGGCTAGTGAATTTTTATGAGTGGTATATGGACTGCTGTTCTCTGAATACTGCCAAGTGATTGAAAACTCCCATTATTTTGGTTATTGTGGAATTAGGATCCCTGCAGTTTGCACACGGAAAATCAGCCTTTTGGGAGGGAGCAGAAGCATTTCCTGGGCTACAACAGTGAGAGCAGACTTAGTATTCAGCAGAGCCTTTTTTTTTTTTTTTTTAATTTATTTTTTCTGAAGAGCTTTCCTGCTGCGAAGTAGGATCAAATCCCATCAACACATGAGGTACAAATGCAGAAGTAGGCTTTCAGCATCTTTTCACTCATGCACATGAAAAAGACCTGATCTGTCTGATGCCGGTATGAATGACTCCATCTAGGAGAATATACTAGGGGCAGGACACAGACAAATATTGCTTGCTGAGGAACTTTATTTCTGTCTGCAGTAGGTTCTGTCATCTGTTGCCTGTATGATTGTCTGTTGGCTGCTTGGATCTACCATGTCTTGAGGGACCCACCTGCTGGTGAGCCGAGCAGGCTCTCGTACTTGGACACGAGCAGAAGCTGGTGCAAGGCTGCAAGCTAACTGCACCACCTGCACACAAGGACAGGTCCTCTTTGCTGTTCACAGCCGGTCACTTGCTTGTTGCAGCAGCTATTCCAGAGAAGTTTAAGCTTTTTATTCTCAAACGCCAAGTTGAGGAAATAAAAATTAACATCAAACACATCCCAGTAGTTAGATGGAGAGCCAGTACCGTAACGTGAATCTCTTCGCTCCTGCCATGGACAGCACAGATACTTGTGGAAAGAAGATATCTTTGGCTCCCCTACAGAGATCGAGAGCTGAGATTAATGGCAACTGTGAGGGCTGCCTTCCCCTTTATGCGATGCATGCTTTAAAGCTGTGGCCTCCTGCCATCTTGAAACATAATCTTGCGGTATTGTCTTCATTCAGGCCCCTCATCAGCAATGTGAAAAGAGAGAAGAAGCTGGTGGCAGGATTAGAAGAGAGGCTGAAATATTCTGGGCAGCACATGCTGCAAGTCATATTATACAAAGAGTATTATTGGACTGATCATTGGATGGGGCTTTTCCTTCTGGAAGCACTGCTGCTTGTAAAAAAGAAACCCTGGTGAAATGTGTTTATAACACATCAGATGACAGCATATGACACTTTGTGAGCACAGTGACAAGCACTGAAAATATTTTTCAGGTCCTGTCTGCTTCACTTGAGATCCTTTTGTACTCATCAGGGTTATGAGAAAAGAGGAGATGAGAAGTAGGAAGAAGAATTCAGAAGGGTATGAATAAAACTGAGTATCAACAGGAAATACTGAAACAACAGAAATCAGATAATCCTCTGTTCTTTAAAAAAAATAAAATGCTTTGCCTCATTCCATGGGCTCAGACCAGGAGGAATTTTTCGATACCAGATACAGTCCTCACTCTTACAGGTAACACACCGTATAATTAGTCTTATCAGATTATCCACCTCAATGTTAAAACTAACTGGGTATTTTGCTCCTGGAAGATTGTTTGAGACTCTTATTATATTAGAAGGTAGAAACCTTCTTTTGTTGTCCAGTTTAAAATTATTGTGGCAAACCATAACTAGGTTTTTCTTAGGCAATCCAAGTCCGTAACTGAAAGATTATTTTCCTTGCCTGGCATACATACCCATAATGAATACACAGAGAACAGCCATATTCTTTTTGAGCCTTCATTTCATTTACCTAAATAATCCATACTCCTTCAGCCTTCTTTCTTATTTCCATTTTACTGGTCACCTGTCTAGTTCTTCTCTGCACTGGTTCCAGTTTGCAGTTGCCTTTCTTGGCCATGACCAGATCAGACTAGACCATGACTGACAAAACCTATACACAGGGTTCCAAACAAAATGATATGAAATTATATTTCTTATGATATTTTTTTTTTTAAATCCAAAAGGGCTCCTCTTCATACTATGCATATTAAGAAAAACAAAGTAAAGTAAATTTGCTGCTTCTAAAAGCTACTTGGGAAGTTCTAAATGTTCAGGGTCATTCTTCCTTGGAAACCACCGGCTGAACAAATTTTCTACAACTGAAAGATATCCTTCTGAAGTCTGGTGAACATTACAAATTTACAAGGGCAACAGCATTCATTTAAAGTGTCAAGCTCAGTTGTGGTGGCATGTTTAAAAAACCTTCAGCTTTCATCAAAATGGCTTCAAACACAAGTTGTTATTATTTTGGCTCCTGATACTATCTCCATGGTCAGATGATTTTCTTGTCATGTAAGCAACTCTTTTCCTCTTTTGAATCAAAAGCAGTACACAGTTGTCTACAAAAGCTTGTCTACAGCTTGGAACAAAATTTCACAGTTTTCTTTTTGACCCTCTGGACGCACACCACCACATTCATTTTATTGCAAACACCTTCCTAAGTAGCAACAACACACATAATTAGGCCTTGTCTCAAGTCCTTTTTTGCTAACAAAAAAGGTAAGAAGCTGCCAAAAGCTTCTTGTGTTGCCATATGGCGTGAAAAGAATTTCTCCTCAGGAACTGAAGGGCTAGAGAGAAGACATATAATTAGAAACTTCATTTACACAGCCACACAAAAGTGCAGTAAGATGTTTCTAAAATGGAATCATAAATCTAAAAAGGATCTCAAGTTTCAAAAAAACATACAGACTGACTGAATTAAATTATTATTTGAACTAGTGTCTTGCCCTTGGTTTGGGGATTTAAATACACTCAGTTCTCATCTTCTTAAATCAAACACTTTATCACCAAATTGCTATTTCAGATTACAGAAACCACAGGCTTCTCAGTCTAGTGAGGCTGTGAGCTTCCCAGCAGCAGGCAGAGGTACACTAGCTCACGCCTCTTCCCCTTCACCTATGGAATCACCATGGATGAATCAGTTCCCCCCTTCACCGCAGCTCTTGCATTCTTTAAACGGAGGTAATTACTTCTCTTGCAAGCACATACAGTAAATTGCAGTAAACCACAGCTTTGAGCTGGCACAAGCTTAAAAAAGATACAAAAATGCTAACAGGAGCTCCATTTAGTCTTCACAATTTTGAGCAAAGAGAAAGCTATCAATATTCAAAGGGCAAGTCCAGTGCTACCAGAGGAAAGATGCTGATGATACCAAAATACATGTACCTTCTCCTCACTCATTTCACCTGAGTAAAATTGGATGGTTGCTAATCTGAGTCATATTTAAGACAAAAAGCAAGAGCTGATAGCTTCTTGCCTGCCAGATATTTACTTCCACATTGGTAGGTTATAATTATCTCTGATAACAGAGCAACTTCATACCGTGCTAAAACTACACAACTATGTCCACCATAAAATAATAAACTTTGACACAAACAGCACTTAAACATCACCATAGAGATACAGGAAAACAGATTGGTATAAACTAAAAAGCAAGAGAGGAAATTTGAACAGAATTATATAATTGTGCTAATTTTAGGCTAATTGGCCTAATATTATATGAGGTCACCCAACAACCTGTTTTGTTTGCAGAACAAAATAGGGTCAGTCGTATTTTGCTGTGTTTGACTCATATATTCCTTGGTATTTGCATGTTCTCCATATGACCAAGCACAAAGTTCACAGGATAGTTTTAACCACGCTTGTATGAGTACAAAAGAGTACCGTTGATTTAGGAGTTAAAAAATACACAAAGATACATATATGTTAGAATAAGAAACTAAGTGTAATAAAACCTACAGCCGATCTATTTTTGTTTTACAAGAAATATCTTCAGCAGCTAATAAGTTTTGGAGCTGAAACACTAATCCAAAAGCTGTAACTTCTGCAAATCAGGTCATTCTTCCTTGCCAAACAGATCATCCAGAAGAGGCAAGTATTTGATTTTTTTAAAAGGAAGGGATGGTGGCTGTCCGTTCCAGTCATCTTCATTCTGAAATCAGTAATACAGAGAATATCTTAGAATATAATATTGAAAACAGCAACAAATAAAAGCCGGTCAACATAAGATTGAATGTGCTGCTTAACTTGCAATTACAATCATTCTGTGAACATGTGGACCTATATAATATAGTGCATCTATATAATAATAATAATAATAATAACAATAATAATAATAATAATAATAATAATAATAATAATAATATATAGTGCACTATATAATATAGTGCATCCTCCTAAAACATTACTACATGCACGTTTTTATCAATCTTGCAGAATATTTTATTGAACATATTGAGCACTTCTGCAGATATTTTCAAATTAAAGAACACTGTGTTTTCTTCATTAAGACATTTATACTTGAAAACCTTACAAGTCATCTATGCTTCAACAACAAAACCATACAAAACAATGATAGAGAGAAAGAAGAAAAGTCAGCTAAGCAAGCACAATTCTGCTACTGGAATCTATTGATGAAATACAGATACTATAGCCTCAAAATACCACCATTAATTCAAAGTAAATTAGGAACAGAATGACAATTGGGTTCTAAAGCTGGAAGATTCAACAAGATTTAAATCCTTTCCTTTCACTGATCTTTTCCAAGTCTTAGTATTTCTTCATTAAAATACTTGTGTATTGTACCAAAGACAGGTATTGCAGCTAACTAACAGAATAATAAAGTCGATAAAAATGAATAAACAATACCGAAACCAATTTGGATGCAGTTCATTAAAAACAGCACTACATGTCACTGTGACAGTTAGAGCAAGGCTCTGGAGCCAACGAGGAACTGATTATCCCAGCATGCTGATGAATGATTATAATTCCTCTTGATGCACCTTTTTCCTTTCTGGCCTCAGCTGTAACCTTCCTCCCCTAACTCCCATGTTCTGCTCTCAACTGGGGCTCTTAAGCATCAGCCACTCCCTGAAAGCCCATCCACTGACAATCTACCAAGGAAAGATAACATCTCCTTCATACCCAAAGAAAACCATGTCTCTTACACCGATCAGAACATACATTTCACCACAGATGTCCACTCAACCTCCAGCTTGTTTCACAAGCACCTTGTCCTCTGTGCCTTCAACTTGTGAAGACCGCTTTTTGTGCCACCACCACTTGCACCCCACCTTCCCTGCATAGGAACCATCTCCTTCCCTCACCTGCCAGAAAGCAGCTCATGCTCAATGGCTAGATAAGCCATGCAGCTGTGAGGAGAAAAACGGTCAAACAGATTAAACAGCAACCATATCTGTGCAGATATCTGCTTCTTTCAGCCTTGATTTTTTGGTGCGGAGCTTAGCACCATCTTCAAGGCAAAAATCCTCAGGGCACAGGCTCTGACCCTTTTTTTGCTTGCATAGTACTGAGGCCCATGAGGGTCCTCATCCTGGCAGACTATCCTGAGAGAAGGCACTAGTTAAATACCAAGTTATACATGTAGCTTAAAGATGGAATTACTCTGTAAAAACAAAGAATAGCCACTGAACACAACCTACTCCATAAGAACCACAGGACTGCTGCATAAAACACGTGAAAGGGCTTTGATTTGATCTGATTTGTGCAAGGAAGAAAAAATTGTCTCAATCACAGAGTGAAAAAGAAACCACCAGAGAAAGCAGAGTGAAGCAGCAGGACAGGGCCCTGGTTAGACATCCCAGACAGTTTGAGATGCTTCAGAAGAAAGAGCTCATAAGCCAATAAGAGAGAGCAGTCAGGTTAATAGCACACTACTTGAGGAATATTGATTTAAGATATGTCACTGTTGAACTCAAATTCAAGGGAATGCCATGTTTCTAAGTGGTCTGAACACAATCAAACACATTCTGTACAAGCACAGCAACACATGGACTAGGCCAGAACAGCGAAACTACACGTTGGCAGAAGGGCTTCATATTTATCTGTTACAAGATTTTTAAAAATCAGCGTAATTGCCTTATGTACCATCTATTTTAAAATGTTCCGTTCAGCACAAGATGGCGAGATCAGATTAATCTCTGCAGTTTGTTGACACCACATTTTTATTTACCCTAAGTAGCAGGCTGGTGGAGATATACAAAGTTGATCCCTCAATACTGCTCCTGATTTACGCCTACCAGTGATGTGCTGTATTAAATACAAGTTTCCACAGAGTTATAAAATATATATAGCTATTTTCTGTGGTGCCAGTGGAGTTTTAAGAATTTCTTGACTATCCCAGCAACCAAACAGATCATTTGACATGTGGCAGAAATATTTGTGGGTGGCACGGTATTCACACCTATTGTTCAAGGACAAATACACCTGTTTTCCCCTCTTCTTTTTTTTTTTCTTTCAGAAAAATGTCACAGAGATGTAACACCTAATAGGCACAGGTGGGTAGTAGATCTTCTATTCCCTGTGTGACTTCTCTGGTTCATTCTAAACCTCCCAGAAAAAGATAATTACGTAAAGAAAATAGTCACAAATATACTAAGATGAAAGCTTTTATTGGCTTTGTTGGATGAAGCACTCATGTTACACTTGGCCAAAATGCAGGAGTATCTCAGGTGCTTGGCTGTGCTGTTCCTTTGCTCAAATATAGTGGTTTTACCTTGAGAGGAAGCCTTATTGTCTGGAATGCAGGTATTTGATTCTCTCTCCAGTTCAGCCCATCCAGAAATTTTTTATACTCCACTTGCTTATTGTCATCTTCAAACCTAAGCAGAACATCCACAAGATGACTCATGGTTAAATGAAAATCTTAACACAGTTATATCATGTTATCTACAACATACTAATACATTACTTTTTGGATAATCATTTTTCATTCCTTTAGAACCAAAGCCTGGTAAGAGTATGGAGAAACACTTCCAAACTGCCAGGCCTTGATATTGTATGTTACGTTCCATATACTTACTGCTCAGTATTGTATCTCATACTAGTATTCAATTCCTTTAAGGTTTAATTTTTAACCATTGCCCAACTTTTTCCAGAACTAGGATCCCACAGTTGGTGACAACCATGGAGCTAGGATGGTCAGTGTATAATTCCTTTGTGTAGAAAAAAAACTGGTAGTATGATACAAGAGAGATGTGCTTTAACACAATTGACCTGCTTTATACAGTTTCTATAATCATTTCCTGAAAATAAGCAATCTCTCAAATATGCTGTTTGTACACACCTTGGGATCAATTTACAATTGACAAACGTGCAGGTCTCTAACCTATAATTTAATAGCTAGATTTAACAATATCAATCCTTGTCATTTGGTAGTTGTTTTATGGTATTATTCTTCATTTCCATGGAATAAATATATATGTTCGTGTCTGTTAGAAAGGTTCCCTAACTGAATGAAGAGATATATCCTGCCAGTTAGGTTCTACAGCTACTATTACACATGGAACATGCTACCTTCCTCCCTCAGATTTCTAAAATCATTACCCTGCCCTAATAAATCCATTGGAAGCAGCTGTGTAAGCCACGCCATCCTTCTGCCATTTTTTTGAATGAAGGAGCTTCAGAAAAGAAAAAAAAAAAAAAAAAGTCCTCAGTTCAGCAAAACACTTACTTGATTAAGGCATACAGAAATGTGCTGTTATTTGAGTGGGTCTTGTCAAATGCTTGAAAGACACTTGAATTCTGCAAGCTGATGCACCTTGCAGAATTGACACTACCACGCAGATTGTTCTTGAAATGAACATCTTAACTGCTCTGCTATACATACATACTGCCTTAGCAGCTTCTGTGAATGACATCTGTCTCACTTAGCACTACCCACATGGAAAAGGGATCTGGTTTAGGCATCTAAGCACACACTGGAAGCATCTGTGCTTCACTGCTGTCCATGGAGAGACATATATGACTAGCTAGATTCAGTAAGTATTTTTTGGTGGCAAACATCAGGTTAAATAATTCTACCGTGTAAGCCGGTGACACAAATACTATTGCACATGTAGGAGCCAGATCAATTACACACTGTCATCTCTGGAGAAACATGTTTTTTAGAAAATCATTTTATTCTGTTCTTGGAGAAATAGAACTGCACAAAACACAGGCCTCAAATTCCTTCGGTTCTCCAAATTACTGGAGAGGGTTCTGGTGAAAATTAAGCATGAAGGTACTTGAAGGAAGACTTTATAACACAAACTGGGAAAACAACACTGGGAAAGAGGAGAAATAAATCTAGTGACAAAAATAAAATGCAATAAACTGCAGCTCATCCTCTCCCTCTCCTCCCCCCACACCTTTCATTTAACAGTCAGCAGGAGAGATAATAATAAAATATACTCAGAGCCATAAACAGAGATGCTAGTGATAAACTGAAATGTTAAGTACAATGAGTTATGCTGAAGATGAAAGCACAGTCAGAGAAGAATGCTACTGTTACTAGAATTAAAGAGGAGCCTGAAACAAACATTGCCATGAGAAAACCTATTGTGGTTTTCTTCTTTTTAATACCTCACATGCGAGTTAACATTTTCACAAAGCCTCAGTTTTTTTTGGTTTTTTTTTTTTGCTTTTTTTTTTTTCAGGTGGCAATTGGGGAACCAGGAGTTTTGCATTGGAAGTAAGAAGACAAAAAAAAGCTCTAATAAGAACAACTGGTGCACAGATTCTGAATTTCAGTACAATCATGACTATTTATTATTATTATTATTATTATATGCACTAGTGTATATGTATTTAGCTTTTGCTGGTTGTGAGAAGTCAAAAGATAAGGTCTACTGTCAAGATGCAGAACTGCACAAGTAGGAGTTTTAAATAAAGAACAAGTGAAGGCATGTAATTACTTCAGCATCAATTTTATGTTGAGGCAATGAAGTCGTGGAAAAACATTGCTTCTGCATTTGACAAGCATTAACAAGGAGAAAAGTCCCTTGAACTGACAGCACTAGCAGACCAAGGCAACAACATGGACATGAAGTTAACTATAACCAAAGATTTTACGGTGGGCATGGGAAATGGGACGCCTAAATCCCATATTTAAATAGCTACAGAAAGCAGCTTAATGTATTACACCAAAATAATCCAGAGGAGAAAAATCCACTCTTTAGATATTTTTCCTACTGTGTCTTATTGTGCTAATCTACTAAATGCACATACTTATAATTCGGTACAGAGTATCCAGATGGAATGAAGAGATGTTATCAAGTTCTGCATTATTAGGACAGAGATGTCATACATTTCAGAGGCTGGAATTAATATGACTGGAACTGACAGTGCTCTTCAGCAAAGGAAATTAGATTTGCCTTATCAAGAAGATGCAACAAAGATCTCTTGAAACTATGTTTCTCTTCAGTTTTGCCCTATGACTTCACCATTGCATACAATTTTAGACTGTGGAAATCACTCCCTCATTCTTACCATTGTTTGCAGAGCTTCTTTTCCTTTTTGACATTACAGAGATAATCACACAGTTTTGCTTGTAAAAATATATTCATAATGGAGTATTTACTCCAGATACATGAAAAATCTATTTAATTCACATTAAGATTGTTCCTGAGGATGCTTCACTGAGTAAAGGCTACTTATAAATATATTTTCTTTCCCATCAAGAAATCTGCAACCCAAACATTCATGTAAAAAGATAATGTACATATGCAGATTTTTACTTCCTTAGTTTTCAATAGCATTTGCTAAGTAGTTAATCTGATAACAGTAGAGGAGAGGCACTATGCTGCTTTAAGCTTAGAGAAAATGCTGCAATTCTTCAGCTGTTTGACAGTCCCTGTGTAACACTGGTATATATAAACACCTAAATTTTCATAAACTGTTCTTATGAAAAGATTTAAAATAGCAAACACAGACCAGTTTATGCAGCTGATCATTATCAGTTAAGTAATGGCTACCTTCTTGTGCATCCATTTATTCTTGTCTTGAACAACTATAAATTGAACCATCACTTCCTCAAGATACTGAATAACAGAAATAATGTCTTTTAAGAGATCTGTATGTTCATGCTGGAGTCTTTTAATCATAAATGGCAAAGTGAGTCTCAGACATCAAAGGCAACAAGCAGAATAGAGAGTGTAGGAGAACGATCTCATGGCCATTTCCAATTGCTGCTGCAACAAGGGCACTTGCCAGAGTAGGAAAAGAGGGTTACCTTCCTGAAAGAAACAGGTCAACCCTAAAAAAAAATGTTAAAGGTTGGCAAGTAGGTAAAAAAATACGTATATTACAGTGCCACAAGTCAGGGAAAAGCTGGGCAGGGAGAAAAGGCTACCTGAAGCACTAGGAATTACCTTTAAAAAAAATAATATATATATATATATATATATATATATATATATTTTATTTATATATATATATATATATATATATATATACATACATATATACATATATATAAAAATAATACTTCTTCCCCACTGGCTGTGCTTCTACAGCTTAAAAACCATAAATGCCAGACTCCAAGACTCCACGGTCTAAAAGACTGACCCTGCTCCTGTCAAGAGGAGAACTACAGAGCCAGTTTCAATAGAAATTAAAAGACTTTTTTAAAAGTAGGGACATATGCTTAACAACTAAACTAATGCAGGATCATCCACATGCAATACTTGTAAACTTGTCATCCATGCCTTCTGCACACCATTTTTTCTTTTGTTATCTGCCAGCTGTTTACATATACCCTCTGGGGAAAGGCTGTATCTTTTTAAGTTCTTATTAGCGTACATTTAGCATTGTAGTAAATAAAAATATCGGGGGGGGGGGATCTAAATTCATTATTTCAGCATTTTTACAACATTTATTTATTAAACAAAGCATAATTGTTAATTATACCTGCATAAATTAAAAGAAATGCTTATAATAAGCTACCCCAGTTTACTGGCAGAAGCAAGTGTATACCATATGTATTGCTTAATACATTGTGATTAAAAATCTGTATTGTCCTGTAATTGAAAAACTATGTGAAATAATGCTGATGGAGAGAGGAAATACCTTTTAATAAGACAGCTCAGTGAACTGCAATAGTGGACACCTTGTTAGGTACCCAAATCCTACTATTTCACCATCCCACAATTGAAAGTATTAATTTACTCTAGACAGACAATTTAAAAGGGTCTTGCAAAATCTCACAGTCTTTGTGCTAATTCTCCCTGTTCTTTATGGAAACTGAATGCTCCTCTGATAGAGTAGACAAAGTCCTGGATCATCTGGAGGTGACCACAAATTTAGACAGTAACTTCTAGTTCTGTCCTGTGCTTTTAATAAGTGACAGATCGTTGTGGTGTAATTTGCAAATGTAAATAGTAAATATTTTAAGGACATTACCTTTTGAAATGGAAAAATAGAACCATTAACTCCTACTGAAAGTCTTTGCCACCTAATCTCACATAGCAAAGCTGAATAAACATATAGGTCCAGTCTTCAACCATTATCTGATCCACATCGTCTACGATCATTTTATAGCTGAATAGGGTCCAGCTAGTGCATTAGCTATATATACTGATTCTGTGGGAATCAGTCCAACAACTTTTATTGTACTGCTTTCTTCCATCATAAATTTGGATACATACATTAGGAATGCTACCACTGCTTCCTTCGGAAGGCATCAATGGACACAAAGGGCACAGAATTACAAACCAGAAAAGCAGGATGAATGGAAAAGTCTAAATCTCATTTAGCCAACTCTATTTTTCCATTTCCAGATTACTGTAAATTAACTCTTCTAAAATACACTTCACAAAATCCTTGACTCTGCACCTTTGTGCAACGATACTCTTCCAAGGCAGTGCCAACTGCACACATCATTAAGAAAGCAACGTTCTTTCTTATCTGCAGCACAGTGACTCACCACAAAAAACACCATCTTTCAAAGCAGCTGCTACTGTAACTTCGAACCAGCATTATGCATAATGCTCTGTCATACACAGTACTTCTCCCACTGATTTCTGAGGCACAGCTTCACACCATTTAACTTTCTCATACAGAAATCTGGAATAAAAGTTGGCCACAAACCCTTTTACAGGAAAATGGAAGGTAGTTCTGAAATCCAGCCCTTTCACGCGTTGAGATGACTGCCTCTCCTTCTCCATCGCCTACAGAAAGAATCTACAGAGGCTGAATCCTAAACTGGCTGTCATGAGTACCTGCTGGGTGAAATCCAGGCCTTAGCTTCTTCTTTGTCTTCTAAGCTCATATCTAATTCTTTAGAATTAGACCCTTTAAGAGAAGATGTTCATCTTGCAAAAGCTAGTATAAATTCACAAACAATAAACATGTCTCTGGAGCCTATGATTTGTCGGGCCTGTCTGTTTTTCATCAGCATTTAGTTAGTACTTAAAGGAAAACCTTCAGTCCCTTGTCTGTGCATCTATTCAATTTCAGCCTTTATGAAATGGAAACTATGAGAACTCCTTGTTTAGTCCAGGATGCCAACTGTCCTCCAACACTTTTTGTGTTGGCCAGCTTAGCAGGAGTTCTAAAAACGAGTTTTACATTAATGCTAAAATTCAGACATGTTTCTGATGACTAACACTTGTAACCTAATTGTCAGAAGTGATTAATAGCCAACCAATTATCAAAGACATCTATCTGGCTACTACAGGGAACTATTCTGAAAGATTTTGGTTTGGGGGGGAACAGGGCTTTGTAGAAAATATCTCTTTAGACTTCTAACAGCAGTCTTGTTGATACTGGTTGAAGTAGGAAGACTTGCTTGCTGTATATAAATGTTTTAATAAAATGGATTCCACCTTTCTGCTTGACAAGAATCTTTTCATTATTTGATAAATCCAAATGTTTAGTTTGAATTTCCTCTTGAAATCAAGAAGCATATCTACATGAAAACACCCAAGCATGACAAGACCTGCTTCTGCATTTTACACAGTGTGAAGGCACAGACAAAATATTTAATGATTTCCCCCAAGAGAAAGAAAAGACCAATAAGCATGTACTTTACCTGTTACCAGGAAAGCTGGTCATGAAAACCAAACTCATGATGATATGAGCATTCAAAACACCTTGGGTTACTCTGAACTTTAGCCTTTTATACAAGTGCATTGAATACTAGTTCTTTTCATTCCTGTTTCCTTAAATACAGCTAGCCAAACATTTTGTCTCAAAAAAGTTAAATGTGCTATGGGAAAATACCAAAATCATGCAATACTCCTTTTTCTTTTTAATAATTACAATAGAACAAATGTTGCAGATGAGGTTCATAAGAGTAGGAAATCACTTTTTGTAGTAGAGTCTTAATGCTGTCGACTTGATTCAAAGATACTTCATTGTATTCATCTTGATATTGTATTCATCATCTGCTTCTATGAGATTAGTGTTTTTACCTTATATACCTTATATGAACTGGAACAACTAATGCAAATACAGTGATTCTCATTGATAATGGTAGGTATCATTAGCTGATTACCATGAGACTAAATCCATAGAATTCTGGCAAACCCCAGATGACCTATCATGCCAGACAAAAAAAGAAGATACATTGCTAAGATGGATGCACCATGGTTGATTATAAATATTCTATAAATAGGAAAATCTGCACCTGTACATGGACAAAATCAGCACAATGTGATGACTGAAATTACAAAGATGACAAATTCTTAAGAAATGCATCTGTAGTAAATATTTAACACTGATTTGCACCCATTCATGCAGGTCATACTATCTGCCTTTAACTTACATGGTCAGTACAGCTTCCAGAAGGTCATCAGCCAGTGGCAACTTAAAAGACTTGCAAATAGTCCTGCACATCTGATAGGGCAGCACCCCACATCTACACAAACAGAAAGAGAGAGGGAGAAGTGTACATTAGGTATTAGCCAGGTTTATTTCAAGTTAATATTAATGTGTACAGGAAAATGTGTCAGAGGCAATGGAAATATATTTTATGAAATTTCACTGTTACACAGCTTAGAAACTCAAAATGCATGTAGTAGCCTGTCTCCACCATTCTGAGGTCCTTAGTGATTCTGTTATTCTGTGACATCACCGAACAAAAAGGGAAAATGATTAACATAAAGGATCAACAACAAATCCATTTTTTGTTAAATAACTATTTTTAGTCTTTCATTTAATATACTGTTTTGCCTGTGAACAGACATCTGGTTATGTCAGTGAATACTCAGTATGGCAGCTATTAACAAAAAGTACATGAACAAAATGAAAAGGACACAAAAAGACTATCCTTTTCTTATCCACTGTCAAGTTCTGAGAGAGGCTTAAGATTCAAAAAAGTATTCTTTGACTGCAATATATCATTTGCTCAGCAACAAACAGAAACTAGGTAGGTTTGCAAGTAGAGTTTACCAGAAAGCAGCCTAGGATAAATAGAGGAAACTTACTTTTCACGATCATTGTATACAAATACTGCAGACAGTTGTCCAAAATTCTCAAAGCTATTTTTCTTCAGTTGTTCTTGAGCCACTGCAAGGAGGAGGTGGAGGTCTGTTTCATATTCTTCTTTCACACCGTAATAGCGCCCAATAGTCATAATTTCATGTTCTGAAAATGCTCCATCAGTGATACTGACTATCAAATTTCTGTTTACAAAAACAACAGACTACATTAGTTCAAGTAAAATAGTTAAAAAGTTAATAATTGCTAAATTTCTGTGAAAACAAGTATTAAAATGCTGTATTTATTTACAATCTTTAAAGAAAGCATTCAGTTAAATTTGAAATCCAGGTCTGTTCAAGGAGGTTTAACGGGAAGTACCTGAACTCTTAACTTTTGGAAGATGTCCATGTTTCCTCTGTAGTTGACTACTCATAACAAAACACATAATCATTATAGAAACCTTTTACCTGGAAATGCTGTACTAGCATGGAACATTAGTAGAGATTAGCTTTGTCCAACAATACAGTGAATTATACAGGCTATTATCCTGTTTTGTTCCTAATTGTATTTTGTATTCTGCAATGTATGATTAATTATCTATAAGCACAAAGTGCATACAGCAGTTGCATAAAACATCATCGGAAGAGAAGTGGGGCAGAAGATACCAACAGAGAATGATGGTATTAATCAAGCGTCAAGCCACACTCCACAAATCACTGTGAAAACTGGCCCTGTTGGGCAGCTTTCATGGAAAAGCTGGGGGAAGGGAAACACAAATCAGCCACACAGAAAGGGCAGAAAATTATACCCAACTTGTAATCACAAGCCCTCCTGACAACAAAGAAATAAAGGACACAGCAGCAAGACCAGCTGATGCTTGGGTACTGTCAGTGGGGAATCAGATCCCACAGGGAAGTCTGAGATGCGCTCTCCCAAGGTTGCCTGTGCTGCTCAGACGAACCAGCCCAACCCAAAGAAGAAGAAATGTTCCTAAGATCCATCTGATGGGCCAGTACTGGCATTGAATGACTAATCATTCCTGTTAATATCAAGGATTTGTTGCTGGTAATAGTACTGGAGTAATTTTAGGGTAAGCTCCTGAAGACACTTATTGTATACCAGCAAATGGAAACAAGCACTGAGACTAAATTATAGTTTTGTTATACGTAAAACTTTGGTTTATATTTTTGGGAGAGGGAAGAAAAGGACTGAGTGAGAAGATGGTACAAGCTTTGCATTAGGGATTGCGCCACCTCCAGTGATTACAGAGTTCCTCCTACTATGTCCTGTGTGTTGACACAACAGGAAGGAAGAAAAATGCCAGTAGCAAGCAAATGTAGGAGGCTTCCAGCTTTCCTGTGAAAACTGAACTGTAGTTTACCTCAATAGCTACAAGAGCACTTGGCAGACAAACCTGGATTAGTGTAACTATACCTTGGCATTATGATTCCAAATCTGTTTCAGGTGAATACATAATCAGCAGGATCTTTTAACAACAAGCACGAACATCGGCCTGTGTGTCTCAATCAAAATTAGATTACCTATTTATGATGCAACTGGATAAACTGCACTAGGAATAAACTTCACCATAATGGCTTCTGCAGCTAGACCTGTACCTTATGGCACACTTGAGGGTACTGCATCACTGTGATGCAATTTCAAGGATCACTAATCCTTGCAAAGAAATGGAAGAAATTGTTAGTGATAGAAAAAGATCAGACGCGAGACTCAAATGGCTGGCTGAAGAGCAGTTAAATTCCTGAACAATTCTGACAGTGGATCTTTTAGCATCCGCATCTGAACTGAAAGCACAGAAATTTAGTACCCCTTCAAATTAGAAAACTTTATTAACAAATATAAATTTTCACTCTCTTTGTCTCAGAAGCTTGTGTGGCCCTGCTCAAATGAAGATATTGCTACAGAGAATAGGATTGCACTCACACAGCTATTCAAAAAAGGATACTAAACACCATACGGTGTCTACAATGACTAAACCGCTGTTTTTTCGTTGTTTGTTTTGTTTGTTTGTTTGTTTGTTGTTTTTGTATTAAATAAATAAGCAAGATTTCTTGTATTCTTTTGTATTAAATTTCTTTTGCATTAAATAAATAAGCAAGATATTTGCAAAGACAGGAGATAAATATAAGGAAAAGTTGAGCTGATGACAGTATCAAACCTTATTTTGAGTTTATGCAAGCTCAATGACCAAAACTTGGTCCATTTAGTAATATTATCTTACCACACGCACTGAATATTATTATTTATGTTGTAGCAGCATTCAGAGATCCAGTCAAAATCAGATCCTCTTTTTTCGGTATTACTGCAAACATGAAATAGTATTGTCTTGTAAGACTGACACTAAATGCTTGGGTTGGCAAAGCTGAAAGTATATAGCTAGCTTTACCCATGTGAACACGAAATCCACAGGCTGGATTTCCACACATGGCATGAAATTTTCCACTGTCAGGATTTTTTAAGTCTTTCCTTTTTTCAAGCCAGTTGGTGACAATTAAGTCATCAAAACTCTACAGAAAATTGTCTCATTTGGGAATTAAGGAATTTTCTTGTGATTTCTAGGGACTAACAAGTGAGACCCAAGATTCACACATTGAATACAACTAAACTCTTCCCGACAAAAATAAACAAGCTGCAACTATTGTTCCCACAAGTTAGTTATCTTTTTTTTTGTTGTTGTTGTTCCAGAAGAATAATAGAGATTGCAATCTGAATTTGGTAGAGAAAGAACAAATAATAATTAACTGCTTAAGAGAGCTATTTCTCAAGCTAAATTAAAGATAGGCATCTTTGCTAAACTCACATGGTTCTTTGTTTCTAACAGCAAATGGTCTTGCCAGCAGCTTCTGAGAAAAAGCAGTCTGGATAGAACCATGTGATATACAGACTTCTAAGTTATAGTTATTTTCTCTTCCTCTCTCTTTAACAAAGCTTTCAATAGTTCTAACGATAGCATTGGGGATTGCTTCTGTACGCACCATATATTTATTTCCTGGATGATGTCCCATTGATGTGGGTTTTGAGAATACTTCAAGTAAATTGTATAATTATAATTCTGCTTCACTACATCATACTTACAGGTGTATTTTTAAATTTAACTTGTATGAAATTATACAGGTAGAACGGAAGAAACCTGAACTGCAAAATTTAGAGCACAGCAAAGCTTTAGCTGTATTTAAGATAAGAGGATTATTACGCTGGTTGAAGCTGTCACACAGATAATTGCCTGTATTAAAAATAATCATTTGTAGTGAGTTTTAGTCATGAAATGCCATGACAGATTTAAAATAAGCAGTGATGTAAACATGAAAAATATAAAATTGAAGGAGAAATACATATTCTTTTTGTAGAAAAATATCTGTGATTTATCATAGATGCAAAGAAGGGCTCTCTTGCCTTTGTCATTAAAAATGTTTCTTTCCTAAAATATGTGGATTTTAAAAAAAGAAAGTAAAAGATAATAATAAAAAAAAAAGAAACCCATTAAATATGAACAGAAACAAAATCTACTCTTCACTATAAAGCAAGGAAGTCAAATTTGCCTTAGAGGCAAATCCTTCCTGTGGCAGTGTGTGAATGATTCCTGTTAAACCACCTTAGGTCCCACCAGAGGAGGGATGTGGACCATTAGTAGGTGCTCAGACTGGCCTATGTGAGCACTGAGGCTAAAAAACATCATTATGTGGATTCCCCTGTTTTTTGTCTTGCTCATGGAGAGAGCTACTGTATTTTTATAGCTGAAACCAAGTGCCTCCATACATGCCAAGAAATAGCACCAACCTAAATTATACAGCTGGGCTGTAATTAAATTACGTGCAACCGAACCTCTGCTTGATAAAATAAATTAAAAAAAAAAAAAACCTGCTGTAAACATGGAAAGCACAATCGACCCTTCTAAAAGTGTGCTCCACCAGTTTTGTCATGCAAATGTTCTGAAGCCTTGATCTGCTCTTAGTACATGTAAGAAGACAATTTTGCAAATTATTTCATAATTTTAATTAAAACCATAATTGTTCGATTTTAAACAGTTACTTGACATGTAAATTAAAACCCTTTTACAAGTGCCATAAAGCTTCTCCACATACACATGAACTTTCAATTTTCTACTCTTCTTACTCTAGAAATAACATTTTCCCTCTTAATGCAGTTAACAATTCAAAATCTTGCTTTTGTTGAGTAAAACATCAAGGAGTTTAGGAATGTTTTGACCAAAAACTTCCACTAGCTCTGGCTTCTCTTAGATTGAATCCTACTTTTTAAACACGCTTTTTTGGTTTTTGAATACCATCTTGTTTTCATCTGTCACTACTTTCACTTTGAATCACTGGAAAAACCTTCTTCAGATCTATATTTCCTCTGAGATATTTCACAAGGATTTTTCTGCATTGGTTAACATTTCTATAGGGATGACATTCCATGCAATATACATCTACTTACGCACTTTAGTTATTATGACAGTTCCTAAATATATAGTTTATTACCACCGTGAAGAACAAGATGTTTCTAGGTAAAATCTCCTCCTCTGTTCCACATCATTAATAAGCATTGCTCTCACTACTGCTTTCCAGTATGTTTTCAAGATGCTTATCACTGTATCCTGTAATTTCAGTATACCTTGGTTTATTTATCAATGATTCATTCATTTACCAATCATTCATTTATCAATGATTCAAAACCCAAATAACACCATTTCAGAAGGCAACTCAAACCTTCTTTCTTGAATTTCAAAACTACAATTAATTTGTTTCACTCTCTCAGGATGGGCTTTTCTTTATCCTTTGGTTAATATATTACTACTTACTTGCCCGTCTTCATAATGCCCTGTGCCAGCTCCATAAAAAGTAGACAGATTTTAGTTGTGTTTTCCAGATTACTTGAAAAGCTCTCTCATTTCTGTTTTTCCCGGGCATGGGTTCGCCTTCTTTCCCACAAAGTCTCCAAGTAAATGTAAAGAAGCATACACCATTTGTCAGATAACATGTGCAAAAGGTATCAATAGTAATTTACACCCTATACTTTCTGGGGGAACGTGCCTCAACTAATTATTAAAAATCAAAACCCACTGTCTTACCTGAAAGGCTCATACGCGATCACCTTGGTATGCTCCGGGTCTGTGGCTGCAAACACCTGTCTGATTTCTCGTGAACGAGGTTCAGCTATGTCTTTCAGTTTCTTGAGGATGAAACCAGTATCAGCCACAGAGAACTTAACAAAGGAAAATAGAACACAGAGACAAAAGAGAAAAGCACTATGCAACTTATGTAACAGCAAGAGTTATCAGGATGCAGGGCAATGCTGAACTGTTAGTTTCTTCACTGTTTCATTTCAAATGCATAAATCTGCAACATGTTAAGTCTGGAGGGAAGCTTCCTACTGAAAAAAACTTACTTTCTACCGAGAATTAAATAAGAAAACAAAAATCATCAGATCATGCACTCTCAGAGAGCTTATTGCAGACACATGAAAGGGCATTCACTTTTGCTTCAAGCATTGTATTGTTAAAACTGAAGCAATAACATTTGAATTCTAGATCTAATAACTTTGCCCTCATTTTGTGTTGGTGCATGTGACTGAATTCTCAATTAATAAATTTTACCAGGTTAAAACTAATCTTTTCATCATTGGCTCTGATCAACTGTTCCAACAGATAAGCTCATTCATATTATGTAAAACATACTCAGAATTAGCAGATTGGAAATCATTTAGGAAACAATTTTCCCTGTCATGTAACAAGAATGCTTATTTCTTCCTAAATAGACCATTAAAATAAAATTGAATTCAGATAAATAGAAATGGAGCACTTAGGCTTTCACCTTATAGTCAGATTGCTGTGTAAGAGCTCTACCAAAGATTTATTTGCTATGTTCACCTTTACCATTAAAATCTATGTATTTAGTCATTAAACTGCAGCTGAGTCCAGATATTAATATCAGATATGCCCTTACATCTATCATGCTCTACCTCCGTTATAAAGCACAATGAATGGTCTGAAAATAGTTTTCTCTCATTTCTTCCAGTAAGAAGTGTACTTTTAACACGCAATCACTTAAAATTTGGTATGACTCGTATTGAGGACTTTATCACAGAAGAGATGAGGCCTCGTTCCCTATCATGCTAAAGTCTGTTCACAGAATTGTATCTGTTCAAAGAGATCTAGAAAAGTATTTGAAGTATTGGAAGTCCTTTTGGCACTGCCAGAGCAGTATAAACTGATCCACATTTAATTAATAAATCAGTGGTTGTGGGTAACGCGCTCAAATTTAGAGAAGACTGCCGCTGCATATGCAAAAACTGCTCCAAGTACAACACTGGCATGCAATGCCACACAAGCCAGTAGTGTGGAGCAGCTTGACCAGCAATCAAAAAGACTTAGAGACAGCAACTTTTTCAGTCCTCTTGCCAAGACTTTATTGTCTGGGCCATAAGGCCACAGCCTTTTACTGAAAAAGAAAGGAACAGAGATTATGAAAAGGTTGGGCACTTGGAATAGATCTGCAGAGTATTTACAGATGGGCAAAGTGTCCTGGCTACTTAAAAAACTGCCCTTTACATTGTCAAAGCAGTTGCTTTTACATCTTTTTTTCTGAACTATATATTGCAAACAGCTATGTAAACATCTAGTATCCGAGTAGCTTGGTGATAACTCCTCACTCAATTTCACAGAATCACAGAATCACAGAATTTTCTAGGTTGGAAGAGACCTCAAGGTCATCGAGTCCAACCTCCAACCTAACGCTAACAGCCCTCCACTAAACCATATCCCTAAGCTCTACATCTAAACGTCTTTCCCCACTTCTCTTGTAGCTGTTGACATTTCAGTAGTCACAATCTAGTTTTGTTTGGTTGTCTTGCTTATGCCTGAGTCAGACTTCATTATGTTGGATTCAATGCAAGTAAAATCAACCTTCGTGCCTGTGCCACAGAAGACTACGAAGTTTAAGCAACTGAAACTGCTTCAGAGTTGATGAATCCATTTCCAAGGAGGCACAGCAATGCCTTGTTTGAAAGAACCCTCTTCAGACCTTGATAATACCATTAGAGCTGTGCACAATGCAAATGTTCTGTTCAGAAGCAAATTCAAGGTTTCCAGATACATCTTTTTTCATCAAATTGGAAAAGAAACTAAGGGTTGAAATGTTTTGAAAATTAGATTCTTCAAGTTACTTTCATTGCAGGCTGTGATCAAAACAAAAAGATTCATTGATTTCTTTTTGCCCCTTAATTTAAGTGCAATACAACAAATACATCTTTGAAACAGAAAATGTATCTCATTTTCCAAAAGAAAAATATTCCGTCTACGTTTCTTTCACCAGTGTTCAGAAAAGGTACTGATGTATTGTGCCAAAAGGAAACCTCTGTTGATTCAGAAGGAAAAAGATTTCTAATGCTAGAAATAACTGAAAAATAATATTTTTCCCCTCTTCTAACCATCTTCTGTCTCTGCTTTTCTCTGATAATTGCTGAAGTTGTTGTGGGTTGAGTATGCATAGCCAATGAACTGAGGTAAACAAGGTGTATCCTTACTTCTGGAACTGTTGCCAAAGGATCTGAATAAAACATCTGTCCTTGGGAGAATAAAATGTTTTTTTCTACCAGCTGTTTTGAACTCTTCACTATGCAAAGAACATTTCAAAATTCACTTCAGATAAGTGTTTTTAGTGCTGTTTCTTCCCATTTTGCAGATTTTATTTTGGTAATATACAATCATTCAGTCTGGAAAACTACGATTGCATTTATTTGCTTGAAGACAATCAATGCAAACAGCAGTTCCAAAGACCATTTACAACCTAATGATGCAGACTGCATTTTGGAGAATAGCTTTGATTTTTATTCTACCAGGAGTAAAAACTGTCCAGCAGTAAGAAAACATAATGTATATAGCTTTGTATTTTATTGCTTAAAGCATTTAGCAGTCGTAACATTTTACATCAACAAGCATTTGCAGACCTTCCTCATTACTTCAGGGAAGGCAGGGTGGTGCTGACTCCACGCTGCAAAGGAACCGCGCTGCGTTCTGCTATTTTCAGCAGAGCACGTGTGGCCAAAAGGCAATAATGTAGAGTCAGACTGAATTTACCTCTACCTTGGCAGCACAGTGATGGCAAGATGACAATCTCAGTCCCCAAGACTGCGCTAGGTCTACTGGCATGTGGGGAATCCTGCAGGTTCACTCACTGCGGTGAGCCAGCAGTTAGGGAACAGCTAAAACCTGCACTAAACCTTCTCCCTTCCCCACCCACAAAGGGTCTGGATTAAAAGGCAGAGAACATCATCTCATAGCTCGATAAAGCCTCCTGGATATTCTAACAAGTAATTAGTAATGGGCAGCTCTGCAGAAGATCTGTTGAAGGCACAATTCAGGCTGTGACCCCACCACGAGCTATGAAGCATATACAGTGCTCCAAAGGCTTCAAAACACTTTCTAGTCCGAAGGGCGATGTTCAAGATCATATGGTGCTGAAACAACTATCAGAAGAGGGATTGGGATGCTGAAATGCCTTAGCTCCTGAGCTGCTGCATTGTTAAGATGCATCTCAAACCAACTGGTTCGGGACTGCACACAATAGGAATTCCCAAGTAAACTGGGGTAATTTTTTTCAAATATTTCAGCACGAAGTTCATCATTTAAAAAAAAAATCTGCATTTTTTACCAAATGAACATAAAATCCCAGAAAATGCTCTGGCACTCTTCTTTCTTTTGATTTTCCATCCCTGTATCTGTTTGTTTTTTGACTTTTGTGGCAATTGCTGGAGGACAATCCATTTCTTCCTATTGGATATATTTCAGGTTTTTGTGAATGAGGGCTTTTTACCAAACACCTGTGTAATGACTGGTAGCAAAATGTACACATAAACAGAAGCAGTCCAGCTCTTTCTTTATTACTGCTCTCCCCTCTGCAGGCAACTCTAAAAGACAGTGAAACTTGGTACAAACTGTAAGCCTGAATTCCTGACTGTGATTTGAATTTCTAATATTAAAATGGAAATGTTCAGTAAAATAAATATGTATGAACACAAATAAATCAAATTAGGAAATTCTCATCAGTAAGATTCTAAAGCTCTCCCTAGCTAGCATCTCCTACATCCACTGCTAGAGACAGAGCACTGGGCCATGAACTTTGGGTGAAGAAATTAGGTATAACCAATTCTGACAAATATAATATAGATAAGATATAGTTCTTAAAGCCAACAGAAAATAACAAGAGTCTGCTTCACCTCATTTGCATGCTTCTCCATATAGTTGATAGTGTACTCATCAGCATCTACCAAAAGAAAGTTGTGGCCATGGAAACAAACTCTGGCTCCAACAAACAGATCCTGAGCCTTGAAGTATTCAGATGGCTCACTCTTAAAGAGCTCCTGCCCAGGCTTCTTAATGCGACCTCTTTCCAAAAACTTCCCACCGAGTATCCCTATGGGAATAGAATTGTAAATAATTAATAGTGGCTTTGCTCAGGGAAAAAATAAAATAAAATAAAATAAAATAAAATAAAATAAAATAAAATAAAATAAAATAAAATAAAATAAAATAAAATAAAATAAAATAAAATAAAATAAAATAAAATAAAATAAAATAAAATAAAATAAAATAAAATAAAATAAAATAAAATAAACCAAAAAAACGACTCCAAACCAGTCAGTTTATATTTATGTATTAGTTTTCATCCTTGAGTTTCTTGTTTCAAAATGTGTGCCTCCCTCCTTCTCATTGCTAAAAGAACAGCCTCTACCAGTGTCCACAGCAACAGTTACACTGTGCATATTCTGTGACATGTCTCATCTGAATGCCTGCCAAACACCTTCCCTTTTTTCTTTTCTCTAAAGTGTGAGAGAAATTTGCCTCTTCAAATGGTTCCCATAACCCTGCTGCCAGCCTTGGGACTGACCCGTGAGAAAAGTAAGATGCAAAATGCAAGATCCAGGCAATTATCCTTGAACTGTTAAAGTAAAAAAATAAAAATTTTTAAAAAAATCCACAACTTAGTATAATACAGTCCTACTAAGATCACGAATTCTGGTACACTGTAATTCTAACTTGCTTTTAAGGGCTTTTGAATATGAAAAAGGCAGGAGTGACACGACACTATCTTCTACATACTCTTCTGCCAACGCAACTTACCTGTGATCTGTTATTTCCTTTCTGAGCACAGTATGTCACATTATTTCTTCTCACATTATAATGATTTTATTCATGCCACTGGAAACTGTACATTGTGCTCAAGGGTATGTAAGATACTAAAAGGAACATTTTTCTTTCCATTAATATCTTCTGGTGCACCACAAGATTACATCACATTTACCAAGCTTTCTAGAAAACAGTCTGTCACATGTTTAGTTTCATCAGGGTATGTGTCCTACAACAACTCTGGAGTGCCTGGGGTTTGTTTCCTGTTTATATTTGAGCTTCCAAGCCAAAAGCCAAAAAGCATACTTCAGTCACATTTAATGATGTTTTACATATTAGGTAGTGATGCAAGTCCAATAAAAGGCTGATGAACAGTGTAATAAAATGTCATTTATAGTCAAAATTATAAATGAATGTGAAACCCAAACTACTTATTAAACCAGAGTTTGGATCAGATGTCTTACTTAATTGCTTTACTTGTACCATAAAGGCAAAAGACAAAAAAATACTCTAGGGTAATGGTCAGGTCTAGCTTAAATCAAAAAACGATTCCAATCACTAATGTAACTCTAATCTTAACACATTCCTTTTTACCTAGCTATTAAAACAAATATGAAATTTTACATTGTAAAATCCTGGCAACTGTTTGCAATATTTAAACAAAATCGATCACTGTAAGACTGAAATTTCACTCCTGTCTCTGATTTCCCTGCAACTGCGCATTTGGATTGTAAACTTACCTTAATACCTCTGTCTGATAATTGTTTTTTAAATATTACGGGTGAGTACATTTCAAGTGGTATAAAGAAAAACAACCCCCCAAAAAAACTCATTAGGTTAGAGATTTTACATTGAAACCTGATGAGAAGTTTTGATGGAAATCTACAAGAGTCGGGCTCAAAGCACAAAATAAACACCACAACCAAAGACCCTCTTCCATTAAGATCAGATCAGACTTTGCAGGTGTTTGTACAGCTGCTAGTTTGGTCTGGGGTAAAAAAGGGGTTGTGATCTCCTACATGGGGAGCCAAAGTTTTCTTGCTTTGACCCCTACCTCAACAAGTGCTTCAAGATGTCCAACCCTGTGTATTTCAATTAGAGTTTCACACTATTACTAATAGTATGAAGTACTTCTCAGCAACCTTCTGGTCCCTGAACTTAGAAAAGCAAGAGCAACTGAGGTCTGAAACATTTTTATTTGCCAGTGTGTACCAACTCACACAAATAAAACAGGAAGAGATAGCCATTTGAACCTGTGCACTGGCCAAAATGTTATTCTGGGAGCCATTTACCATTTTAACTCATTCACTTTCTAAGCAGTGTCCAGCCTTACTCTTCTCACACCCTGTTCAATTCAACAGCACTTCTGCTCCTCACAAGAATGTTCCTCTCACTCCCATTTTGCACGCCTTACCCTTTTTCCTAGCCTCTCATACCTGACCTCTGCAAAGCCTTCTCATCCTTAACCTCAAAGAAACTTGGTCTCTCCTCCTTCAGATGTGACTAAAATGAGGGAAGAGGAAAGCAGAAGGAATAAAGGAAGGAAATGGGAACAAAGAAACTTCTGCAGTCCCAGACCTCTTTCTGCTCTATCCCTTCATCTCTATTTCTTACCCTGCCCCCTCACGGCTGCTATCACTAAATGCTCCAGAGGGCACTTCTTAGTCATATCCTTCCACATAGTTCATCTTTCTGCCCTCTCTGAAACAGGCAGCTTCTCCATCCTCCTTAACAACCCAGGAAAGTTGAAAACCAATTTGCTGGCACTTGCCTTTCATACGTGTTTGAAGGCAGTTCTTACTCTTGGTGTGCAAACTTGCTCATTTACAGTTTCATGCTCTGTTCAACTAGCAATAACTAATGGGGCCCCAGCTGCAAACCTAGCATATATTCTTACTCCAAAATAAAAGGAAGCCAGGGAGTAATCTCTGACCTTGTAACCACGCTGCTGCCAACCCGAGTGACTCACCACAGCTGCACTGCACAGTGCGTGGGTCTGCTCCGGGTCCTATGTGATAAACTTGGGGTCTTAAGACACAGATAGCACTTTTGTGTGTTCAAACTGCTTGGAGGTATGCAAGGGCTGTGCTGTGGTCTAAAGGAGCAGTGTTTTACAGCAGAAAACCAAGGGCATGTCTTGCAGCACCTGGGTGTGGCAGAAGAGCCTGGGAAGGGTTTTTGAGTGTGCAAAACCTCCTGGGACAGTATTAGATAACCGATAAGGGTGGAGCGAGCCAAACCTGATGCAGCCTTGTCCTCACTGCCTTGCAGGTCGGTTTTCTGGAGCTAAGCATCCTCCAGGAGGGGCCCTGGGCTCTGTGGGGCCTTGTCTAGTTGGAATGGTGCAAAGGAGAATCCAGAGTGACTGACAGGCAATACAGATGACAGGGATCCAAGGTTCAAACTCTTCCCTGGCCTCAATTTAACAGTGCAGCTGTACCCTTAGCATCCTTTGTGTCTCCAGACATAAAGTAAGCCAATCAAACATGTCATGCTCTAGTGCAGAACTGAGCTGCTCTTGAGCCTCTCGGCAGCATCACTTAACAAATACACATACATGTGTGTATATCTTTAGCTGTATAAAAGAAGTTGTATAGATTAAAAGCTACTGCATGGAAGAAAAGTAGTTAAATAACAATGATAGGACACTGCTGCCATAAAGTAGTGTTAGATCTTTAAGCTACTTTTGAGCAGGGCTACCTGTGAAAGGTCAGTGAAGCCTATTCAAGGGCTCTGCACATTTTCAAAACATTCCTCAGAGTACTGCTTGTATTCAGATGGTTGGTGGGGTCTCTGTTTATGCATTCATAATATAGTTTGATACAAGCAAATATGCCTTCAGAAGTTCCTTGCATTGAAAAGGCTCAGGTCTTGCCTGAGAGAGGGCACCCTAAATGACTCAGTAGCACCACTGGCATAGAAAAAGTTGTCTAGGAATACAGAAGGATCTACATATTCACCACACCTTCACTTTTCACTAATGTGATGTTCATCACAGGTCTGACATGGATTAATATTAAAAAAAAAAAAAAAAAACGTTTTTAGTAAAGGCTTAGAAGTAAGGATGCAAGGACACTCAGCCCTTAACTACAAGCTGGATAACTGAACCTTAGCAAAGTCAACTGCTGCCACCAGAGGCTGGAGCTAAGGAGAATGAAGAGCCTTCCCTGAGACAGTCTTTGCTGTGGACAGTGAGCTGTACCCCCTCTCAGGGCACAAAGCAGGTACCACTAAGTGCAGTGAGCTGGTCACCATCGCAGAGTGTACCTGAAATAACAAACTAAGGCTCTCTGTGCCAAGAAGGTGGTAGAGAACAATTCAGACAGTATCAGAAGAGCCAGTCAGGAGGTTCCACAAGAGCTTTACAAGGTAACTAAGGAAAACTTCTATTACTGTTTTTGTCTCATCTTTGAGAGAATACGACTTCCTGACTTTTTTCTCCCAAGGATTTTATCAGAGGCTGACAGCAATCAGCCCTTCAACTGCACATCTTGAGAGCAGCCAGAGCTCTTCTGGATGTTAACTAATGTGAAACTGTTGCTACAGATGTTTTGTGGTCTTCACAGAAATAGGCTCATCTCTCCAACAGAAATCCACGTAGCCAAGGCTCCCCCATCTCTCTGAGTTACAGCATGACTTCCTGCCATCCTTCCCAGTGCTGTGCCAAAAACATACACACAAACACACACACACTCTTGTACCACAGGGCAACATTCACTCTTTAGATGCTCAACACTGCATGATTAATGATAATGCATATTAAAAGTTGTCACAGCAGCTTTGCTTTCGTGAGCTGATTCTATATGAAGGATGTTATATAGGTGTCATAACACCATAACACTGCCTTGCAAAACAAACGATTTACTCTTTCATTCTTTATGTCTTAAATTTCCTGTTCCTTTTTCACATCAATTACAATACAATTCCTGTATGTTATCTACAACAAAAGCAAATGCTTAAAGGCCAAATTTGCAAATTAAAATGTAATAAAAGTCCTAATACATTAAACTTCCAGTTCCCAAAGGACATTGTGAAGTGCTGTCATACCATGAACAGCATTATTCTGAGCGATGAAGATTATAAATTATTATGACATACAGCTATGCAAGATAATGCAGAAGAGCTGCTGATGTAATTCCCAGTGCATTTAAAAAGCCACATCCCTGCTTCTGCTAGTGCTGACTCCAGCCACAATGTTTACTGTAAACTGTAATCAAATGAGCAGGGCAACTGAGACTGACTGCAAGCTTACCTGAGTTTCGCTGTGTATATTCATAGACTGAAATGGTGTCATCACTCAGGAAGTAGCAAATAATGAATTTCCGATCCTTGTCGACAGGACTATCCGTAACAAGTTTCGCAAGAAAGCGCAGTATGTTACTTTCCAGACCATTTCTAAAAAAGATGTAAGAAATTAAAAACAGAGTGTGAGAAAAGTTTTCAACACTTAGAGATGCATTCCCCTGAGATTTTAAAAATATATTAATTGTGTTTTTCCTGGACCAAGGAGGGAAATGGCATAAGGTTCCCTATTTTTCTAAAAAAATAATTTTCAGCTTAAATTAACTGAACCAACAAGACTCAGCCAGATAGAAAGGAATTATTTTCAGGGAAAATTGCTTCTCTGCCAAAGCTCTGAAATGAATTTGTATTCAAATTCAGTTGCAAATGAAGCTTCAAGTTTCTTTCCAGAGCATTTATAGAGGAAAAATGTATTTAACATGTATATTTTCGAATAAAACTCTGAATGGCAATACATACGAGGACCTACCTCCATGAAATCAGGCCTATCAGATGATCTTACTAGTTGGATATTCGTTATGTTTTACATGATGTACAGTACCATTGTATGCACTACCGAGTCTTTTCCTAATAGCTTTCTTTTTTTTTATGGAGGTTTTACATGTGGTTACTGTTTCTCTAGCACATCAATTTGCTGTTTTGTGGTCTTCACAGAAATATGCTAATCTCCCCCACAGGAATCCACTTAGCCAAGGCTCCCCTACCTCTCTGAGTTACAGAATGACTTCCTGCCATCCTTCCCAGTGCTGTGCCACATAGCCACGTTTCCACTTTGGCCCTAACAACCATTGCCTGACAAGGCATTTCATTACGGAAAGTAAAGGGTTAATGCTTTAAAATATTGTTGTAGCAGAGAACAAAGCAAACGCAAGAAAGTCAGACAGAAAAAAACAAATCAGTGTTGGACTGCTGTAGCATTCAAAATTCCTGACTAATTCCTGGACTACTACTTCCATGAAACTGCCACTGAAGACTTTTGCTGAGGTCCGAGAAAATTGGAGTTCCATGTCAGTAAACTAGTCCTCATGCACCTGTCCCTTAAAACTCACATGAACTCCATATTTTGCCAAAAAAAAAAAAAAAAAAAAAAAAAGATATCTGCATTTAACATCCGTTGCCTTCACAAAAATAAATAACAACAAAAAAAAGAATTATTTTTCTTCAAAATACCTGTCTTTCTCCAGGAATTTCTTGAAATCTTTTTGAGGAGGCTTGGGAAGCAGACCCTTACAGGAGCATAACGAATCTTCTTCAGAACCAAATCCAGTATATGGTGGAAACGTTTTTTCTGGTTTTGGTGGTGGTAGAGTTTTATATGGAACTGGTGTGAAATCCTCTGCAACAAAGACAGCAAGAGTTATTTATTATTGTGCTTATGAAGCCATTCTACTAAGGATTTAAACTTCCAGCATGAATACTTATTTCTGTATTTATTTCTGCCTATTTCTGTAACAGAGCACTAATCAAAGTCAAACCAGGATCCCTCCTACTGCTACAGAGCAGAAAAAGACCACAGAAACCAACAGCGAAATTATTGTTTCTTCATGGGTTGCAGAATTTTACCTATAATCTTAAAATGTTTTACAAAAACCGTTAACACACACAGGCAAAAGAAATGACAGATGTAGCTTCAAAATGGGATAGAACAATAAATTAGCAATTCTAAATTTCTTTTTTTAGTTTTATCCTTTGAGACCAGATTAATGAGTAAATACTTGGCTTATGAGTTTCTTGCCCTCTGCTTATCCCAGGAGGAAAATAAATACATAAATAAATAAAATTTTATTCATTGCTCATATCATGCATATATGAGAAGAATTTTTAAAGTTTATGTACATCTTGGTACGCTGACGCCAATAGCTTCAGTCCACATCTCAACTTCATCCAGAGTTGGGGAAGGTTCGTTTTCACTCATTTTCCCCACTCTCAAAACTTTTTTCACAGTGATGAACAGTCCTGACCTACCCCAGACACACAGCCTGCGTTCACTTCCCATATGTGTTGCCCCCAAAAGCCCTGCTGCAATAAGGACCCTCCTTAATCCTGTATTGGTGAAAACCTTGCTGCTCCATTTGGCCCCTTATTCCTTCCCTGAGCTGCTTCACAACACAACTTCCAGCTTCCAATGAGGTCTCCATAAAAATTCAACAGAGTAAATACAGAGTCTTCTGGTTAAATATAGTGAATGGAAAATGGAAAAGGCGAGAAGAGAAAAGTAACTGATAGATGGAGGAAAACAGATGGGCAGACTTGAAGCAAATGAAGCCATAAATCGAAGGACCACAGTACAAATCAGGCTGGATGAGACCTCAGGAGCGTGGTCTCCTACTCAGGACAGGGTCAGCCCCAGGCTGGACCAGGCTGCTCAGGGCTATGTCCAGGTGGGGCACGAAACATCCCCAGATGGAGCCTGTGCAGCCTGCCCTGGGCCCAGCTGACCTTGGAGGGGAATTTTTTTAATACTCACTCTGACCCTCCCTGATTTACCATTTATGCCCATTGTCTCATGCCCTCCTGCCAGCAATATCTCCATGGTTGGGTACAGGTGGCTGTTTGTGCCCTGTGTCTGTTCCCCAGGCTGAGGAACCATGATCCCTTGGCTGCTCCTCCACCCTGACCATCGTAAGGCTTCCCCCAAACTCACCTTGGCTGCTCCATGCCTTTCCTGTACTGGCCAACACAAAAGAGAACACATTATCTTGATGAGGTGCAACGAGAGCAGAGCAGAGAGGGATAGTCACCTTCCTTGATTTTCAGACAGTTGCTGTCCATGCTACCACAGCTCTGGTGCCCACCACAACCTGCAGGGCCTTTTCTGCCCCAGCACGGGTGCAATGAGAAGGTTGGAGAGCTTGCTGTGGTCCAGCCAGTGCAGCGCTGCCCAGGTGGAGCAGTGCCACCTCCACGCCTGGGCTGGCCAGAGGCGCTGCCCCAAGGAACCAAGAGCTACCCAGGCTCCCAAGTGTAGGATAAACACGTGGGGTAAACTGGAGAGGAAGCCGGATCACAATTTGCAGCCCAGCAGGCAAAGAGTGATGTTAACTGACCAGTGTATTAAACTTCAACCCACAAAATAAAGTTGTTTTTTCTCTAAAACTTAAATTTGCAACAGAGAACTCAAGAGAGATTAAAAACTTACACTTGTAGCTTGGATTTCAGTACAATCGAGGGGAATGATAAAACTGGTGTTGCTTTAAATGTTTTCTGAAGTGGTTTGTTATTAAAATGTTTTAAACAGAAATATATCAGCAGATCAAAGCAACCTACTCTTTTAAACTCTGACTTGCCTAGCAGCAGTATGAATCTGAAAAATACAAAAAGAATTCAGATGCCAGAGTTTTTCTTGAACTTGAAACACAATGTGATTTTCTTTGGCCTTTACCTGTTACAATATGGTCTAATGGAAATTCCAATATCTTTCCCTGAATCAGGAGACAAGGGGGTTGCAAAAACATCAACTTTTTTTTTTTTCCATGAAAACTATGTGTGCCCTTTCTGTCACTCTGAAGTACAAAGGCCAAGCCCATATGCAAAATTCCACTCAGAAATTTTCAAAGCTTCAGAGGCAAACAATAAACGTATGTGTAAACATGCAGCAAAATACGATTTTCTCAATACTGGTTGTGACAAAACTGCTTCTCAAGACATTCTCAGTGTGCCAGGTTATGTAACCTATACATGCAGCTCTTGGTACGATAAATGTTATGTATGTAAATCAACATATTGAGACAGAAAATAAAAGCAACACCCACTGATATTGATTCTGCATGCCAAGTTGGCGCATGTTGAGTTACTCCAAAACTACCCATGTAGTTACCAACAGAAACATATACAAAATATATACATGTTGGTTTCATAATACAGGTTTTCTTCTGGGATGTGGCACATGCACAAACCCGAAACCTCGACGAAGATCACTCTTGCACTCCAACAGTGCCACCTAGTGCGTGTGCGGCAGATGGGACAGGGAGAGCCACCCAGTGTCACTCGCTTCTCTTGCTCGGGTGGCATGAGGGCAGCAATAAAAGCTGTGATCCGTAGGCAATGCAGCCGTACTAATAAGGCGTGATGCAAAGAAATGCAATGGCTTTCAGCTGTGTCAGACTGCAGCCGGCTCCTTTACCACCTCCCAAGTCTCTTCAGGCAGTTGCAGGACGTCGGTAAGCCAGCTCTCCTGATTGGCTCATAACCTCATGTTATTTAGAAATCTAAACAGTATTTTTTATTACGCGCTATGTTAAGCTGCATTAATATTTCCCCCCTCGAGGGCTAGATGCTGGGAACACCATGTTTTTAGCAGAAAACAGAAACTCCACTTCGTGCAGCTCTAAATAACACGCTGCCTGCCAACACTGTTTGGAAAGGCAGGACGTCCAGTTGAAACTGTAAACTTTAAAGACAAGCAAATGCATTTACATGCAGGTCACAGTATATGCACATTAACACTCATGCATAAGGCATTTGTTAAGAAACGCTAAAGCATTTCCCTTTACATGTATTTGAGGATGTATTGATGAAAATTAGACGGATAAACTGAAAGGAAACTACAAATTAAGAGGAATATTGTGTTAGTCCCAGAGAGTATGTTAAACAATCCCAACCCAAGCATGGGGTAAACTAAATCCAGAGAGAAATTCAGTGCTTTGTTTCTCATCCTTTCCCCAGCGTAAAACAATCTTGCTTCATTCAGATTCACTAAAGAAAATAATGCAAACATCTAGTCTTGTGCCACCTACAGCTTCCATGATTTTAAAGGCTTATGTATGCAGATTCTCTCCTGTGAACGAGGAAATTCAGAAAGAATTTTACATAGAGAAACACAGTTTAGCAGACTAGTTAAAAACTTGTTTCTGCAACTCTTGAACAGCCAGGAAGGTGCATTAGACTAAGAGCTATGAACACGTTCCAGACTGTTTTCATCTTTGCCCTGCCATGCACCATGAGCGTAGTATCAGACAGACAACTTGCACTTACACACAAAATGCACCCCTCTCAAGGTTATCACTGTTTCTTAAGAAAATGACTTACATCCATTCTGGAAAAGAAATCAATGCTCTTTTCTTCTAGGCTGTAACATTTTCAATGTGAATTTACAGCGGGTAGCGGGTAAATTGAAAGTCTTGGGTTACAAATTTCTAGTTCCAGAAAGAATAGTAGAGATATTTTCCCCATGGACTGTTTCACCCCTTATCACTGCCTCAGTTGATACCCAGCAGGAGAGGTGCTGCCACTGTGGTGTTTATTTCACCTAGTATATCAAATATTTATCACACACTACTAACTTTTTCTCATGGCATCAAAACCTGAGTGAGTTGAACAAGCACAGGAAACACCAAGAACCAAAACCAAATCCAGGCTCTTTGGCATACAATTTGAGGATGACACAGCCTTCTCAGTAAGAAAAACTAAATTCCTCAAAAATGATTTGTTGCCACAGAGGCAGCATTAAGCTGGCTTGAATGAGATTTTGTCTGCTTTCAGTTTCAATAGACATTGTGAGATCATAATATACACTGTAAGATTACCTTCTGCCCTCAGCTGATGAACCGTAGGAAAACCCTCACATGTTAGATAAAAACACATTTCAAGGAAGAGTAAAGTGATATATATTTTGGATCACAGTGATAACCATATTGAATATCAGCATATAACTGGCAGGCAAGAAATTCTACCTTCAGAGGAACAGGACAGTCACATCTAAGCATTACAGCCAGGGACAGGAGAGAGAAATCCCACTAGCCTTGGACAACAGAGGAGGTGGAGTTAACCTGGGGAGCTGACATTGCTAACATGATGTTCCTTATACATAAGAGGTATAAGAAACAGCCGACACTTGGTTTTCATGAATGTTTCACGATTTAGGTAAAATAAGAAAGCAGAACCAACATCTTCACAACGTTTACATGCAGCAATGAAAGCAAATCCAGTCTTTGCAAAATCATGTGTGCAGCTAAAACATGAGAGTGTTTGTTTTGCTTCAAAGAAAATCTCCTCTTAGAGAGTTCTACTTCAAGATTATTCCGGTTACCTGAGGGAAAAAAAAAAGGCATCTGCAAATGCCTGTAGCACTCCCTGTGTATATTTAGATCCCGCAGCTCAGCCTCAACCACACTTAATGGAGAGGTTAGACGCCGGAGAGATTCTGATCTCCAACGAGTTCACTGAAAATTGGCAGCAGGCTTTAATGCCCCCACTGAGGGAAAAGCAAGAAGTCAGCTGTTATCCAGCAGCAGCTGCCTGGCCAAAAGCACACAAGTACTGGCCAGCCGCTCACGCTGCTCTGCCCAGGCAGCAGGTCAGAGAGGGAGCCTGAGAAATGAGGGGGTGGGAGGGCGAGGAGAACTGGGACATGAGAGGGATCACAGGGTGCCACGAGAAGGCGTAACAGGCAGGCCTGGGAGGTGCTGGGACGTTGAATAAAAATCAGCAGGAAACCAGATTTCACTGGTTTTGTTCCTGAAGGAACATTCTGTTGTTTAAGAAAGGACGATTTATACTCAACTCAGTGCTGAGATACTGTATTTGGTTAGAAGAGCGAGTATCAGCTTCCCACCATTGCACTTCAGTGTATTTCACGTTTCAGCTGAGTGACCACAACATCTATATGTTGGCCACAACACATGGCTATAGAATATTTTCCTCCTTCTCTTCAGCTTCACTAACAGATCTAGACAGATAGTATCATGCATTAAGCTATTTTTTCCTTGAATTCACAGCACTGTTACATGACAGTAATGGCATTAGCTTCCTACTGAAGGGCATTAGCCATGTTTACCCATGGAAAAGCTCTCCTTCACTTTTCACAAACAGTACGAAGAGCAAAACAGGCAGAAACAACATTGGAAATACATCAGATACCATAATCATGCACTTCAAGGGAAATCCAAACTGCCCTTAATTCTCCTAAAGGGCAAATTCCATTGGCAAGCAACTGATGCTGAAACTGCAGAGTCAAAAATAAATGTCGGCCTCTTTAATGACTTTGGCAGAAGAGTATAAATTGAAAGGGGAGTAACGTGAAAACACAATAACAAACAGCTGGATTGATGCTGCAAGGTGCTGAGAAGTGCGCCTTGATGTAAGAACTCATTTATCCTCTTGCTTACTCTTACCCAAGTAAATGGTCTCTCCGGGTTCAAACTGCAATTAAGTATGTTTCAGTGTTTAATTGGACTGGGACAGAATGTTGGGCACTTTGTGGGATCAAGCCCACTGAGTACCTTGTATGTCCACCAGAAGCAAACAAAATCGGTAACACACTAAGAATAAAGGGCCATCTCTTCTACCCTTGAAATCTAACTGCTTCTAAGACAAAAAACTACCCTGATTCCACTCCCAGATCACACACACAGAATCACACAGAATTTCTAGGCTGGAAGAGACCTCAAGATCATCGAGTCCAACCTCTGACCTAACGCTAGCAGTCCCCACTAAACCATATCCCTAAGCTAAGGGATCCTACTATCCCTAAGCTAAGATCCTACTAACTAAAAAATCGTGCCAACATTTTCTTTAACCCTGATGGGGAAAACAAGAAATAATTTCACAGCAAATCATGAGAATCTCTTAGCTCTTAGAAAGTGTGTATTTTCTGTGAACACGACAGGCATCATCAAGACTGATTTTTTTATTTTTATTTTTTGTTAGCCTCACTCTCTGCCACCATATATCTTTAAAGTTATGTGCAAAACACTATGCAGTGTTGTGAAAGTCTCAGCTAGTGCATGTCTTTTTATGTCACATATTGAGGAGACAGAAAATCTAGAGGGAGCACTGAAAAAAAAAAAAAAGATCACAGAAAAAGATGAATGGACTATGGAGACACTGAAAGAATTGGGTTTCCCCAAACAGCATGGGATGGTGTATTGGAATAGATAAAATAAGTACAAGGTTTTTATAAGAGAGGATATTGATCAGTTGTTCTCCATGTCCAGCAAAGATAAGGCAAAAAATGTTACTCTCTAGGTTTACACAAACCAGCTTCAGAGTAGTTATTAAGCATCTTTTCTAACTATGAATTTAAGACAAGATACCTCAGGAGGCAGATAAATCTCCCCCGCTGGAGGATGTTGATGAAAGGCTATACAAATATCAGTCAGTGACTGTCTAATATACACTGTCCTGCCTCAAAACAAAGGGAAAGGACTAGATCACCTACAGTCCCAATTTTCAATAACTCTTCATATCAGCAATTTCTGACTTCTCCTAACTTGCAAAGCACCTAACTGTAATATCCAGAGCCATAACCAGTAACTCATGAGCCAGCATTATAGCAGAGGAAGGGCCTTTGGGTTTGTGTAACACTTGGTAGCGCTGCTTGGTTGATACAGAATGGTCAGCTGCATTTCATTTATCACTCTGCTGTGAACAAGAAATCCCCATTCACTCTTCCAGGATATTTCACTCAGACAGCTGATACGGCTGCCAAACAGAGGCAGCGGTCTTGGCTGAAAAAATTATGAGGCAAGAAGCCCCTGTTTTGCATCTCCAGCGTTAGACTCATTGTTATTATAGATAATACTATGGTTATTGAACGTGGCTTCTTCACACACTGGCTAGGTGTACGAAGAGATTTATTTTGGCACAGACATTCGAAGCTATTATTTAAAAAGTTATGAAACATCTTTTGCCAATTATGAAATTTAGCATTGCAATGGCAGCACTACATTATCTAATTCCCTCAATGCAGCAAAGAGGCCCTGATCTAAACACTGCATCCTATCAGATCATAAGTCAAGCTAAAAGAAATAGTCTACCCATGTATTTTGTTTCTCAATGTCAGAGAAAGACCACAGTAGGATTCTTTCAATCATCCCTGAACAGTCAGACACTTAGCTATATTTATTGAATGAATAAACTGCCAGAAATTAAGTTATTTTTGCAGAAAGATGTCTACAATAGAACCGTTAGCAAGTCCGACTAAGGGAATTCAGATATAGATAAGCAAAAGACCCTATTGTTATACATTTCCAAAATGATTTTTCATTATGGACATAGTTGCTAAATGCTTCCAGAATTCAGCACTGAAACCTCACAGAATAAATACTCTGATGGTTCAGAATACATAAAACAACACTGTAAAAAACAATAATGTAATAGACTACTACTGTTGTGTCAGGAAATCTTATTATGTGACAATTGTGACATCCATATAAAATGAAACATAGTATAATGGGGAATAATTGAGCCTACTCACCCACTCACCGCTTGCTCTTTATTATCTTCTGACTGCAAACATGGCTATTGGAATGGGATGGGGAAGTAGAGGAGAAGAAATGGTAGTCTATTCATATGACTATTTTGTCATTCTAGTTTTAAAATAGAGGCAGTTACGAACAGAACATGTACATTATGTATTGTTTTTCAGCAGAGCAACATACAAGAAAGCACTTCTGGATCACCTGAAAAATTACCGCTTTGCTGTTCACAGCCTACAACAGATTATTATTGCTAAAGGTTTTAATGAACAAGTTTTGTCAGTAATAAAATTCAATGACAGTTCTGTCAAACTCAGAGGTATAAAAATGCTTGTAAGGAAAGGATAAGTATCACTACTTACCGATTCCATACTTTGTTCTGTAATAATCTTTAGTGAATTCATCACAATCACAGAGTAATATCTTCCTTCCCCAAACATTAATTACTTCCCCTATTTTCAGGTCACTGTCTTTGTAAAATTCCTGATGCACTGCTCCTGTCTAATAAAATTGGGAACATTTATATAGCAACTCTATAAATCCAGAATCATACAACTTTTCTTAAAATCCAGGTCATTTAGTGTGTGTGCTTTAAAATATAAAAATATAATCTTCATACTTCATTTGCACTCCATGCTAAGGTACCTCACCTTCACATTAAACCTCAGTAGTTTTGATTTGAGCTACTCTCCAGTGTCAACACTATTTTATAAACTCTCCTTGTTGTAGAGGATAACAACAACAGAAGTTACAAAAACTACTACAAGGACATTCCGCTGCTTGAGGTGTTCAATAATATCTGACCTTACGATTATCCAGAATGTAACGGCCTCTGTTTCCCACTAAATTTCCAAACACGTTGAGAACAGTGCGAGCAGTGATTGTGCCCGGCTGATACAACCCGGTTGGAGCATACTGCAAGGAAGGAGACAGGCTGTTAAGAAATGCAGTTAACAGTGAAGAAAGAGAACAGGAACTAACATTTTTTTTTTTAAAGACTGACTATTATTACAGTGTTTTCTTGGGAGAATTTTTAGTAAATTCTGAGATAACTTTATGCCACTGAACCTAAAACCCTGCGTGTAGGTAAAAAGAAGCATTCAGGATCTCACTGCACATCCAAGAGTAAAGTTTTCTTTTTTCTTTGAAGCAAACAGAAAGCAAAGATTAGCACACCCAAAGTAGCACATCCTTGTCAATATCCACTCTCAAGGCTACCATTTTGACTGGTAATAATAACAAAAGCATGCCAAGAAAACACTCAGGGCTGGTCCTCCTGGGCTGAACACTGTGCAAATACAGGGGATTCAAGTCAGCATGATTCTATTGGGAGAAAAGTTATTTTTTGTTTGTTTCTATTGTAAGCTTCAAAATTACAATAGAAATTTCTACCAATAATATCAAGTTACTGTACATTGAAACGTGCACTTCTCTAGTAGAAGGGGTCTGTCAGCACAGAGTCATTGCTAAATTTCCCTGAGATGAGCCTTCACTGATCAGCACTTGATTAATGCCTGACAAAGCCTTTTCATGAATTCTTATTGACTTTAACTAGCTTTCCATATGGTCCCAAATTTAGGAATTCAAATTTAAGAAATCACCCTAGATTTGCTACAAAGAAGTAATATTACTGAATACTTAAACTGGACTTTTCCAAAAGTTCCAAATATAAGTCCTATGAATCAAACCTGAATTGATCTTAGTTTTATTTTAGTTTATCTACCAATATTAATTAATTTTCTGAACTTACTCTACTGCATAGCTTCATTTGTGCATTTACATTAAGACACTAATATGGGAGAAGGGAAATTTTAGGATATCTTTCTACCTAAATACTATCTCCTTTTAATTTAAGCACAACAAGCCTAAACTTAATTTTTTCCATTCCTTAAAGTTATATGAATATTGCATAAAAACTAAATCATGCAATTATTATTTATGTTCTGATAATACTTTCTAAATATAATTACAATCCTAGCGGAGGATTTTCAAGAAAAAGGCATTTAATATCTCTTTATTAGGAAAAAAAATTGAAGTAAGATGAATTTTTCATTCCTTACCTTTGGAAGTTTATCTCTTCTGAGAAAAAGTGGAACTGCATCCCGACCTGAATTTACTGGTGTAATTTCTTTCATATCAATTGTATCATCAGACAAGTAATAGTGCAGAACCAGTTCCCGCGGGTCATGAAACATGGATTCTGGGTCATCCCACACACAGAAAAAACGTAAAACATGCCCATCATGCTCCAGGAATTGTTTCAAAGTGTCAACGCGCTCATAAGGGCGCAAAGGGTTCATATTATCAAGAATCTGTAGATGAAGGAGAAATCAAGAAAATCACCTTTTTAATGACTTGCTCTTAAAGAGAAGATACCAAACTGCATGGTACTATCTGATCTTAGAACAGCATTTTTGGATTTTCAAATAAAACTACACGATTACAATATACGAAATTATTTATGCCATTAGCAAAGAACTATTCACAGGGTTGTTGTGCCCTCAGAAAATAAATGAGAACAATTTTGGATTGGTTTTGACCCTTATTTTTCTTGCAGTAAGGTCCCTTAGATCAGGATATTGTTAAATTATTTTTGGCATAGAGTATTTGTTGCTTTCAGTGTACTAAGCTAGATCTACCCCAACTGGATACATTCACCAACAGTCCTAAAAAGTCAGGAGAAAAATTCAGTGCCATCTGCCCTCAGATTAATCAAGAAAAACAGAAGCAAAAGGCGCTGTCATTATCCCCTGTATAAAATAAAATTATACTCTCCCTACTACTCATGGAGAAAAAACCCCAAACCCTGCAAAGAGGAATCCTTATAGCATCCAGCAGCTGAACAATGGGGATTTGGGGAGGAGGTATGCATTTTGTATTATGCATACTCATAAAAGTGGGAAGAGTTTTTATTCAAATAAAAACTCACACGTATAAAATAAAAGCTGCAGAGTATTGGGTTCTGTGTGGCAGAAGAATTTGCTTTACACATGCAAAACACTGTTGATGACATGGGGTAGAGATGCAAGATGACATATGAAGAGACCAAGTAAAGAAGTCTGCAGGAAGCCAGAGACATGTTTGAACCACAACTCCAATTGTATCTCCCTTTAAACACTTGTTTGTTGTCATTCATTCAGCTCGAGCAAAATTGTAAGTAGAACATGTAAGAGTTTGATTTTTTCTTTTAATACTGTGTGTATCCCCAGCAGCTGGCACTGACAAATTCAGCCATAAAGGAGAGCAGCTCAAGTGTTCATTTAAGTTAGTTTAGCATCTTAACCAAACTAGGTCAGGAATATCCCTAAACCTCCCTGTTTTCAAGTGGCTAGAGAATGCCATTTCCACCCTATTTTTATTTTTTTTTTAATTATGTGATGAGTGTTGACTCTTGGGGAGTTTTGTCCAAAAGAGATCACAGAGTCTGACGTGCTTAAGGAAATGATATAATTGTAGTCACAGAATCTGTAGCAATACAATTTTTGTTTTCAGTAGATTTCCTGTGAGAATAAAGATTGCCATTCTAGCTCAAAGATCATTTATTTGATGCATTTTCTCTATTGTGTAGCATTTATTTTCACTGATCCACCAACTAATGTTTACAGATGAAAGTCATTTGTCTATAGTAGACATCAAGTAATATATAAAAATCCATGACAGTGCTATGCCCAGTCAATACTGCTGGTTAAAGTCTGAGGTGACATGAGAAAACACAGATCAACATTGATTATAACAAACCTGATTCATGTATCTAAGGCTGAAAGTAACTCATCCTATATAGATCGTAAATTTAACATTGTACAGCTATACTAGACACAAAATTTAGGGACAGTTTTAATTCTGTGTTGGTTTTTTTTTGTGTTCTTTTTGCTATGAGAGACAACAAGCTCCATCAGTTTTATCAAATTGATGTACAGACACACACAAGGCAAAGATTACTTTATTTTTACCTTATTTATTTATTTGAAAAGGTGTGTGAACACATCAGGCGAAAATCAGTTATATTTGAGCCTTCACTATGTTTGTACAATGAGCCATATAATGGAATTTAAAAAGCAAGTATTTTCTTGTTATTCATTACGTTGAAATAGCTACCTCTACATTCTTTCTGTTTGCCATTAGAGAAATATTTTATATTACTAATAGCAACAGCACTCTTATTAAAACTACGTATTCACCATTACAGCCTCATCTGACCTTTTGCCGCTCTTTGGTATATGGGTCATCTGGACGACTTGCTGGAGGATTCAATCTAACTCCCATCTTCCTCAGGAAATTTTTTGTGAACTGGTCACAATCGGTAATCTTATATCTTTGGGCATAAAAAATTACTTCTGTGTTGATGTTGAAATGATGTATAGTGTAGTACTCATCTTCGTTAGGAGGTGGAAGAGGAATCCGGTGACGTCGAACAATAGTTCCTGTGCAACAGTTACAATACATTCATAGAGTGAATATCCTTTGCTCTGATGATCGTTTCACACACTTGCTAATTTCCTATGCTGGTATGACCAAGGCAGATGAAGCCATATGGAACAAGCAAAATTATCCTTCATTCAGCAAAGGAACTACGAGGTAGGATGATCCTGCTTTAATAACTGCACTACATCACATTGATCATTTTCTAGAACATCAAGTTCTAGCACTCAAGTTTATACTGGAAGTTACCACCTTCTGAAACCAACATAAAATTACAGGGGAAAAAAAAAAAAAGAAGAAAAAAAAAAAAAAAACACAAAAAAAACTATTTGTTGGAACAAATGAAACAGGTCAGTACTTTTTCCAACAAGAACAGCAAAAACCTTTGCTTTCATTAAGAAAAGGGATGTTTTCCACTTTTACTGAAAAGCAGTCTCCAGCACTCATTAGTAAAATTATTTTTCTTTTTTTAAAAAAAAAAAGAACACAAAAGGTTGTGCAAAACAAATGTGGCAGGAGCATATGGGACAGCCAAGGTTTGTCTGTACACCCTGCAGGGTGAGAAGAGTCATACATAATTAAGGGTAGAGAAAAAGCATGCCCGACTAAGGGAAAAGGTCTGAACTATCAAGCTTGGAGACGGGGCATTCAACCAAGCTTCCTTAAAAAGTGGAGAAAAAAAAAAAAAGTAGAATAAAAAAGAGAGAGAAAGATTTTAACTTCATTAAAGTCAGCATACATTTAAGTTTTCTTCTTTAGAATATTTAAATGAAAGGAAGTGCTGTTGTTCTGTGCACATTGCATTTGTTTATATTCACCTTAGTAAAAGAGAAGGAAACTGCTATGTCTATGAGCTGAAAACTCACATCGATGAATTGGTTAATGCTTCAAAATTACTCATTGCTGATGATGCAGGGACTGGAGCATCCTTCCTATGAGGAAAGGCTGAGAGAGCTGGGACTGTTTACCCTGGAGCAGTGAAAGCTCAGGGGGGATCTCGGCAACACCTATAAATTAACCTAGATGATTCTGTGACCCTTTACTGAAGTGCTAGATACCTCTGGTTGCAAGAAGCTCAGCAGTATCAGCCAGGGGAGGTTTAGGTTGGATGTTAGGAAGAACTTCTTTACCGAAAGGGTTGTTAGGCATTGGAATAGGCTGCCCAGGGAAGTGGTTGAGTCACCATCCCTGGAGGTCTTTAAAAAACATTTAGATGTAGAGCTTAGTGGTATGGTTTAGTGGAGGGCTTGTTAGTGTTAGGTCAGAGGTTGGAGTCAATGATCTTGGAGGTCTCTTCCAACCTAGATGATTCTGTGATTCTGTGAAATATGTGATGGGAGGGAATGAAGAAGACAGTGCCAAGCTCTTCTCAGTGGTGCCTGGAGACAGGACAAAAAGCGGTATGCACAAATTAAAAGATCTGACATTTCATCCAAGCACAAAGAAATGCATTTTTATTGTGAGGGTGGACAGATACTGCAATAGGCTTCCCAAAGAGGTTGTGGAGTCTCCATCCTTGGACATATTGAAAACCAACTGGACATGGCTCTGGACAACCTTCCCAAGCTGATCCTGCTTCAAGCAGGGAGGTTGGACCACATAATCTTAAGAGGTCCCTTCCAACCTCAACCATTCTGTGATTCTGAGACACCACAATTATTCCAAAAATAACCCGTAAGCTACAGCCTCAGTAGCTCAAACAAATATGTAACACACACATTAAAGGAAAGCTATGCAGCTGCACATACAACAAGCTATGATTTATTCTGAGCAAAGTTAGAGTTCACAAAGAACTGCAGACTCTCAAAGCTGGGACCACTGTTTTTTTCACTATGAGAGAATGAAGAGGACAACAGTGAAAGCTTTGCCACATCAATACATTAGTATAGTTGTGTGAAAATAACCCACAGAGAATAAAAAGATGGTCCAGTCTTCAAACTCAGCATCTTTGCTGTGCTTACCAGCTTAGATGTCCCTGTAACAACAGCTTTATAATGCAGATACCCTCTGGCTAAAACCATGCAGAAACCACCAAGCCATGCTATTAGAATAATCCCTTGCCACCATAGGTTCCTAACAACTTTAAAATTACAGTAATTATAAAAGGTGCAACTTTAAAACAAGTGCAGTAAACACACAAAAATTCCAAAACTAAAAATAGTTCCCGTACTAACCTACCACGACAATAGTTTATTAGACACAATTATCTGAAAGGTCTATCTCATTAGCTCTCATTACAAAACTGGATCTCTTTCCAGTGCCCTTCAGCTGTGCATCTGGTAGTGTTTCCCACTGAGTCCCTTTTGATGATTCTCCAGCGCTGCTTTTTTTGTTTTGGGGGTAAATGGGAGTGGAGGGGGGATGAAGAGAGGCAGAGGAGGAGGGAGAAATATATTGCTGTGTATTTTTGTTTGGTGTTTGCGTGGCTTTGTTTCTGAGTTAGCCCATGGAAATTCTTTATTGTTCATTTTATTTCCCTAGGGACTAATCTGTATGAAGTATTATCAGAGTTGTTTGTTACATTCTAACTCCTATAATGAGTAGTCTCCTATAATATAACTCTTATAATTAGTCTAACTACCTTTTCTTTTCTTTTACTTTTTTTTTTTTGCAAGTGTGGGGAAGAGGAGAGGGCAACAAAGAAAATTTACTTTATATCCTGTTAAAATACTTATTTAAGAGCTGTTCATTATCTTGATGTTTCACATATACCAAATCCAACGTTCTTGTTACTGACCTTTGACTGTAAAATAAATGTGAGCTTGTATCTGCCTAAACATACATATATTTAAGATACATCTTCACGGAAATATTAGTTAGAAAACATGGCAATTAGCACATTTTCACATGATGCAACACTGCATAACGCTACCATTAACAAAACCATGTATTTTGAAAATATATTACCTAATTTTGTCTAATCCTTGGGTTGCTCCCACAAAACTCAACAGACAATGTGCTGAATTGGAACAGCCCTTCACATTAATACAAATGTTGTTGAATCATCCTTTTAATTACAATATAACGGTTAACAATTTTCTGATAGGAGGTGCTTTCTGAGGTTATATCCACCTCAGAAGTGGTAAATAAGCCTTCAGCTAGCATTTCCTATCACTTTTCAAAGTACAATACACGTGCCCATTTTGTTCTGAGGGGATAAGAATTTCTTTCCTAATGTAAAATGTCTTGTACAGATAATATCAATCCTAGCACTCCTTTATTTTTACTAGGTATCACTGTGCCTGATCTACACATGTGGAGAAGGTATTTTATATTGTTGAACTTGAAATTTAATAAAATGTGATCAGCTCAGGTTAGGTCTCAGCATTTTTCAAGTTGTCCCTTCTTCTGGAAAATAATTACTTTTCTACTTATAGAACTGTGCTAGAAATCATTAGAGGAGGATCTGTGCACCTGCAACAATCCTGTTGCTGAGAAGGGATGGATATTCTTGATGTTTCATTTGTCTTCTGTCAGTGTCTTGAGCAGGCTATCCTACTGCACTACCAACCAGGATTTTAAATATTTGCATCTGGTAAGTAAGGGCAAAGCTTTTCTACGCTGTGTTCTTGTAAAGGGAGTTAGTGTATTGCTTCTCTCTGACAATGGTGGTGCCAGCAAGTTTCCACGTCACAATTTTTATCTTCTCTTTTCTCAGGGTTTCTGGTTATTTGACAACTACAGTAGCAGCTTAAGGAGACCTTAATTGTAGTGGAGGACTTCTGCCTATGGGGTAGCTCGTGCAGCTGGGCACCACATGGTTTTGGCTTCTGCTGCTACGCTGCTCTGCGGAAGAAATAAAGCGGTATCAAGAATTTCCTCAGCACAGTTTACTGACTCCCTCTGCACTACTTAGGAGTGCATCAGAGAGGAGAGGAATGGGTAACACCTGGATTTTGCACACTCTGTGCTTGCACAGAAAGGAGAAACAGCCACCACCATTCCTGCAACACAAAGAGTTCACCCCAAGAAAGAAGGGGGGCTTCTTCATTCACTTATTCGCCCGCCTTAGAACGTAGCAAGGTCAAGCTTTGGCCACCATCAAGCATGGCAAAATCACAATTATTTCAAGGTCTCGGGGGAGGCCTCAAACTCTTAGATAATCAGTTATATTGGAGAAGCTGACTGCAGCTTCGCTTTCCTGATTGTGCTTTCCTCTTCAGCCAGCCAGCCTTGGGAGCCCCGCCAGCAGGCAGCCCCACTCTCTTTTTCAGCTGGCTGACCTTGGGGAAACCAGCCAGCTGCTCTGCTCTGCTCCAGCTCTCAAGGCCTGGGTTGCACTGGAAGCTTCAGTTAACCTCATGGGACAAAAATGACCTTTAGATAAGACAGTATCAGCCAGATACAGTCCTTTTAACTGGGAGTTAGAGCTACAAACCACTTGCACCGCCCTATCTAGCTTGGCTCTCTATGGGGAGGATTTCTTTTTATACTGAGAGAATAATTATCATCTTGGCTTCAGAAAAACATTGTGCAGTTTGTTATGTGGTCGAGTTTACTGTCCTCCCCCCACTCTGTACTCCCTTATCTTTACTTAGTTCTCATGCACTGTGACTGTCCTGGTATTTTTTGCTTTGATTCTGGTTTCTCAAGTTCAGGTTGGCCTCTGCATTCCTTTGTGTTTTGCATTTTGAAATTTCTACGGTTTTCTTCTAATGCTTCTCATAATTTCCACAATATTTGTCAAACTATAGCAAGGCAGTTTCCAAAATTAAGTGTACTTTAAATTTTGGTTATTTAGTAGCAACTTTAACTGTCCAAAACGGTGTCCAAGTACAGCAGCCAATTCCATAAAGCATTTTTCTTTTTTCAACTCACTGAAATATGTTTCCCACACATCATTTACTTTGTCACTCTGAGATTTTGATCCCTGGTAAAAGTACATTTTCTGGCTTTTTTTTTTTTTTTTTTTAAGCCAATTTGTTTCAGCTTTGTAAAATCCTAATTGAATTTAGAAATTCTAACTTCTTTGCCAGGTGTTTCTTCACCAAATCTTCCCGCAGTCTGTAAGCCTCTCCAAGTTTTTCCCTGCAAAGCAGCAAGTACTACCCACGGGGGAGATTACAGTAGGAAACTACTACATTTCCCTAATCCAGCCGTGCCCACGGAGACCTGTACAGACCATCAAGCTCTCATGTGTGGGATAAAGCACAAGAGCTGGTAAACCAGTGGCTTTGAGGCATTAAGCAGCCAAGTGAAGACCTACCTTTGATCTACCCCACCACTGCTATATCTACTCTTCAAGACGACTCCTGAGAACAGCTGTCTCTTTTACAGCTTTCCCACCTGGGTATATGTCCAAGTCAGGGTCCCCACCATCTTCTGCAGATTAATTCCAAAACTTCAGCACTTTTTCCATCACGTTTTTTTTGCTTTTCCTCCTTTACGCAACCCCTTTCCTGCCACTGCAACGCTCCAAGTGTCCACGCAGACCGAGCCTGTCCTGCTCTTCAAATTCCCACACGTTTTCCATCATCCACATCCCCACATCTGTGCTCTTTTCTTCAGCACAGTTTGCACTTCCTTCAACAAGCCAAGTTCTGCTACAGTTGAACTCTCCTCTACAAAACCTGGGCATTTTAATTAACTGAAATGTTTGATTTCAGCAGCGGTGCGGAGGACAGCATTATGGTTAAGACCCTGAACTTCAGCTCAGTTCGGTTCCTCTTCCTGTTACAACTTTTTTTTTTTTTATATATGATCACGGGCAAGACTCATTCCTTTGTGATTCAGCCTAACAGCCTCACAATGCAGACAGTTGGGCTTCTGTTCCTTTCAGGCTTAAAGTATTCCTAGTCAGGACACGGAATTTGAATAATATAGGAGATATAAGAGGCAATGGGCCGATTTTTAATTGAAAACTGAGTTAAACTAGCAGTTAAGGGTTTAAGCACTTCCTATATGTATATATATACACATATCAAGCACTTTATAGATTAAGCATTATATATATGTGCTTATTTAAATAAGCACTATAAGACTGCTTCTATATATATTTAAGAACAATTATTTATCACCCTTAAGATAACAATTTTGTGGCTGTTCTTCATTTATGAAGCATATAGTCACTACCCAAGTGCTTAGGAGTAAAGAATTTGCTGACATTGGCAAATTGGCATTGGCAAATTAGCATGAGAATTGGCATCTCATCTTTTTTTCTCCCCTACATCACACATTTATCTCCAGCATAAGCAGAGTATTAATGTGGATGCTTATGACAAAGCATAGGCCCAAGATCTTCTCATTGGCTGTGAAGGCTAAACACATGAAGAACAGTTTGGGGGCCTTTCAATCTACAGTATCTCTTCCTTCCTACATACATTCAATACACCAAGCTTCCTTACCAGCCCAGCTACCAGCAACAAATAAATTAAATGCTCTGTTAAGATCCCAGAATACTTCTTTTTAATCCATCCAGTTAGTGTTTTCTACACACTCATTTATCCCACAAAAAGTGCTCATGCAAAGCCGTAGAGGCCTTCAAAACATCCATGCACGGAACACAGAAAATTCCTGTTTCTCTCTAATACAATCCAGTTCATTTTAGATCCAGTACCAAAGATGACTTCAACAGCCATTAACACAAGATACAACCAAGGAAACGGGGGGAAATTGTAGCCTTCCTGTCACCACAGGAACACGACTAGACTGCCAGGAACATCAAGCCGAAGAAGCAGCTTGCACAACCCATACTGCAATGACAATGACTCATTCCTGTAGCCAGTTTCAAAGCAATCAGCTTTGAATTTGCTTTCCTGCTGTAATAAACCTGGCTTCCACCTTCCCTTTCAGAGGCGTCACCTCTGCCTCTTAGGCTAACTGTGCTTCCTTTGCTGATGATCATCTGTTCAAAGCCACATAATCCAGAAACTGCCACTCCCATGACACACAAGTCAAGGAAAACCTACATCTGAGGGCACCTCCAGCCTCACACAGATGGCTGCAGGGGGGGTAAGTGTCTTGTAAATTTCCAGGTGAAGAGATCCAATGTGCTTTTCTTCGGGTCATGAAAAAGCACTCACCCAGGCAGGGGTATGAGTAGGAGACGAGGTTCCTCTGAATTCAAAATCAGTTCCTACTGAACAGCCGGCAAGATTTCTGGCAAGAAGAACTAATCAACAGAGGAAAAGCCAGGTTTGAAATACTAGTTTAAGACGATAAGATTCCCAGGCAATTTTATCCCAGATATACCTGTGATGATGAGCATAACACTTTCAAATATTGTCCTACACTGTAGCTAGGTATATTTATGGATCACACCTGATCACCTTGGAAAAGAATAGGGCAGTTAAAAGGTTAATATTTTTTTAATTGCTTTGCAGCGATCCACCAGAATGTACAGAATATCTTCTGGGATTGGGAGGCGCGGTCATCCCAAGATACTCATCCCAAAGACATCCTGCTTATCTGGACTACATCCCTTGCAAAACTTTTTAATTCTGGCAGTGACCCATAAACACCAAGCAGCAGCAGCTGTGCTCCTCTTCTGCAACAGGATGTTGACCGCCAGCTCACATTTTCTTTATGTAAACCAACTTCATTAATACTCCAGTAAAGCAGTTTACTAAACCTTTCTCCAAAAGGTCCTCAGGCTGGCTCAAGCACAGTAATACAACTCTGAAGCAAGGCAGAATCTTAACTTAAAGGTGTCAAGAAAAAATTACTGACCAAGGGCATTTAATCATAACCAACAGCCAGAGGCACAAAAGGTGCTCTTTTTTAGTAATTGCAGAGAAACCTGAAGCATCTAAGGAACAATTACAAAGGTGCAGCTAGAGAAATTATCAGTGCCAGGACAGGAGGATCCAGGCTCAGGAATGGAAATCTAGAATACAAATCGCTTTTGCAGAAGTGACAGTATATCAACAAAAGACCAACTATCATTTGACTTCTAACTGCTACATTAGAGAAAAAAAATGTATGCGTGTGTAGGAGGGGATTCTGCCTTATAAAACCTACTTCTTCAAAATCTAAGGCAATAAAAAAGTTCACATTGTGATCCGTAACAAGAAAAGATAATTATAGCCATTCACATTACTGCCCATTTTAAGTATAAGAACTCATGGTATGTATCCTTAAAAGGGACCGAGAATGTGCTGAAGATATATAAAGGGAAAAAAAAAAAAAAAAGGTGATATTAAAAATACGTACCTTGCACTATGCCACTGTTTTTCACTCGGGGTTCAATCACTTGAATTGTATCATCTTCAAGGTAGAAGTATATTTTACAGTGTCTTATTCTATATAGCTCTTGATTTTTGTCAGGCACTTCTTCTTCTACATAGGCATCAAAAGACAATACCTATTAAAAACAATAAATACACATAAAGCAGCAAAATCTTCAATGCTTTTGCAAAATGCATCAATAAAATAAACTTATATAGATTATAAGCTAACTAAATGTATAGATTTCGGGAGGTAGATTTATTTCTCAGAAATGTAAGAATGGAAATCAACATTAAATCACATAAATTTAAAATTCTTTGCTTGGCATTTTTATTATCACAACATCTAAGCAGAGATAGAACCCTACAGTAAAGAAATAAATCAAATATAAAACTACCAGCAGGCTGCTTGGAAAATCTTCTGAACAAAGCACTTTTGATAGTACAATGAGCTACCTAGGTCATGAAGAGAATTTTAGACTTCTATTCAATGAATTGCTGGAAAATAAAGCACATTCTGACAGTAATGGCTTTAACATTGAGGTAAGTGGAAATGAGAGTTCTTTTTAAGCAGATCATGCAAACTGTCTAATGAATGCTATGGAAGACTATGAGAAAGAAATGATATTTTTTCAGGAGTCACTTAGAGCTGTGCAATACTGGCATTTCAAAATTTACCTGGTTCTGCAATTCAGCCTTCATGGTCTCTTGTAATGACAATAATGCAAGAAAAAAACCTCCATAGGTGAGGTGCTCAGAGGTTTGTTCAAGTTGCCTTAATATCTGGAGAGCCTAGATCAAACCACACAAACCACTACGCAAGTTTTGTACTTCTTGGTGTCATTTATGGACTTCAATCACCAAGACCAAGCTTAAGGGAAGGCGTAAGAAGTATATATTTATTTGTGCATTATCTACCAGGATGCTTGATGTGGTAAGGATACACAAGACAGTACTAATGAAAACTAGGTTTCCACTAGCAGAACATTTGGGTCAAATCAGTGCTAATTCATACTTCATTTTTGTAATGATTAATAAATTCAACAACCTTTATTCTTGATTCATTAGACAAAATGAAGCACTAGAAAAAAAGACAGCTTAGCTGCTCCCTGTTTCAATGAGCATCTGGCAGACCTGGGCTTGAAAACATCAGAAACCTAGTGAGCCATCCACGATCCCTACATGACACAGAAAAGATCAGTCTGTATTTCTTTAACACATGTTTTTGAGAATCTCAAAGTACTTCCATAAATACTGATGGCAGAGATTTCAGAATACCCTACTAGAGAAATACAACCTCGTTTTCTACATCTAGGGAGACAGAGCTAGTGACTCGCTCAAGAGCACACAAGAACGGCAGCCACCCTGTGTTCCAGCCAGACTTCTCAATGGGGCAGTCTCCCTCTCCACCATTAGGGAAATTAAATTAAAATCAAATTACATAACTGTTAACTTTTACATCTGATTGACTGTGATCATACAAAAGAATCTAGACACTACTGATTATTTTTTGTTTAAGTAGTAACACATGCATGTTTCTGAACAACCTACTGACAAAATAGTTTAAAATAAATAAAATGCATTCTAGCCACATGTAATTTTTAACTGTGGATTTCACCATTTCATGGATCAAAGATGAAAATTCTGGATAAAACGATGTATGTCAAATTGAAAAACTGACATACAACGAAGGCAACACAAACAACTTCATCATCTTTCAACATCTCTTCGTCCTTCTGCTTGTCTAAACATAGCTGTATAATGCCATTGATGGTGACCAAGCTGTCTTACCTGGTGCCTGGCACCCTAGAAGGACCAGGAGGCCTGTGTAAATCTCTTGAATACTCCAGGGGACTTAGAAGGTATGAAATATATCTGGTGGAACCACTGTTTCCCACCTAGTCTGAGTAACCTGGGGCTCGACTAACAGGGAAGCTGAGTTTCACCCCTTGCCCAGCTGTTGCTAAGCCATGCAACCACAGGATGCATGTACCCTCTTCTCCCCATTCTGACAGTCCCACTACAATTGGTTGACAAACATTGTTCAACTATTTGATTATTAATTCTTTTTAGTTCTGTTACTGCTCTTTTCTGTCTCATGACACCAGCCAGGTGAAAGGGTCTGTTTGCACACACCTCCCAGCATAATCAGGTCCTAAATACACCATATTTATTCCTTTCACTGACCGTTTACTTTTGTCGTGGTTTACTTCATTGGATGAGTTTGTACAAACTATTTTGCACTTAAACTTTATTCTCTAATAACTACAATACATTCAGCAGCCAACCGCAATGTTGTAGATTGAAACAGATAATTCAGGAAGGGTGAAGAGGTGGAAGGAAGGAACATAAAAGATGACAACTTATTTTTCATGTTAAAGCAAAGTTAATTTTAGAAATAGTCAAAGTTCAGCACTTCCTAACTCGTGTGTCATCTGTAGTATATTGCTGTGTACAAAGTGCCCACTTTTTAAAAAAACTTGAAGTTAGGCATGAAAATAAAAAGTAACAAATATTGAATAAACTCAGTGGCATATTGTAAAGTTGGCACAAGGTTTCCCTAGCACCTGTGGTAGTCAAATTATAAACATCTTTTCAAGCCCAGGAGGCCTTGTGTGTGTACTTAATCACGGAAGAAATTAAATTTACACCTGCTTCCTATTAGGCATATGAAGTTGCAAAAACTATTTCGTAACCCACTTAATAAGATGTATTAAGCCTGTCCTTCCTCCAACAAACTGGCATTGCTGAAAGCTAGAAACCAAAGAAAAATGGGTAAGAAAATAGACTACATTTAAGAAGATAAACATCTCTTCAAGCTATGTTTCATAGGGTCCACTTTGCTGAGTCACAAACTGCAGCACTGGCAGGCACAGCTGCATTCAAGGCTCTTACCAGGGGAGGCTAAATTAGCTGGGCAGTATCCTTTAATTGTCTGCAATTAATACAAAGGCATGAGCCCTCCAGGAGCCAATTCCAAACCTGTGAACTCCTGCCCTGTATTGATTGCCCTGTGGAGGAAGGAATACAGTGACTAGACGAGGAGAGTAGGAAGGCCAGCTAGATCATCTCACCAGCCAAGTTCAGTGCCTGATGTTCAGAGGCAGGTCCCCACGGCCTCCTGTGCGACCCCTTTATGTCATAAACCTGGGTCCAAACCCTACAGACCCGTACTGTGTACGTCCCCAGGATGCCAGTGCACACCTCCCCATTGAAAGAAGGGTGCAGATAAAGCATGTGCAGGACTGGCTGAGGCCTTCACGCTTTGGCACATTATATAAATTTATATTCCAGCACATTGCTGAAAAATTGGTGAGCAATACTAGGCCCTTCAGAGACAATGCTAACCAAAATCACGTGCATCTGTATCAAGTCTTACATTTTCTTGTAGTAGTTCTGGTCTGCCAAGGAGGCAATAACTGTACTGAAATTACCTGCATGACTTTCATTTTAAAACAAAAATTATGATTAGTCATTCCTCCCAATATTTAAATACCTTAATCATTTTGTCATGCAATAGTTCTGCAGTCTGCTGAATGATTTCTTTTTCTGTATCTTTTTCCTTCTCTGATTGTAGGCTTTTTGCTTTAGAAATAAACCATCGCCAAGTAGCACTTAACATAAATTTAAAAATGGAAAGTAATGACAGCATGCTACAAAATTCATATCATCCTAGATCACAGTTATTTGATAACTCTCTAACTTCAAAGGTGTCACTACACACCTACAAAATAAATATATATATAATATTAATTTTAAATTCCTGTGCTTGTAACAGGCACAATCTACCTATATCCCTACACGTGAACAGTTCACATAAAAGTCAACAGGACTTTGAGCAAGCAAACATGACTGGATAAGTGAGTTCTGAGCCTCAAGCACTGCACTGCGGTTAGTGGTTCCCGTGTGCCCATGCAAATTTTCTCCTGGATTGGGGCCCACCTTACATTCTTGTAGCTACACATTTCCTTGTTTGGCCATTTGAAAAGCAATGAAAAAAACTGGCAAAGGAGCACATTTGTTCTTAACAGGTTGCCAATTAATTACTTGCTGTCACCATTTACACACACACACCCACACACAAAATAACCACCCTCTTACTTTTATTATCTCCTGTAGGAGATGTACCCCAATACAGAAATGTTTTGTTGCTATATAGCATGATGTATGTTTACATTAATTGCACAATATATCAATATTACCAAAAATAGTAGTTATCCCTCTTTAACTAGGAGCTTTTTTGGATGCATAAAGTAATCTTCTCAAGTAACCTTCCCAAGACTGACTGAATTTCACTTTCCTAAGTGCAGATACAGATTTGTACGTACATACCTGTTTGTCAAATGCTACCCAAGCAGGAGCATCACTCCCCATCCCTGCAGGAAACACGCTGTATTTAGGTTTCAGCTTCTGTCCAGGTAATGGTTCACCTCCTATTCCAGGTTTATCTTCTCCGACCAGCATAGCAACATTATTGCAGAAACCCCAGTGCTGTGATTTGTGGAACTTTTCTTTCCCTAACTGTTAAAAGTTTGGAAGAAAAGAGAGGAAACAACATCTGGGTGTTTGTTTTTAAATCCGTAAGAGTTAAATAATGAGTTATCTAGCTACACAATGGGGGTTAATCATGTAAAAGTTTCTCTATAAGTACTTTTAATAGAGACTAAAACCCTGAAGCAACTGGAATGCAGCAAGTGAAGTGATACATTTCAGTGGTCAATGTGCTGGCCCATCTTAAAAACCAGATCAGAAAGATTCCAGTAATGCATCCACACTAAGAAACAGGATGATATTGGCTGTTTTACCCGACCTGTTCCCAGTAATAAGGACTGAGGCACGTGGTAGAAGGAAGCAAGTCACCCGCAAGATCTTCTGCAAAAGGCAGAGGGGAAAAACCTCCAGAGGACAACCTGAAAGGTTCAGGAGTACCCCGAGAGCAGCTTGCTCTCATTACCTACATCAAATATCTTATTTACATTCACAAAGCAGAGTGCTAAATAAATGCTTGTGAATATTAGAACTGATGCCATGGGTGAGCACAGAGCAGCCCATGAGGAGGTGCAAAGGCTGGACAGCAGGACTTTGAGAGCAGCAAGGGTGTGGGTAATGCTGCAGAGGGACACAACTGCCTCTCCTGCTGAATTTGGAAGACTGAGCAATGCTAATTATAGCACAAGTATTTAAACTGGTCCTCCCAAAAAAGGCGTAGACAGCATGAAGTCGAATCAAAAATTCAGCGACGCTTTTCACTTAGAAAATACTAAGGGAATGAAAAATTGGCCAAGAGTAACAGCAAAAGGACAAATCACTACTTGTAATCGTGGCAACATCGAAGTGCTCCAAGATAACACGACGCACACTCGGTACGGCAGCGCTGTGGGAAAGGTGCAAGCAGTGAAGCAGCAAAATCCGAAAGGGCCCAAAGTATTTATTTTATTCTGCCGATACGAAAAAGAGTGAGGAAGTTGAAAGGCAGCTCCCCAGCCTCATGGCTCGTAGCACTCACCGCTCGGATATACAAACTGCTGCACGCTGCAGGTTACAACCGCAGCTGTTTGCACACCCTGCAGAGCTCTAAATCCAATGCCATGGGTAGGAGAGCTGCCCTTTACACCGACAGCTCAACCCCTACCTTAGTCTAATTTCTGCTTAAAATGCAAGGGGAGTGGTATGCAAAAGAATACATGACTTAGTATTTTTACAACTGCTTGTTTTTAATACCATAATAATAAATTGCCATACCTTGCTTACGCTGACGAAGGCTGAGCTAGCCAGCACCCTTCAAAACAAGAAGCCCTGAACCACATCATTTTTATAAGCCAAGAATAAGGGTAACCGAATAAAAGAGAAAATTGATGCAAGGAAAGACTTGTTTGTGTAGCAAACAGTCAGCTCGTGGGCCCCCCTGCCATGCAGCACCGCTCAAGCCAAGAATTTAACAAGATTAAAAGAAGAGCTGTAGATTTGCAGGAGTAATTCCCAAAACAAAATACGTAATGTCAGCATATTTTTTGAGCTGGGATATAAAATTTCATGCTTCTGTGCACAGCGTAAGCACTGACCTTTGGGCATTAGGAAGTGGTCATCATACCCATCCTTGAAGACCCCACCACGGGTGCCCACTGGCCCAGACAGGCACCGGCTGGGTCTGGCACCAGCTCTGCAAAACATTTGCAACTGGGATGGGTTTCTCCCTCTCTTTTGGACACTACTGAGCTGCCCTTTCTCATCCTGTTCCTTTTTTTTTTTATTATTATTAATTTAATTCCTCGGTAATTTGATAAAGAGCTGGGGAGAAGTCAGAATGGGAGGGAGCTTTCTGCATGTATTAGGCCAAATGTGGAACAGCTAGAGTCAGGCTGGGTTTTAAAAGGGAAATTTGTAGGCAGAAACATCTGGTTTACACTGAAGGCTCTATCCAGCAGATCCACCTTTTGGCACCACAAGTATTTAATTATTTTCCCCCTACTACCAAAGCATGAGTTAGGGAGAAAGGCACAGTTATCAAAGCACAGTGAGCGAGGGTGGCAGTTATCCTGAGGAAAGCTCTTCATGTCCTCGAAGCATCTTCTAGAGGCATTTTCTGTTCATCCATTACTGGGTTTTGGCAAGTTACAGCGTGGCAAAGTGTTTGTCAAAGAAACCCAGGTTTGATCCTGCTGGAAATTTTCCAGAACTTAGTGATCACAACACAGTTCATGATCTCATATGAAAATTAAGTGGTCCAACAGCCACAATTCTATTAAGATTCTTTTGTGGAGTTCCTGTAACTTTTTAGGGTTTGACAGAAAGATAATTTTAGATCATTAATCTCTGAACTACTTATAAAAACCCCTTCTCTGGGAACATCACCTAAATCTATATGCAAAACAATCTCTTCCAAAAATCTGAACGTGTTCTTTCTTTTAAGCAAAAACGTAATTATACTTGAAGATCACAAAAGAGAAAAATGACATTTTGGAAACCTCAGCTAATGAGTTCAGACCTCATTCGGCCCTAAACAGTGACAGAACATCACATTACATCCACAGAAATACCAAATGACTTCTAAAAGGAATCTGTGGCAGCGCAGGGAAGGAGCTTTACTGTGTCTGCCGTGCGAACACAGGCTGTAGATCTGCTGAGCAAAGCTGGCCATCTTCTGCGAGGTGAGCCTGAAATAAATATTGGGGATACACCGAGCAGTGACGAATGCAAAGGTCAGGATTCTCTGACTGCAGCTTTTGGCTTTGTGAGCTCAGCCACTGCAGTCCCTGGGGAGCACTGCCTCGTGCTCTCTGCATCTTGCTCCGGTCCAGAGTCACAGCGAGCTCACCAGGGAGCTGCACATCTCTGCTGAACCAAACTGGAAATCTCTCACCACAGCCGCTGTCTCGAGGGCCACAGCTTGTTAACCGAGTCCCACAAGGAGTTAGGGCTGAAGCCACTGGCAGCACTCTGCTGCTCTTCCCCATACCCATTTTTCACGACCGTCTTGAGAACAGCAGCTGCACCGTGGAGGTCCGGCTCAAATCCTGTGTCGGGATGAACTGTGACACTTCTTGAACTACCCAGGACTGCTGACAGCGTCCTGGTTGCTTCAGCTACACTATGGAAATGTGTGCAAATGCTGCAAACTCTGCCAGTGAAATGCATGTGACCTCCTTCCCCATGGAAAGCATAGGTCACCAGCAGACAGAGCCGAGACAGGTACCAGAAGTTCCCACAATATTTATGAGTAGCATCTCTCACAAAGCTAGCACTCAGTTCCTAGAGGAAAGCCACATTTAGTCACTGATTTTCCAGGCGTGTTTCATCCCCAGCTGGCTGCAGAGGTTTCAGTATTGTCCCCAGCAGCCGTGGTGCCCCTCTAACACACCCCAGGACAAGATGCACCAACATCAGCCGCCTGGAGAAGAACGAAGAGCTTGCTCTTACTGCTGGAGCTGGTACAGCCTGGAGATGACAGGAGGATATAAAGGAGAGAGGCCAAGACGAAACCCTGATGGGAAGCTGCAGGAAGGTTTGGGATGGGGGCTGTGAAGAGACAGAGTTCCTTTTCCTCTTTTTGTGGACTGTCAATATTTTATGCTTCTGACGCCTTCTGCTAGCAATCGCCCTTCTCCCCCATCAAGCCAACCATCAAACATGGCATTGCTGGGCTAGGCCTGTCGCTTTCATCCCTGTTCTTCGTTCAGCACAGAGGAAAACACGGTGTTACGTTACCGTAGGAACCACTCCAGCTATTCTGAAAGCGTCTGTCACCTTGCTGTATTACCCTCGACTCCAATTAGCTGATGCCCGAGCAGTTAGACTTTGTCACAGCTAAACAGAGCCGCAGCAGCAGCAGCGGTCTTGGGGAAGCTGCTGAATTGGAAAGAGGTGCCAGTCACTTACGTTTATGGGGAAAAACAAGTGGAAACCAGACAAGGGTTGCTGCCCTTTGCAGCGCCAGCTGCAAGCTGCCTGGCCTCACAATTCGTTGTCTTCAGCAGCAAGGGGAAGATGTGCTCAGCTTGAGGTGAAGCTTTGCCATTTGTAGGCTGGAGAGGAAGCAAACAGTCTTGGTAGAGCTGTCGATATGTAATAATAATCATAACGGAGCGTAATGCAAGGGCCACTGACTCTTAGATAGGAGGCTCTAAGCGCTGTGAAGGGATGTCTTAATTCCCACTTGCCAAGGGCAATCAATCCAGGGAGTTTGGCTGTGTTCCGGACCACCTCCAAGCCCTGATTTGCTGGAGTCAGCTCAGCCTCCTTGTTAGACACATGCAAGCCAGATGAAATGGGTAAGCACACCTCTGCCATTGCCTTCCGTGGGCCTTTATATTCAGCAGGTAGCATTAGGGGCTAAGAAGAGAGGATTGCAGCAGTAACTTGAACAGTGCTAAGAGAAGGAGCGGGATCAATACCCGTAACTATAACTGAAGGACTGACAGGAACAGCAGTCCCCCATCCCCTGCTCGTCCCTCTTCAGGGAACGCTTTGCTCCTGTTGTTTCTGTGCGATAAGATGCCCTGATGGCAACGCTCAGAGCACTAGCATGAAAATACCTGCTTTCTTTTCCGTGTACAGTCGTCAAACCCTTTTTTTTTTCTCCCTTTAACATATTCTCCTTGGCCTCTCATTTGTATGAAAATTAAATTACACCTAATTACACACTGTATGTACTTCAGCATGGGGTGTTCAATGCTGTCTACACGTAGCTTGTGCAAACTTGTGTAGCCAAGCACTGTGCCTTATCTCTGAGAGAGGAGACATCATGTCTCTATCACAAAGCCTCTTCACTGCTGCTGTGGGGCTCTGGAGACAGCTCCATCATACTCCAAACACAATAATCTCCATCAATTAAGGTAAATGAAATCTGGAGAACAATAAAGTCCTGCATAACCCCAAGCTGAGCTATTCTATTTCCATCTCGCAGACAGGAATGGCGCACCCCTATTTCAATGCTGCGGATGTGCTCACTGTGGGGTGTTATATACACGACCAACTCTTTATAGGACAAATTTGAATGTAGCAAGACAGACTGAGTGTTCAGCATCCCATCTTTCCTTTCTGCCCTTCTAAAACAACAGCACCCAGCCTGTTGTTCACAGGGAAGAAATTGCCTGAATTATCCTCAGTGCCGTAGGCTGGGCTCCTCCTGCAAGAGGTCCTGTGTTGGCATGAGCCCACACACCAAACGGGGCTGGGGATTCCAGGTATTTCTGCACAATTTTGCTCCCTGTAGGGCCACCTGGGCAGCTGCACCTGCCTCCCCCAGCCCTTGTTCTTTGGAGAGAGCTTCCCGGAGGCTTTCCACCAGACTGCACCTCACGCAGGCTGACTTACTGCTCGGAGCGGGCTCCCAGGAGACAGCGGGGAGCAGCCTCACCTTGAAGGGCTTCCGATGCTTGTGGTATCGCTGGCATCAACGCAGGCAGCTTGACAAATGATGTGGAAACCCTGCCCGAGCTATGGTATCACCTCACCTCCTGCCTGGACCAGACTCGGGAGCAGCCAGGCGGCAGCAACCAGGGCTCTGACGGCCACGGCTTGTCCCCAGCACGATACAGGAGCCCCTTGCGGGCACTGTGGGGTTATTAATGAAATCCCACAGCTTTCCCTGCCTCCTGAAGGCTTCCCAAACCCTTCCTTACCTCCAGCCCCACGCCACCACACGGTATTGGGGTCATAGACAGAAAATTATCACTGCTGAACGAGCTTGAAGAGGCTTGGCTTTTGTCGGCTACGGTAGTTGACGATAAAAATGCTTTTTTTGGTACATTCCCGGCCTGCCCCGGGTACCTAACAGCCCTCGCCCTACAAAACCGTTGCGGCTCACCCGCTCGCCTCTCCCCTGCCAGAGACCCAACCCGCCCGAGGGCGGCTGCCAGGTCCCTCCTCCCGGCCTTGCCGGCGAGGCATCCCCGCTGTTAATTTGCTAATTACGGCGGGGCTCCCCCCTCACTCACGGTGCGGCCGAGGGACAGCCCCGGCGGCAGCGGCTGCGGCGGCGGCGCCATGGCCCGGCCCGGCCCGGCCTCTCCGCGGCGGCCGCCGTTGCCTGGAGACGGGCCGAGCGGTGCCGAAAACAGCCGAGAGGTTCCGGAAAGAGCCGAGCGGCGCTGGCGAGGGGCTCCGGAAAGAGCCGAGCGGCACTGGCAAGGGGCTCCGGAAAGAACCGCGAGGGGCCGAGAGGTGACGGAAAGAGCCGAGCGCTGACGGAAAGAGCCGAGTGCAGCAGTGCCTCGGGGGTGTGTGGGGGGGGCTTTTTCTACATCATGTCTGACTTGGGAGCCCTGGTGGGCTTGGGGGAAGCGTGTTTGGGGAGGTTTCACGTCTTTTTGTGTCTTTTTTTTCATGTTACCCCAACGAGATCGTGAAACTAGTGACCTAGCGTTGGGTTACGCGCCTTGCTGCGGCGAGGTGAACGTTTAAAAGGTGTTTTAATCCAAAATGAAAGCAGCCCTCGTACCACTCACGCTCGTTTCATGTAGTGGGTGGTGTTAACGCCGCCATTTAAATTGCAAACAGGAGGCGCAGTGAGAGTTTCTCACGGGTGGCTTGGGAGAGGAAAGCTTATTCCCTTCATTAAAGCTCACATTTTCCTGGTTAACAAGGCAGGACGCCTCCCAGGTCGCCTCCAGAGCCCAGCACCCTATGTGGTGCTCCTCCATTTTGTACAGGGCTCTTCACGAGCGTTTTTTTTTTTTTTTTTTTTTTTTGGTTGTTGTTGTTTTTTGTTTTTTTAATTGGAACTGTTTCTAATAAAATAAATAAATGGATCAAGTAGTTAGCCGAAACCCAAATATTTAAATTCTGTCACGGCTCTCGTGCTGTCTCGGAGGAGCTGTGCTTCAGCTGCTCGACGTCCTCCTTCTCGTGGATGGAGTGGATCTCCCCTGCCGTATTTTGTACTCCGTGATGCATCAGACCATGAAATTCCCACAGCACATCGTCTCTCCTCCCTGAAACAGGCTCGGGGAGCAGCACGGGCGATGTTTTCGGTCTAAAGGAGACCAGGAGGCGTTCCCCGCGCAGCTCCCATGGAACGCTCTTGTGGCGCTTGCTGTCAGTTTTATTTTGTCAAAACGTTCTGGTTTCAAAAACTCTTAATTTCAACAGAAAAATCCTTCATTTTTAATTGTTTCCAGAAATTTGAAATGGGGAAGGTAAGGAGGGAAAGAAAGCTGTGCAAATTCTGGAAGGCTATTGCCAGGCATGCAAGACTTTGCTGTTCTTCAGCTCCTCAGCATCACCTGTTTTTTTTACATCCGTGTGATCCTTTTAATACATCTTTGTGTATCTGACAAGCATTGCACAGGAGACAGCAGTGTACTCATAAAACATACCTTTAGGTTTTCACAGCTTTCATTAGTGAGGATCTTCAGGAAGAGGCTCCAAAGCGTTTCTACATGCCAATATGCCTCTCCAAAATCACTGAGCCAGTGTAGCTGCTGGTGCTTTGTACCCAATTCCCACGAGCCCCATGCAGCTGGTGGCACAACTTCTCATTTGGAATAGCAGCCGTCGTGAAAGCACGGCAGTGAAGAATTAGGGTCTCTTTTCACTGCGTTTATCCTCTGGTATCTCCTCTTCGTTTTTTGTGGCTCATTACAGAGCGGGGCAGTTGAAATGTTTTAGTACCCTCTCATTGTCGATAATAAGCTGGTGCTCCACGGTTTCGGGCAGTACAGGCAGAGGCTACGCAGGTGAAAAACGTGCGAGGGAAACAGCAGCAACACTTACTTAGGAAGGTTAGTGAGGTGGATGGAGACTACAATCCATTTCCAACAGAAAATCCTGTGAATCCTCCCTGACCTTTGGGTCAAGTCTTTCTGCTTAGGATTATTACCTTCTGCCTCATCCCATAAAGAAGCCGCAGGGAGCTGTGGAGAAGGAAAGGAAGCATCTGCCCAGTACACCAGAAGCACAGTTGCAATATGATATGTTCTGCCAGTCTTTTTTTTTTTTTTTTTTTTTTTTTTTTTTTTTTTTTCCAAATGTGGAAATATAAAAAGAGTATGTTCTACTTAGAGCAGAGTTTCTTCTTTCTACATTACCTTCTCTTTGGGGTTTCTCTCACATGTTTATCTTTTTTTGTTCCTTGCTGTATTCACTCAAGAATACAGACCAAGTGAAAACAAATTAATTTTAATGCCTTTTCTGGGAAAAATAAAAGTACTACAGGAAAACCATTTTTGATAAAAGCTTTTTATTAAATGAAGATTGCTAATGACAACAAAGGCAAGCGGTAGGCAGTAGTAAATTAACTATATTCTGACAGTACTCCAAGGATAATCGTGGTGAATGTACATAGGACTGCATTAGTTGTACAGTTCAAAGGAGGAAGAAAGCGAGGGAAGCTAAAGCTGGGGAAAGCACAGAAAATATTTTGGAGTTAAAAAGACATAGATGCTTTGAGTTTTACTAGCAAACTTGAAATCAGTAAGGATATTCAAACTGTAATCTCAGCAAACTTTCCAGAAACAGCCTTGTTTTTTTTTTGTTTTGTTTTGTTTTGTTTTATATTGCTTTGAATCTGACCAAATGGCATTGGCTCCAGGGTCCATTTGTCTGAGTGGAGGACCACGTCCAACCTATGCACTTCATCCCTCTCCCTGTCTCTCTTTTGCAAAATCTTTGGAGAACTGAAACTTCTCTTCCAGTCATGTTTTGAGCACTTTGTTTTCCAGCTGGGATCACATCATAGTTCAGAACCTGACTCCTGGTTTGTTCTGTCTTCAGATCAGAACAAAAAGCTGCCTGCACTCACAAGAGGAAGCAGTCAGACATCATTCGGCGGTGTGAGGGGGAAGCCTTGCCTTAGCCGAAGTTATGTCAGTTCAGAATTCACCAGGAAAATGTGACTGAAATTGGCATAACTTAATGCCACTTCACTGTAAATACAAGTCTGTGCTTCAGTCATACATATTTCTCCATCCTGTTTCTGGGAGTGGTTTTACAGGCCATGTTAGGATTGGGTCGTCCAAAATTAGATTGTTCCCAGATTGCCTAGTTTAAAGTGAATTATGGCACTATGTGGATCATCATGCAAGCACGCTAAGACCGGAACATAACTAAAACTCATGCACAGAAATTAACAGCAGAAAATTACTGCTTGCTAGTACCTACTTCCTTAGGTCTGTCTAAGAAAAAAATGAAACGCTGTTACAGCCACCACAGAAATCACAGAGAGGATACAAACAGAGGAATTAAGCACACATACTCAGAGAACTGCAGCCTTACCTGTAGCTGGTTAACTTTGGGGAAAAAAATGGGCAAATTCTGAAGTGGCTGTGCACTGTAGTGCAATATGTGTCAAATGATATCATCCTTCCTTCAACAGCACCATCACAATCAGTGACAGATCCTTAGAAATATTGATTCCTTATGTTTTCTCATGTCTTTTATGCCCTCATTCATTTTGTTTTCACCAGTCAATGAACATGTAGCACTTGACAATACCTCTTCAGTGGCCAGAAAACAATGTTCTGATTGTAATCTTTGGCTGCAGCTGTGGAGTGCTCCAGACAACCCACAGAGGAAAAAATCTGGCATTTCTGTGGCCACGTGTACCTGTGCTGACCATGTACCACCTGGTCACTTAGCACAATATTGCTGCAGCTGCCCACAGCCCCAACAAGGCAAGGTATAAAGCATGAATTTCCACAGCTCGTGGCCCATAACCTCCTTCTCCTGGCCATGTTGTGGGGAATACAAGAATAGAAATGGTTATATCCAGTGGAAGGTCTCATTATCTGGAATGACCTTTCCATGCTTAATTGCTCCAATTCAGCATTCTCTAATAAGGCACATCTGCACGAGTGACTTTGTTCAGATCTGTAATGCCCTTTGGGGAAGCAAAGTGTAGGGCAGAGAAGAAGAGTGGGAACTGCAGGACCCCCTTGGTACTCCCTGTGCAGTCTGGCCCCCTGCTAGAGGCTGTGCATCCGGCTGCCTTTCCTCCCCATCACAGGATCTTGCAAATTCTTCCACCTCTGAAAACTTGATGGAAATAGTTTACCGCCTCACAGAATAAGCCTGTAAGGCGTGTTTCTCTTTGTCATGCCTGTTGAAAGCATTTTGAAGTTCCTAGTCATCTGATACCCAGCTCCTTTACATAAGGTGTGAGCTTTTCTGGGATGTTTGCTATCAGCCTGACTTCCCTCTCATCAAAGTCAGGGAGACCTTTCTGGGTACCCCACACTTCAGAAAGCAGCAGCAGAAGAGGCACTCCGAGCCTTTGCGTTACAAGTCTTGAGTTGCCCCTGCTGCATATATTCAGTGAGACCTGCCATGGAGAGCAGCTCTTCGGTTCCTCTGCACCCGCATGATGTGGGCTGATTTGAGATGCAGCCATGCTAGTAAAACGAACCCGACAGAAAAGCCTCTAATTGAATTCAGGGGTGGAATGCAGATTTGGGCAATTAAACCACGGGCACACGTTTAGTGCGGCACGCAGCCGTCGCTGGGGCGCGTAGGCAAGCGCGATGTTATGTGAGAGACCGACCAAAGCGGCGGGAGGAAAGTATGAACGCAGCACTCGGCAGCCACACAGCCCCTCATCAAAACGCAGCCGAGGCCTCCAAGTTACGTTGTCACCTGCACAAAGAGCAAAGCACACGTTCCTCCGTCTAGATAACAGCTATCTCAGAGCGAGGACAAATCCCCTGGAAATGCAAAGGCCCCGTGGCAGGGAGGCACCGTGGCTCTAACACCAGCAGCCTGAAGTGGCAGCCATCCCTAGGCGGTCCCACAAGAGTCAGGGAAATGCTCACATGCAGCATCCAGAAACCTAACGATGGTATCAGACGCGGCAGAACAGCGGGTCACACTTGTGGCCACGATAAGGAAGATATGCAGCTACTTCCCTCCTGACTTTTGTTGGGTTTCCTTCCTTTAATTCCTGACCAGTTTGTGATGCGAGTGGGACTGGAGCTGTTTGCAGCACAAATGTTTCCTGGCTTTCCTCTTTTTGCGTTCACACTGTCTTGCTGACAAAAATGAGGGGTTTGGCTCAGTAGGAGCATCAATACACATCTTTCGTACTTGTACTAGTGGCCTAACTTGCCTGTGGCCTGAATATCAGTATCTATTGTAAAAGCTCTCACATCTACCCAAGGAGGCACTGCAAGACACTCACAAGCAGCAGCACTGGCTCTGTTCAGCAAGACTTGCCAGTCTGCTTCCTTCTGCCTAGGAAAATTGTGTCGGCATTTCTCCAAGTCTTGCAAGTTGCCTTGAGGATACGCCATCAGTTGAGGCTGCATGACTGATCAATTCCTCCCTCTCCTCCCGTTCTCCGTGTTCCAGCTTAATCTTTTCAACTGATGGATAAAATAAAAAATAAACAACATTTATTTATTTTTTTTAATTCTCATGGCAATAAATAGATATTTTACAGACAACTACAAGGAACTGCAATTGATCCAGGTTGTTTCAGAAGTATACTTTCTTTCTGCTATCAAGCTTATGATACAATTTGCCCTACATTCAGCATCTATCTCAATTAAAAAGAGAGGGAGGAAATGCCACTTATTTTAAATAAAAAGCTTTCAAGCTATCCTCTCAGGCTGCTTTGAGGAGCTAGTACAGATCAAAGCTGCTTTGAGGACTCATCCATTCTGCTTCAAATATAATAGCACATTGTCCATAGAAATATTAAGGCAGCGCAAGATACCAAAGGCAGAAGGACATTTTGGGTTTCCAAGCAGTGGTCTCAAAACTGGTGAAGTCTGCCAGAATAACGACAGAACAGGAGCGACAGGAATCCCCTCGGTCCCAGAGCCCAATACATTGGCAGTTACTGGAATTATACCAGAAATTGTTTCTTAAACTAATCAAGCTCTGTCTTAATGATCCTGAGGTCATCCGTATGGATCAAAAGTCTTGGTCAATACCAGCTTCTCAAAACTGACTGAAATTTGTCAATTATGAATGAGTTAGGAGTTGAGCTTTGCCCCAGATTTAATTCCTTCACTGATTAAGACTCTATTCTAACTTCCAGCACAGCCTAAGTACATTCCAGCCAGGAATACATTTAGGCTCCTAAAGTTAGGAGTCTAAATGTATTCCTGGGAAACTTATCCTTTTCATCCTTGTTTTGACATTGTCCTTTAAATACTGTGTCTCTTTTTTCTGCCATTTGATGCCTGATCCTTATGCAATTATAGATAGCAATCACATTTCCTTTCAGCTTTTTGCTAAGTTTAGCAAACCAGACTTTTTGGCACGCCGTTTGCATGATAGTTCCTCTTTCTTCTGCACAACCTGGTATGCTTTTCTCTCTGCCTGTTCCAGTCTGAGTGCATCTGGCTTGAATAAAGGTGACTATTCACAGCGATATAAAAGAAGTCTCACCAAGGTGCAGTACAGCTCTATTCACTCTTAACTCTGCTGTATCTCTGCTGTATCTTCTCTGTATTTCCTTCTTCTCTCTTTCTGTTTTCTTGGTTTTTCGCTTCCTCCTACAACTTCTCATTTCCACTTTTACTGCTTTTGGTTCTGCTTCTTTTCTTCACGGCTGCTTTTCTCATCGAAGGCCAAAATAAGTGAGAAAAGTGTCAGGGCCCCCTTTCCGCACTTGTTGATCGAAGGTGCTGAAGAACAAGCGGTCTGCAGGGAATTGGATTTACTGGGTTGTTAGCTTGAATGGAGCCGTCTGGTTCAGCCTGTCGAGTCCCTGAGCACAATTTCTTACTGCCCAGCTCCATTGCTGCTGTTCGGACTTCTGTATCAGTGTGTGCAGAGTATGGGGAAGGCCTAATTTAGGGCATGGGAGAAGCAGACTTTACTGTCTGTCAGAAGTGGTTTCATGCCCTTCAAATGTAGTTTTCAAGGCAACTGGTGCTGATGTTACACGGCTAACTTGTCTTCCATGTGCTGAAATTAAAGCTGCTGTCCAAAGGGGGCTTCATTTGTTTGTTTGTTTGGAGGTAACCTGTGTTTGCAGAGAAATAAATGTATTGCCCTAACTTGAAGTTTGGTTGAATTTCTGATTCAGCTCAGTTCGTTTTATGAAGAAGGAAATTTTATGAAGAAGGAAATATTTGCTGTGCTTCTACCTTGAAGATGGGTCAAACTCCAGATCTTGTTGATAAAAAGGGTGAAGAATGTGCAAATAAAGATGAAACCTTTCCATCATCCTCAGACATGAAATTATCTGATCACTAGCACGTTCCACACCACAGCAAGATCGTAGTTATTTTGGTGTGTTAAATATTTGAACAAGGATACTTGCAAGTAAACAAGTGGGTTGAGGTTGGATCCTCGAAGGAATTGCAAGTGGAACAAAAATGAATGTGAAAGTTGAGGCTAGCAGCCTTGACAGTGTCCCCTTAAATTACGCTTATTAAATATGATGAAGCCGAAGTGTTCTGTGGTTATGCATGTATTTGTAACAAATGGTTGCACAAATATTTGGCTCGTAACGATGAACTAAATGGTATGACATTTGCCTGGGAAAATTAATTACTTTAACATGTGTTGTATAAAATATGAGGTAATCATGTAATATATGTGTGTACTGTAGAGCATTGCTGAGTGACTAAGTTATTACCAAAGGAAATTTATGAGAAATAAACAAGAAATACTCATAGATGCTGTAAATGTCATGTTATGCTCAAGGGCCTTTTGCGGCTGAATAATTTTTATTTCGATGACGAGGACGGGATCATGCAGTGAAAAGTCAAGTTGGAATGAGTTAATCTTTGTATCTGCGTGTAATTTTATTGATATTTGATGTAGCTATAATGTTTCTGTTTCAGGTTATTGAGTCAGTTCGTGATGAAGACGACAAGATCAAACCATCAGACTAAACTTAGTGATCCAGTACGGTCTCGGTACCAAATTTTAAGTTGCCTAGATTAAGAAGAAGAGCTGCCTATTAAAGACATAAGGAATAAAGCAGTCTTGGTTTTGGCTGCGGGGTTGGGCAAAATCTTACTGCCTAATTTATGTATCTTGAGTTTTTTAAAGGGTGAAAGAGTGTCCCTTAGAGGTCTTGCCTGCAAAGAGGTGCTTCTCTCTCCCTCCCCTCCCATTAGGATGCCCTGCATTGCCTACACAAGACTACACACAGGAGGAAGAAATGGGAAGCAGTGAGCTGGAGAAATATGAACTAGCAAGGGAAAAACAGATACATGCATTTCTTTCAGACACAGAACGTAGAACAAGATAGACCTGATCTCTAAATAGCACCAGGAAATAATACAGTAAAAAATTACATCCATTACACTCATCTCCTTTCCCTTAACTAAGAAACTCAGACGATGCTCTTTTGTGAGCAGCTAGCAGAATGATTTTAAAAAACAGGGCCGATTGGTTTTGGGGGTCTTTAGCTACTCCAGCAGTTTTGAAGAAAGTGATTAACCAGGGCACAGCGTGCTCTGTGAGTGTGGCACTGGTGTTTTCTCATGCAGCAGTAAAGAAAGCAGCTTCCCAGGTGGCATTTCCACTGTCAGCTCCAACCAAGAGAAAGGAACTGCTGGGGAGTGTGGAGGTGGAGGGCAGTGCCGAGGAGAGAGATACAGGGTTTGTAAGCCTCAGGAAGGAAAACATACACCTGAAGGCGAAAGACTTGAAGACAGCAGGCTTTCATGAACAAAGGATACTAGCAGGTAAACTCTCTGGGAATCGATCCTGTGGAAGAAAAGAGCTCCAGAAAGAATTGATGTTTGGTTAAAAAAAAAAATAAATAAAGTCACTAGGAGCAAAATTACAAAATATCCCAGCGTATAGAAAGGGTAGAAAACGCAGTAAGAAATTTCTGTGAAATCATAAGCTCTTCAATGATCTCAAGTGCAAGAGGGGAGTGTGCAGAACGCAGAAACTAGGTCAAATATCTGAAAATGAATGGTGAAAAAAAAAAAAAACAAAAAACAAAAACAAAAAAAAAAAACAAAAACAAAAACAAAAAACTCAGCATGAGCATACAGTGACAGAATCAGGAAGTCTAAGGCACAAAATAAAATACTTTGCCTATTCTTTGTTTATACTAATATGGCATTTTAAGTGTATTTCTGATAGTAATGAAAGGGAAACTGAGGGAAGAATTAACCCATGGATAGGGAAATTGGCAGATGATGCTGAGAAGCTCAGAGAGCCCAGTGCCTTTTTTGAAGAAGACTAGAACAAACACACTGTTAAAACTAGGGACAAATCTCCAGTTGTGGAGACAGGGATTTAGAAATAATCACCATCAACTTAATTCCTGAGAACAGACTAAAACAAATAGTCGGGTGATTTCTAACTCCATAAAGTGAGATGTGGCTTGGTGTGATTTGCCATTTACCAAATCCACCAAATTTCCTTTCATGACAAGGAAATCAGTGTTGTAGATATAAGAGAAACAATATGGGCCATACATGGGCAGTGGTGTGTGTGTATGTGCTAGGGGTGAGCGGGGGGCTGGAAAGACCTACCACAAATGCACTTGGAAGCAAAATGTGAGATCCCCTCTGGTTCCTGCTACTGATGCTTATACAGCCACCTAGCCACAAGATTGCATCGTCCATGCTTGTGGCAATGCCAGAAGGAGATCACCAAATGTGGGGAAAAGGGCTACACATAAAAAAGCCCAAGGCTCAGAGCACCTCTTTGGAGCTATGGTTTTTTTGTTTGTTTGTTTGTTTTATGGCCATAGCGGATAAGACAATGCAAGAAGCAATCCAGTTACGGTAGAAAAATGTTCTAGTGGCTAGGATGGTGAGGGAGAAGGGTGGCACACCCCTGCTGAGCAGAGCATCCTCTTATTCCAGAGCTTGTAACAACAGGTTAGACAGATTTCTGCTAGGTATGGCTTGGGTCTCGCTGATCCACCTCCGGCTTGGTGGGATGTTGTAAATGCATTTGAGCAGTCTCTTTTCACCACTGTTTTTCAGGATGTTATGGTACTTCTCTGCAATCTGCCTGCTAGGAGCCCCACTGGAAAGGTGAGGGGGCGGGTGAGCTTTCACTCACAGCATTCTGGCTGTTGGCTTGCTCTAACGTGCACGCTCAGGCGTGTCCCCGTGCTCTGTTTCCTCCTGCACAGCCAGCCACGGTGTAGTTAGAAATGGCTTGGGATCACAAGGCTAATTTGGCTGGTGGGACGCTTTGTCTCCAGGACAGCTGTGCCAGACACCTCACGGAGAAAAGCCAAACCATTATGAGCAGGCAAACGGTGAACAAACTGCTCATCACTGGAAGAAGTGCAAATATGAGAATCCAGCTTTCCACAAAGTTGTAATCTGAAGCACAGCTACACGAGGGATTGCATTTTAACCCTTTCTAGCATAATTGCTCATGTTCTCATCCCCTGCAGAGTGTGTGACATTTCTTTAATCTTGAAAAGCTCTCAGGCAATGAAGCTTCATCCCCACGCTGGGTGGAGCAGCCTTCCTCAACTTGCCTCCCAATGTCACCGATGGGTTTTGCCCTCATATTATCAAAAAGTCAGAAGTGCCAGATCTACCTGCTCTTGACTTCCTTAACTTGTACTCTTCTGATTGTTCCCTATGTAAATCAAACAACTTCCTCAAACTTACTTTTTTTTTTTCTCAGCTTCCCTAATGATTTTCATTAACTGTGCTTTGCATTTCTGTGTGTCTTGATAGAGAAAGAGCTAACGTTGACCTCAGATTTAATGGAGAAAACCAGATTATTCTGAAGTATGGAGGATGATAGCCACTTGCTAGATGCTTGAAGTGCCTCTGAGGAGAGCCCCAAGCTCTCTCTTTTCTGCAGAGGGATCTTAGGAAGGGTAAGCTCCTTAAACTAAATCATCCTTTCTGAATACGTCTTTGCTGTGTTATGCTGACCAGAAACAAATGCAATATTCCAGATGTATCACTGCATTGCAATGGCACTGTGATATCATCATTTTATGTATATTTTCCACCCCATTCCTTATGTACCCCAGCACCTTGTTGGTGATGTGACTTGGTTGACACTGAGCTTCCAAGTGAGCATCCCAGTCTTGCCTTGCCTTTGGTGGTGGCAATTTAGGACCAAGCACTGTGCCGAGTGCTTCAGGCTTTTTCATCTGCTGGACATAACTTGCTTTTGTGAGCACCAACGTAGCTTTATCACACCATTGCCCACACACTTGGGCAGGAGAGAGCACTTGGGCATTTTCTCTTCACTGGTTCTACCTAACCTAAATAACTTTGTGTCACCTTCAGATCTCACTACCCCCACCTCTTTTTTAGGTCACAAAAAAGCGACACAAATCCACTCATCATGTTATACAATTCATTGTCATATTAATGTGAAAAAAGGATTAATATATATATATATATATCAGAGTTAAGATATGGAAAGCCAGAATTAAGACTTCTGTAGTTGTGACTCAACTCCCTCCGCTCAGCAAAGCAGGCTTTAGCCATGGGTATATAGTCTATTATTTAGAGGGCCCCTTCTTATTCAAGAGGCTATATAGATTCTGGACAAGATGGAGTATTTTTTTTCTGACCAAGGATGCAGTCTCTGGATAAATGTACTGTCACTACATGGGCAGAGGAAATGCAGCACCATTTCTGACTGATGCTAGCTGAACAGACTACATGAAACAGACTTGAGATGCAGTATAAGATTGTCTCTTACTTTTATGTCTATTTGTTTTGAAGAAAAGGGGACAGAGGCCATCTTTTGAAGACATTTTCATTTAGGACATGTTTAGATGGCTGAAGCTGACTTCTTTAATAAAGTAGGAACATATTAATTATGTTCTGTGCCTGCCTCATCATAGCCGTAATTGGAAAATGTAAACATTTGGAGTTCTTGGTACCCATCACAGCTAAACTACTGTGATCATCCCAGATACTGGACAGTCTTGAATAATTTCAAGAAGACAATCCGTAGAGTTTAGTAAATTAAAATGGTAAAAATGTATGCTCTATGTAAAGCAAAATATTTTATAAAAGTGTAGTTTCTTAGGAGAGGTTTCTTATTTTTCGATCATCTGCTCTTCAAGGAAAACGAGGTGTGAAAACACAGTCAATTGGAGATAAATGTTATGTACTCCTAAGTGGTATCAAGACTTCCATTGCTACTCTGAAATAAATTACTAATCCTAATCAAAGGCTATTTTTGTTAATAATCAGTTCTCCTATTTCTGCAGAAGCTGTTCCACTATATATTCAGTAGTGTGACTGACACAAGGGAATTACCTCCACAGATGGCCTGCAAAATGTGCCCCATAATGCGGGGCACACAAGAAGAAGCAGATTTGTGTGTTTTACTGAAGGGGGAAATTACAGTGTTGAATTTGAAAGGCTCACATTTAGCCTGTCGTGGATTTCTCCCCTTTCGTATCTTGTCCCTTATCTTGTTTGAGAACCCTATCTTGTTCTTGCAACCTTTCGACAGCAACCCACAAAGACACAACACCAGGGACCCTTAGAAGTGACCTAGCCAGAGGAGAACAGGCAGCAGAGGGGGGCTCAGGGGCAGAGATTGAGCCAAGCTGATCCCACCTGTGGGAGATCCTTTGCTAACAGAGGGTGTTAAAGTAACCATAGGACCACAGGATAACTCTAGGTGGAAAGGGCCTTGGGAGGTCTGTAGTCTCGTGCTCCGTGCAGGATCAGCTCTGAGATCAACCCAAGTTGCTCATGGCTGTAGACAGTCAGGACTTGGAAAACATCCAGTAACAGAGCCTGCCCAACATTTCTGTACAACCTGCTCTGCCTCTGGCTTGTCCTTGTGGGGAAGAAGTTCCTCCCTATGTCTACCCTGAACCTCTCTTGTCCCAACGTATCGGCTGTCTCTTGCCATCATGCTGTGCACCCCTGTGAAGAGCCTGGATCTTTCATCTCAGTGACCTCTCCGTAGTTGTGCAAAAGTGACTGCTAAATCCCTACAAAGCTTCCCTCTGCATCAGCTGTCTGCAGCTGGACAGGCAAATGTCAAGAAGCAGTAATCTGTGCACTGTAACCACTGCCACTTCCCATTTTATTCAAACAAGGAATTGATAAGGGTCAGTGAGACTCCCATGCTCACATATCAATTCAGAATTAATTAAGCAGTCCTTTTCCTCAATGCCATGTCATATAGAAATCAAGTAACAGCCAGTTGGGTATATGCACAGATAGGACCCTGTGCTTGCTAGCAAGGGGTTTATTTGTGCAGAGCCTTCGGTGTTCCAGCTGCGGATATGTCCACCACTGTCCATTGGTCTTTTTCCAGCTGTGGTGGGCAGAGGATGGGGCAGTAGAGATGGAAGGAGTCTTCCTCCCTCAGCACGCAGACCTCCAAAGCTAACACCCCAACAGAGGTACCCTTCCCTCTGCACGTATCCTTGTTCCTTAAGTTTCCTTCCTACCAGGCTTCTAACAAAGTTCTGTTTTCAGGCTATTGCCATCTCACACATTTCTTCTCTGCTGGGAAGTCTCCTAATTGAATGCAAGTAAGTATTTGAGGCAGAAGTGTCATGGGCATCAGACAGCTTGGGCAATGGGTTGACATCTATACATAGATAATGTGTACTCCTGCTTTCTTGTTCCCTGGTTATAGATCAAGAGCCTTAAAGTCTCTTTTACATCTGTAAACAGCTGGGAAAGACTGAGCGTTAAGCTATGTCCCTGTTGCCTTTTTCTGGATCCAGCAGTTTGGAAGATTTCCATGGTTTTGGACTCCATGATATTTGTAGGTCCCTTCCAACTGAAGCTATTCTATTCTGTTCTGAGCTTGCTTTGGGACAAAATCAGATTCACTAAAATGATTAGTAATTTATTAAGTGTTAAACATGCAGCTGTATTAAATAAGTAAAAATAATTTAACTCTAACTAAGAGCCAAAATTCAGTATAATCAGATTAATACAGTGAACTATAATAACATCTATTGAAACAGAATGACGTAACCTCAACTGCATTTGCAATTTGTACTGATCTGAAAACAAAACAAAAAATGTACCTGGGAAGATTTGTCATCAGAGTATTACTGAGAGATTTTTCTGTTGCATAATTTTTTAAGAACCAGACCTATTTAGTTGTCAATCGAAAATTAAACCAGTGAGACTCAATTAATGCATGACACTATTCCCTTTGAGTATAAACATGACTCACAAGCAGTTCATAAAGAAGACAAGCTCTTGCTTAGTTTAGCTACATGACCTGCTTAGTTCTCAACGGGGCCCATCAAGCTGAAATTAGGCAGTTAAAAAAATAATTCTAAATAAATTCAGGACTAACAGAACCTGGGATCCCTCTGCTAATTTATAGAGCTGTACAATCACATTTTCCAATTTTTGTCAAGTTTCTCTCTTATGTGAGAACATGAAGGTGAGGGGAGGTGGTTTTTATATAACATTAATCGCAACTTTGCAGCCTGCACATCAAGTGACAAGTCACGCAAAGCCTGGTGTCAGCCCATTACCAAAAAAACACGTCATGTTCAGTCCTCTGCTGTCACTGACTGCAGTTTTCTACATTTTCAGTACTTGGTCAGCCATGGCAAAGATTGCTATGGTGGCACCGGTAATTTAATGCAAGAAGATGTCTGTAGGGCCAAGCAGCCAGCAAGATCTGGGCACAGAAAGCCCTGCCCTTCAGATCAGATCAGATCAACTCAAGGTCCTGGGAAGGGGAAGTGGCATCATTTCATCTGGAGCACAGTTGTTCTGGCCAGGATTCTTCTCCCAGCTGAGAGAATCCTTTGGGGTGCAACATTTGTGCTATTTTGCTGCAGATTATTTACAGGAGGTTTGAGTAACTATGACAATATTTGGAAAAACAACCCAACCCACTTTTTAAAAATCGTTTCCAGATCAGCAGTTTTATGTTTAGGGAAGGAGATAGTTCGGGCATTTGTAGCATGCTTTCAGGCACCTGAGTCTGCTCCCTCTGTTGCCCCACCAGAGGTTATATGGCACCCACCAGAGATTATATGGCAGCCAGATCTACAATAGCCTGGACAAATAATTACATGCATGCAGGGAAGCACTCGTTGCAAAAGAGGTCCAACAAGATGCAATTTAGGATGCTTAAGAGGGCAAAATGTCTGAGGGACTTATTTACTCTTCTACGAATCCGTCAGCAGCACTAGGCTACCAGCAAAACCTCTGGCTGTGTTAGATTAGCACGAGAGTCAGAGGAATTCACTGGGAGGTGAATCCCAACCCTCCCAACCTGCACTGCCTCATGCACTGAGACAGGGTTGAGCATTGCTGAACCATCCATGCTAGGTGTTTGCTTAATCTTCTCTTTGAAAAGTTGGGAAGAAAAAAAAAAAAAAAAAAAAAAAAAAAAAAAAAAAAAACCTTCCCTTGGTTATGTCTCCCAGTGCCACGTGGCTCCTGTCATTACAAAGTTTTCTCTATTGCCTAGCCTAAATCTTCTTTACTTCAGTTTAAGCCGATTCCTTCTTGTCCTTCCTTTGGTGGACATGATGAGTGGTTGATCATAATCCTCTTTATAACAACCTCATATGTACTAGAAGGCTAGGAGACAGATTTTCTGAGAACTTGTTTTTGGCTTCAAAATAACTCTTACAAATTATTTTGCTTTTGTTCCACTTCACCACAAAATAGGCAGCTTTCATAAAGGAAAGAGACAGGCAAGATCATTTGATAACCATCTCTATCCCTCTGCAAACGCAAGTTTTAGTCCTCTGAGAGGTGACCTGTCAGACATTAAACTGATACTCTATTTATCAGTGCCATGTGTAATCTGTAAATCCTTCTAGTGAGATAAATGTTTGCAATTTTGCTCCAACAAAAATGTTTGGAGAATTTAACTGACTGGTGCCTCTGATCCCTTATTGAACTTGCGGTGGCCTATGTGACTGGTTGCTGAGCCAAGGGAAGCTATATTAGGTAATCTGGATATTAACACAATAGACTTCCCACTTCTTACAAAGCTGGAGATTAGGAAAGGCAGCACAGATAATCAGCACAATCAAAATACGCTGATCTGAGAAGTCACTCAGGAGTATTTTCTCACTGATGCTGCCACTTCAACTCTGCCTGTTTGGCTCCTGGTATGAAGCCTGAGCTATGTATACACATGTGCAAGGAAGGGTGTCTGTCCTCCTCATCTCAGAAAGAAACCTTGCACAAAACTTGATTTGCCTCTTCTGAAAAGATGAAACCTCTTTTTCAAAGAACAGAGGACATACCTGAAATCTAGAAGATGTTGGCACTGCCACCATGCACCCATGAGAAGCACTGACAGCCTTGAGAAGGGAACACCAAACCCGTGGGTTTCCAACACCCCCATTCTCACTGAGGTTGTTGAGCTGGGGAGACCAAGGCCATCCCTGCCAGTTGTCCTGAAGAGGGTCTATTTGAGGAAGAAGAAAGCAGCATGCGAGGCTGTGTGTCTTCTGATGCTGAGGGGGCCACCTTCATCTTTTTCTAAGTTCTGTGGGAAAAGAGCTGAGCCTCTCCAGTAGCACAGCTGGTGAGCAAGAGCTGCAGCTCCATCGCTGTGGCTGGTGGGGCATTTCCAGCAGAAACCGAAGCATGGTTGGAAGCAGCCCCCTCACTTGCTCTCCAGGGTGCAGTGGTCTGGAAGAAACTCAAACACAGAATGAAGAATAATAGGTGTTATACGGGCAGGGCGTCACCTATAGCAATTGGTAGAAGTACTTGTGTTCAAGTTTCACTCAGAAATGCCAGTTTTCCATGTCGCATAGTTCCTGGGTGGTGTGACACAGTAGGGAGGAATGAAAGTGAGGGGTGGCAGTTTCAGGGGCTGCCTTGTAACCCCATAGTCCATAGGACTGGGGGCAATGACCATCCGTTACATGACCCGAGGAGTAAGGCATGCTTCTGTAGGCTTGGTCATCATTCCCCAGATACCCACACCATAACGCCGGCAGTAATCTCCCCTGTAAAGCTCGGCTGCCCCTGCATAGAGAACCCAGGGCCCAGCAAAGGCTCTTCAGGTGCCTGTCATGGGCAAGGGGATGCTAATGCCTGTAAGCTTGTTAAATCCTGTCTGTCTTTTGTATGTGATAGGCAACCAACAATTTCTTAAAGCTTTTAGGCTACGTATGGCCTTCCTACAGTCTTTTTGTACCCGGTTGAAGATGTGCAAACAGACTGCCCCAAAGAGAGGTTGGAAATACAACAATCCCATACACAATATCCCAGGGTGGCATCACCCAGGGAGGTCACCCTAAATGCAAGAAAATGGCAATTTTTAGTGGTGGACCAGGGCTGACATAAACCCTGGGGAGGGCCTTCAGTGAGGAGCAGGCAATGGGGACCACCTGAGGTCCTGGCCCTGCTCAGTGGATGGAGGATGGGCCATGCCCCAGGTGTCCCAGCATGGCTGGCCTCCGCAGCTCCTTGGCCTCAGCAGCGTGGCTACGTGGTGGCCCTGTGAAGTTGCTTGGCCTCCTGCATCTGCCTGAATCATGCAAGAACAGCAAGTGGCTAATGAGGGTCTGTCGGCCACCCCATGGTGGTGGCCATGTCCCGGGAACTGAGTGCAGTTTAGGATTTGGGCCTGCGCGAGTCCTGGAGCAGGAAGCCCTCATGGTGGGTACTACAAAAGTGTGCTGGGCATGGCAGCTGCTGTAGATGGGGAAGACCTGAAGGATGCCATTGTATCCCTGAACTCTCCCCTCATTGCCCCATCCCTGGAGGTGCTCAAGGCCAGGCTGGATTGGGCCCTGGGCAACCTGATCCGGTGGGAGGTGTCCCTGCCTGTGGCAGGGGGTGCAGAACTGGATGGTCTTTAACGCCCCTTCCAGCCCAAACCATGCTATGCTATGATTTTGTGATTTTCCTGGTGGTGTGGGCTACTCTAACACCACGTGTTGCTCCCACTGCTCCCACCTCTCTGGTTTTGCTCTGCCAGCCCAGTGAGAGCTGGTGCGGGGTGCTGTGGAAACCTTGTGCAGTGCATCTGAAAAACCCAGAGCCCCCCATGTCTGAAAATGCAGATTTGCATTTCTATTTGCATAGAAATGCTCTAGAGGTAGTTCTTAAATTCCCTAATGCTGTGTTGCTTTAAATCACATCTGTCTCCTTAATGAATGATGTGGACATGACTGTGCAGGGAAACTTACTCCAGCATATCCTTGCAAGGTATTTTTGTTATGTGAAAAGAAAAATACTGCATGCTGCTATACTATTCCTTTGTGCTGCTGTAGCTGTAACCACATGGGGATCAGTATCAGTTAAACTATTTCATTAAAGAATTACATGCCTGTCTAAAATAGATCAAATAATGAAGAGGTGTGGAGGCCAGACCTGGAAGTTGTGTGGACATAGAACATTCATTAAACCTGCAGACGATAAATTGTGCATAGTTCACATATTTACAGAGCTTTGTGAAAGATTAACAGTTACCTCCTCTATAATATACAGTAATGTAGGGGGAAAAAAACATTTGAAACTGCAGAAACATCTGAAACCCTCTGGGAAGGTAAACCATGACTGTAACATTGCCAAGACCTCTTCTTACATTGACAACAAAGGATTTGCACTGATAAATCCTATTAATGGAGATTATTTGCATAAATCTTCCATGCAACAGACTCCAAACCATTTGTATTATATATACTTCTGCAGCATGTGTGTTAGAACAATAAATTTTTAATAATATGTTTCTGTTGCCACTTACAGGTGTACGTGGTCAGGATCCACCAGTGTTTAGTTTTTCTTGTAGAGGTGATGTGAAACTTAGAAACTTATTAATGCCAGTCACCAGTGCTCCTCCTTGGTATTCAGTGTAGATTTCAGGAAGTACCCACCAGCTCTCGGTAATTCTGTCCCTGGTAAGTTATCACAACCATTTGACACAAGCTTTCCAACATCTCCCACTCCCTTTACTATCGTAGGATGTGATTTATCATTGCAGTCCAGGTGATCCGACAACTTTTAAGAGTACTAATTGCCTTATTATCCACTCCGGTGCAAGAGTAAAACCTTTTGACATTTTACTTCCTTCCCTGAGGAAAACAAATCCCGCTTCCTGGGACATTACCTTCTGCTGCCTCTGTGATTACTGGGGCGAAGAATTTCTCTAGGCCATTTGCCTTATCAGCCTCATCTGTCACCAACTTCCCAGTCCCTGCTCTCAGTGCTCCCTCAGTGCTTTGCATTCTACATTATTTCATGTATTTCCATATTTTTTTTCCTTTTCTTTTTTATTTGTCATGTCAATGTTCATCACATATTCCATTCCTTTTTTTCTATCAATGTGCTTTTTCACATCAGGCTCTGTGATACCTTGCTTCAGTTTTTACTATTTTTATATTAGTGTAGGAGTGCCTATTAAAGAAAGAAAAAAAAAATTATGATACATTTTTCTCACTGTTCCATATATGAACTCCAAGCCAATCAATAAAGAAATATGCTTTTTTGTTTTGTTTTAAAGACGAAAGCTGGAATTAGATGCTAAGGAGATGTGGTACTGCAATTATTTTTCCTGCTCGATACGAATAGCAAGAAGAGACCAGCCAAAGAAGAACAAAGAAGAACATTTACTACGTGTGTTCAGAAGTACTGGAACACAAGGCTAAACCCAGGAAAAAGACAGAGGAGATAAGTGGGTTGAAACTTAAATTTCACAATCCTATTGATGTGCTGCTTGGATGGGACCACTGGAGCCTTCTGCTCACAGCAGGATGTTCTCCAACACTGGATCAGGTCACCTGTGACTCTGCTCAGACCAACCCTGAAAACGCCTGAGGACAAAGCACCCACATCCTCCCTGGGTGACCCATCCAGTGCTGCACCAACCTCCTGTTGAAAGTGTTTTTCCTAATGTCCAGTGTGAACCTTCCAAGCCATCACTTGTAGCTTCTTTTTGAGGGGTGATTTGGCTTCATCATCTTTGTTGTTCCCCTTCAAGTAGTTGTAGGCAGCCTCAGAGTGCCATTTGGCCTCCTCTTCTTCAGTCTAAACAACTTCAGCTTCCCTTGCAGGAAGTAAGCTTTGGGCCTCTCCACATCCCCCTTGAAGTGGAGGGCCCAAAAATGAACACAGTATTCCACGTGTGGTCTCACCAGTGCCGAGTACAGACAAGATAGTTCGTAGCTATCCGTAACTGATGCCCATGCTCCTCGTCAGCTACTTCAGCATATGATTTCCTTTATTTGCAGTGAAAATGGAGGGCTTAAATTCAGTCTGGGGTCCACCATAACCTCCACGCCCTTTCCAGCGGAGCTGCTGGCTATGTATGGGGTTAATCTGCCACAGACACAGAACTTGCTTCTTAAACTGTGTGAGATTTCTCTTGGTGCAATGCTCAACTTCCCCAAGGTTGCCTTTGAATTTAAGCTCTACAATTTAGCGTGTGCCAAACACCTCTCCTAATTAGGTGTCATCCACAGATTTGTTACAGGGCTGCGCTGCAGACATTGAACAATATCCATGCAGCAGCAGTGCCTGAAATGCCCTGCCTGTTACCACCGTGCCAGACAGACATCAAGGAGGCATTGACCACTACTCTCAGAGCCTGGCAGTTCGGGCAGTTTTCAGCCTCCCTGTGAGCCCACTCCACCACGCTGCAGGTCCCACACCCACTGGTGGGCATTCTGTGGGGCAATAAGACTTACAGAAATCATGGCATCATCCTTTCTCCCCTCCTCCCTATAACCAGGCACTTCATCAGAGAAGGCAGGCAGGCTGGTCAAGCAAGATGTGCCCTTGGTAAGTTATCTACTCATCCTTCATGAGCTTGGAAGTTCAGACTACTTCCTGGGCTTCATCTCACCCAGCCTTCAGTACCTTCAGGTGAGCAGGTCATCTTCTGCACTTCCTGAAAAACCATGGGAAAAAGTGGGCGCTTTTAGGTCAGATTCATCTGAGCCACCCTAGATGTCACTTTTAGACCAAGGTAAAATTGCTGCAGAAATGCCCATTTCCTTTCATTAACATAGGCAGACTGGAGTATCTAGCCTGACAATCATACTCAGACAAATTCCACTTCGTGTCCCTACTTTTAGCTCCTATATATTGTGCAGCGCATGGTTTTCTGGTATCTGTAGCTCTGAAAGCCTAGCCAGAGATTGCTGTAACATCATGAAAAGAAAAGAAAACGTGTAGCTCTGGTATTATCAGTTCCAGCATTTGCTCTGCCTTTGCTTTCATTCATATACAAACCAATTAAGCAGTCAAGCATACGTGTAGCTTGCACAAGCATAAGCAGCCTCAAAACAAAGCTCCTACAGGAGCCAGCACACAATTTGCCCATCTGGCACAAGAAGCTTTTAAGTTTGGAAAATAAGTATCATATTTAATGCTATAGAAATATTAAAAATTATATTATTAATATTTTAGAAACAAAATTTCTCCGTATTTTTTGACCTTAATCATACGTTGTTATAGAAGCATTAAGAATATGGAGTTCCTTGCTGCTGTTAAGATTCACTTCTCTTTATTTTCCCAAGTGGTTTCTGAAACAATAGTTGGCAACGCTTGATTTTCGTACATCTCTTTCATGCATCTGTAGGTTTTTCTTACATCAACAGCTTTGTTCAGATGTATTCTGGCTTTTGTTTCTATCTGAGCAGCATCTAACTATCAAAACTGGTTCACTGGAGAGAATTTGAAACCTGAAGATAAAAATTGTCTATTTGGCTGCAGTATGAGTTTGTTGTCTGTTAAACACATAAAAAAAAAAAAAAAAAAAAAAAACAACCTAACTTTAACTTCACAATTTATACTTCAAGAAGTAATATGTGTAATTAAAAATCATACTAGATATATTGGTTGTTAATTCTCTAGGTCCCATGAGTGCACATTTGGACATGTATGTAGATAACCTCTTGGTGAGATGAAATTTCAAAGTGTTAAATAGGAATTGTATGGCTCAATACTCATTAATTTCCTTAGTGGATGCTAACATATTCTATTAAGTATTTTCTAAATATGCAGTGCAGATATGCAGAAAGGTGGATTTTTATTGTTTTTGTTTGTTTGTTTGTTTTGTTTTGTTTTTTAGGTTATATGAGCAATTGATTTTATGGGGTTTTGATAGTGAAGCCAAAAGCCTTCTGTCAAGGATTAGATGTGTTACAGCTCGCAGGTAAGCCTTCTTCTACCAAAGAGGCAGCAAAATACCCTGAGAGTAACTCCTGCCTTCCTTCCTACTAGAGCATTTCCACTGCAAGAAGTGTATTTAACAATGATTTATGGTAAACTTCGAGGAAACAAGACTGCAGTTTTCGTGCCCACTCCCACGAATGCTGAGGTATATCCATGGAACAGAATGGAGAATGGAGAGACCAGGAACAGCTCATGCCAAAATACCTTCTGGTTCGGTGCGTCAGGTACTACTCTGGGAAGCAGGAGAAGTTTCTCTGGAAGAGGTAACTGAATGTGGTCTCTGGTTTCCTTGAGCTCTCTGACCCTGAGCTGTTAGCTGGCAGGCAGTCCAACAGCAGAATTGGCTTGTGGGGTTTATTCCCCAACTTCACAGCAATTTCAGGCAGTGCATTCCCTCTTTCTCACAGATCAGCAACACTATGCCACTATGCACTGTTCTGTACAGCTGTGAAAAAAGAAGAAAGATGGGAAAAACAAAAGCAGGGAGATGAGAACAAGCAGTGAACAGAGATCCTGGGGTCACAGCAGTGAGGGGACAAGGCAAGAGGTGATGGAGGCAGAGCAGCTCCAGCTCCTGAACCTGTGAACTAATCACAAGCGTTAAAATGCATTGGTTTAGCCAGCTGTAAGATGGAGCCAGCTTGGGTCCAGCAAGGTTTCAAGCATGGCACCACTTGTTATAGGATTTGCTCTGCTGTTCCCAGCCTGGTATGTGGGCACAAACGCCCGTATCACATCCCTGCACCACGTTCCTCAGCACACCAGGATAAGAAAACCTGATAGAGCATTCAGGCGGTGCTCTGACAGACCTGATAATCCTTCACAGACCCTCCCCACAATAATCTGGTAAAATTGGCTTCAGGCCTCCCAGGTCCTGGTGAAGGTCAGCTTTCAGTACCAGGAGATCCCCACCCTGCATCAGCCCTGCTTCCTGGTAGGACAAAGACCAAAGCTGATCGTTCCTGTCTCATTTTTGAACTGTAACACAAAAGACAAAGCAGGATGGCATCTACTACTCCTGACCGATTTAGGACTTCAATCCTTCTCCCCTACCACCTGTCCACCCAGTCTTAGAGGTGACCAAAACCCCACGTTTTCTTATGATCTTTCCAAAATGTCATCTGGATCTCATCGTGCTGAGTTTGGGCAAGCTGTATCTTTTTCCACCAGCCCATACGACCTCACACAGGCAGTTGCAAACTACAGAAGTTTGATGCTAAAGTCCTTCTTTCAGATTTGGAACAGTTTTCAAAAGGTTAGGAGGAGGTGTTATCAGTGCTTCTCTGCATTCCTGCATGCTATTATGAAACATTCGCCTGAACAATCATTGAGGCACTAATTGTGAATTATAGGTTTGAATTCTGCCCTTTGTTCTGCATGCATCCTGCCTTTTAAGACCTCCCGACAAATGCCTTGAACCTAGAACACAGCTCTATTATTAACTGCAGTATTTTCATTTTCACTTTGGCTGCTACAACAGAAACAGCCTTCAAGGATTAAACCAAATTCTGGCCCCTTAAAGTTCTGCAATAAAATCACACTGATTTTGGCCAACCAGCCATCTCACTTTAAATTAAAACCTGATGCTGCTTTAACTAAGTGATTTTTTAAAATTGGATTATCCCATTGAGATAATGCAAAATGAATAGATGATTTATCAGCAGGCTCTTCCAGAACTCATTATTCGGTAAACTTTCAACAGATGTTCCCTGCATTACAGAGGGTTACATGGCATGCCTTAGTGAATCATTTTGCTTCGCATTCAATTTTGAAGTGACTGATAACAACTGCTTGAGGGGAAAAAAAAATAAATACACAAGCCTGTAGAAAGCAAAGGTAGACAAACTTACCACTAGGATGGTTTTATCATGAGCTTCACCAAGCAGTATTAGCTATGGCCAGGGATGATAAAGTTGCTTTTCTTGCATCTTTAAATGTAACTTAGCACTCTGCTAGGTTCAAGATGACCACTTTTGTTTTCTTGAAGTTCTTCCATGACACAATGAAAAGCTCAGAAATGCCAGTCCAGCCTTTCATTACTCCACACATTTCTAACGCTCTGCTTCTTAATCATCTGCCTCCTAAAATGGACACTCTGTTTTTCCCCCCAAATGGTCTTCAGAATAAAATTTTCTTCAGTCTTCATTTCACCTTCTTCTGGATCTTCTTAGCCTCCATTATTTTTTGGCAGAGGGGATGACAGTAACTTTGGAGTCATTCCAGAAGACACCTTACCACCAGAAACATCATGCTCCTCTTATGCTCCACTCCGTTTCTGATGCTGTCATTTTTTATTTTTTTTTTTGACTGTAATGTTACAGAGCATTTTGTTGGGTGCAGGGATACACAAGTCCCCACTCTGAGCTCACACAAATAGAAACTCAGGTATTTACAAGAAAAAAAAAAGTTACATATCTTTATTCAGTTGCATAAACTTTGTGTTTATCCAAGTCTGCTGCTCCATCATCTCCTCACCCTGCCAGTTCTGCCTGCAGCTGCAGCACCCCCCAGAGCTAACCAGGATCCAAGGAACAGCTTCAAAGCACTCTGCAAGCCCCCACCCCTATGCCAGCAGCCGTTCCTCAAGTCATTAAGGCATGAATTAAAGCCAATCCTCACACAACCAACCAGTGCTCACCTTCTCAGTTATACCACTGCTCCTTATTTTTCTCTCACACCACATTATGCTTCTTGTTCCAAAGCCTTTGAAAAAAAAAAAAAAAAAAAACCACTAGTAAAATGTATTTTTAGTTCGATCAGTTCTTTATTCATCATCATCGTACTGAGTATCCCAGATAACAGTAACAGGACAGCAGAACAACTTTCCCCTGCAGAAATTGGGCTTGCAGACTGCTATAAAAGTTATTTTAAATTCTACTTTTAACTATGAAGCATATTTCTTGCTCACAGCAGCCCTTTTAGAAACGGCACTACATGATGTTCCCTTGAAGCCCTTTCAGAGAGTAGGCTCCTTTTTAGATGCAACTTTATGGGCTCACGTTATCGAGGTGCTCACTTCACTCCTGGAGACCTTCAGAACATCTGAGTTCACCCGTGTGCATGGGTGACTGGTAGCAGCTGGCTGCAGTAAATCTTATGACATGCCAAAAATCCATTAGCTTCCCCAGCAGAAAAGAACATAGTGGTTACCTTCCCAATATCCTTTAGATGAATACTAAGGAAAAAAAAGCTTTCATACAAAGTTTCATTCAATGTTTTTAATTCCAGATGACCCAACCTCTTCCTTGGCTTCCCATTTCCAATGAACTGCAACAATTGTTCTTACATAGCTTTACAAATTCACCTTTTTAGAAAAACCCAAAACCTTAGGATGATAACATGCAGTATGTTTTCCTTGTTGCCTTTTTTTTTTTTTTTTTAATTCAAGCTTTGATATCCAAAGTTCTAAATGGGTTTTAGCTTGACTAAACCTTTACTTAAACCTGGCAGGCATGCATGATGTGCTTCATGACTTACCCCAGCCAGATGAAGTTCACCAACAACATGTTAGGGCCCCTGAAGTTCACACATGCCCTGATCTAACTATATACTGGGTTATGATGTCAAAGGCCTCTCACGTACAGTCCATCTGACGGAGGTTCATCATGTGTCCTGCTCATCAGGAGTTCACATTCAGCCATGGGATGCTGATGCATCATTCCTGCTGTTCAGGCGTGGGAACGAGAACCCAACAGAACCTGTATGAGGCAGGCTCGGTTTCACATTAACTTACGGGTACAGAATTAAAGCAGGGAAAGGAGGACAGAGCAAACATCCCATTTTCTTAGGTAAAAGGTTCACAAGTTTGAAAAACAGAAAAATGTACAAAGCATGCATTTGGATTCCCAGCTTCTTGAGAATAATTTCGTAAGAAATGACCAAAACCGCCTTCAGAATCAGCTTCAGAATACAGCTTCAGAATCAGCTGTAGATAGACTGGAAAATTATACCTCCACTCTCCTTTAGGATCTGCCTCCTGCTTTGATTTGTCAAAGATAGAGGAAGCAACCACATCCCACAGATGAAGCCTCATTTGCTTTCCCAGACATCAGAGGCAATAGGCACTCTTCCAATGAGCCTACTGAAGCCAAACTGTACCCTAGATTTACCATAGCTGACGCCCTAGATAGAGAAAGCCAAATTAACAGTGAAAGTCAAATTAAGTGACAACTTTTTTTCTTTTTTGAAGTCTAAGTCGAGCAGAACATAGTGGCAATAGAGGTGAACATGGAAGTGAGCATTACCTCATGATTTCCAGCTAAAATGGACTACAAGAGAAGCCTTCGGTCAATCCAAGGTACATCATACTATCACGGCATCAAGCCGTGCAAAGCATGAGCCCTTGCAAAGTGCTCAGGGAGAAGTCTCAGTGCTTCATTTCACCACCTACTGAAGCCTGAGAGGGGCTCCATGGCTCATTGAGTATAAAACAGTAATCCTTGCCACAATTATCTGCGTAGTACAGTTTTATCAATGAATTTATGCATGTCTACACATCTGGGAAAAGTAGCATATACATTCACTTAGCGCACAAACTTGTGTGCACAAATATTTGTACCAGATGCCTGCAGGACATGAAAGTGAGACTTCTTCTCTATGTATACGAGGCCGGAGTCAAAGTCAATTTTCACTTTTAATGAGCTGATGATTCTTTGTTATTTAATACTCTGTAAAAAGGTATTACAGATTTATAGATTATTGCAGTGACTTCTAAAGAACACAGGCAGCCACGAGGCTGAAACTACAGTATCATGTACAGTACATAGTCATTAATACTATCTACTACTGCATGAAGAAAAATACTTTTAAAATTAACAGTATTTACTTGAAAACATAGAAATGGAGCTTCCTTTCTTACAGTATGCTTACATATCTATATTCCAAGAATAACATTTTAAAAATGCTAGATCTTGAAAGGTCATAGATAAAAAGAGTCATGATGAAGATGAACCAGTTTTGCCCAGAAATGTTATAATGAGCACACTGCGTTTTTTCAGCAAATTCTAGTTTTGCCAAGCTTCAAGAGGCAAAAGCCTAAAATGTGAAAGCTTCCAAATTTTCTATCTATTCCACTCGTCTTGCTCTGGAGGGCACGGTGACCCACACTGCTTTCTGACAGTGTGTCACCACAACTGTTCTTTGACATGAATGCCATCAGGAAGAGATGATTCAGGTCCTTACGATGCAAGGCCCAACAAAAAGCCTCCAACAAATCCACTGGAGACCACGATGTTCTGTTTGATAAATTCTGTTGACTGAGAAGAAAAAGAAGATGTGTAAAGAACTGAGTCAATCGTGCCTGACTATAACATTTATTACTCTTACCACAATTGCCTGGAAACAAGCATACTGGAATTGGGGAGGTGGTAGTAATCCATCTGAAAACCAACAAAGTTGGGTGCCAACTGCTGGCACCAACGGAGTGAAACCCATCTCTCTACTGTCTTTAATAATGGGTTTGCAAAACAGCCAGCATTTTGAGTCAAAATTCAGAGGAACTGTCATAGTAATTCCATGCCAATACCACTTTCTTGGATTAAAACCAATGTACAACTTTTGTATATAATATTTCATGAAATATTATCACTGAGTATAATACGTATCTAACATGCTATTTCATAAATCCTTTACTTTGAAAACTTGAAATTAGCTATTGGGACACAATTAGTAAAAGGTAATTGGAAATAAGGAAAACAAAAAACTTCCTGTCCCATCCATTTCTGCAGCAGAATGGAAGAAAACCCTCTCTCTTGGCTTTCCACTTTAAATTCACATTAAAAGGTAAGGCGATTTTTAGCAACTTAACTATAATTCCATCAGGTTAAGTATAAGATGTCAGAACTCTTTATTACAAAGCACCAGTGTGGCTGCTGTAACACTGTTAGTCTGCAGTACATTCCCAGTCAGGATTCACAGTTGCACAGAAACTTATAGGGCCTACATAACATTTTAAAAGTGTGTTAAAACATGCCAAACATGCCTTTTTTCAAAAGATAAAATGATAAAAAAGGTCTTCAAATGTCAGAACAAAATGGCCTCTGACACTCTGATCAGTATGAGTCTTTTTAACACAGCACGTAACAGCGGCTGTAGACATATTTTTCATGTGTAAAAATTAGATTTAAAAAATACACATATCTAGTTACAAAGTGGTTATTGCTTTTCTCCAGAAAGAGAGGTTTATCTTTCCTAATCAAGTAATATTGTGATCAGCAGACTAACCTTTTTGGGTCTTTGAGCTACCGTGTTTTAACCACACCCCCTCCTCTTTTTTTTTTTTTTTTTTTTTTTTTTTTAACCAAGCCATCAGCACATCAGCTCTCTTGCTAGCCAAGAGGGTGCACAGACCAACTAGCAAAGCCCATGGCAGTCCCTAGGCCACATCAAAGTTGATGCTTTTCCAACAACAAAAGCCCATGTGTGATCCTGCAAGAGTGAGCAAAACACCAAGTTAAATAACTTAATAACTGATAACTTTTAATAAAGCATACAGCCAGGCTATTTCTGATGCCTACCCATTCTAATCAGACTCACGGTTCAGCTTTGCACGACGTTTCCAACTAAGCACTACGTAAGGTGGAAAGCAAGAAAAGGTGGCTGGTAGAGAAGTTTATCTGCTTAGACTTACCTCTTCGATTAGAGTATTGATTTCAGGTGCTGCCTTATTTGCACGCTTTTTTAACTGTTTTTTTGCTTTGTTTACATCTTTTTCAACTCTCTTCCAATCAACTTGTACGTATCCACTATGACTAGCAATCTAGGAAAATAAAGTAAATTTAGTACAGTTGAAGTTAACATTTTATGAGTCAAAGTGCAATATACTAGTGCCTACAAATTATCTTTTGTTTAAATGTTGTTTCTATGTATTACAGACAGAGGAAAAAAGACATTGCTCCAATTACAACACTTACTCTGTGTCAAACACTGTATTTTCCCTGCAGTAACACCGATGTGAAATAGAACAATGAATTGCAAAGTTCAGTAGGCTCTTGGTAATTTTACCACTTTTCTATTGCTTAGTTATAAAAGTTTTAAAACATTTTTTTTCCTTCAGAATTGACTGTAACTAATTGCAAGGGAAGAAAAGTACATTCACAGAATAACAATGAAAAAACTGTTCCATTTTAGCTTCTTTCAAAATTGTGGAATTCTGATTTGTGACTGGGCATTTGGGGCTAATAAGAATCATCCTCGGAAATACCAAAAACTTTCATTCTATTTTATATCATTTAAACTATCCAACAAGAAGTATATGAAAACAGAATTCTCACAGCTTCTAGAAAAACCCAGTAAGTAGAAAAATAACATGGCTCACATACAGCACAAGTACTGGGACGTATGCAAAATATTTTGGGTGACTGTTCCTACCAATTTCCACTCAAACTCACAAAATTAATTATCATTCATGAGATTGTTAGCACATTTAACCATCATCCCAATCCTTTCCCTTATTTCTCTAACTCAGATTTGATCCTGGAAAAAGGACGTTCATTTACTCAACAACATTGACAGCCCCACCAACTCACAAAAGAAATGCATATTTAAATGTTTGTAAGATAACATACTAAAAAAAAAGTAATTACTGTATACCCCAGATAATAATTAAGGGAAAAAAACTCAGTCATAAAAAGAAGAAAATCAGAACTAAGGATTCCTGCTCATTTTAACTGCTATGACAAATATAGACAACTAGCTTTAAATGATTTATACCAAAACAAAAATGTTTGTGAAGAGTGAGATTTCTCAGATCCTTCTTAAAGTTGTGTTTGCCAATTTCACATAACTTACGTAAGTGCTTTCTACACAAATGGTATAACTTGTAAATAAAACTCACAGATAACAAAGTTCTGTGGAGTAGATATTTAAACACAGGATTTATTAGGTTTGGGATACAATAAATCCATTGACCTTGCCTGTCTAATGTAAACCATTTATGCAGACAGGTGCTGGTGTTAGGCAGGGATAAGTAATTAAGGACTGCCTGTACACTGTGAAGACATAAAACAACTTTTAAACTGTACTGGTTGCACATCCAGTCTCTGGATGACACACCAAGAGAAAAACCAATTAGGCGTTGGGCTAAGTTTCATTTTACGGAGTTAACATTACCACAAGAATTTCAAAGAGGCCTTAGTGTTGAACTGGTGCCTTCTGACTCACAAACCTAAAAACTAAGTGTGGATTTAATATATTAAGTCCAACACAAGATTAGAAATACAACTTTTAGGGAAGCAAACACATTAATAAAATATAAAATGGACTTTAAGAGAAACAAGATTAAGACTAGTTCAATTAGCTCAGTTATCCTGACAGTACAGGCATGAGGCAGAAGTTTTCAATTAAGCTGTTTTTAATTAAGCTCCTAACCATAGAAGCTATACATTTCTCCCTGAACTTAGTAGCAGAGCTCTTAAGTTCTGCTTTCAAATTTTAGTATACAGCTATGAAATAAATAATAGACAATGTTTAGAATATGAAATGTATAATGGCGCAAAAAGATATCTTGTACTTCACTGCAGTGATAGTCAGAGCTTGTGTCATATCTGCTTTGGCTGCAGTCCTACAAAATATATTGTCTAACCACAGAAAAAAATCCCACCGAAGTCTTATGCTGGTGAGACAGACTTCAATTTTTAAACCCTAATTAAGCTTAAAAAAAATATCTTAACTATTAGTTTATGGTCAATGTTCCTATAGTAAATTTATATAAATACAAATTCTGGAAGTTCAGTAGCATTTTTAAAGCCAGTCCCTATGATAATGGAGATAAAACATTAATATTCCATTATCAATTATATCCATTATATATATTATATATATTAATATAATTATATATATTAATATAATTATATGTAATATGAATATTAATGTCAGATATTTGTTCAAGATCTTCCAAATCTATTAAAAAAACGTTTTCTAAAAACGCAATTAAAAAATACATTAATGCATGATTAATAAAAATGCTTCCTTCCTTCTTTACACTAACCAAAATGAGAAGGGAACCTAAAGAGAAGGCCTCATTTTGGGGGTGCTATTGGATAGGCACACAAGCACTTTGTTATTATGAAGCACCATTAAGGGTAATGAGCAAACGATGCACAAGAGCAAAAAAAAAATGCTGTCCCATCTTCCTGCATGCAAGATGGCAGTTGTAATTTCCTCAAAACCAGGATTTCTCTCCTACTGAAAAAGGCCTAACCAAGCCCAGAAACTGCACAGAAGCTCCCCATACTCAGCATACAGAAGCTATGTGAAGTTCTTGGTGTTTCCTGGTATTTACCTAGGCAGCAACCCTCTCTGCTCCTGACCAAGACAGACCTGACAAGGCTCTAACTTCAATATACAGAGATAAGGAGGGACTGAGAAATGATACAGTATTTTTTTTGTAAGAGCTGAGCTCCAGAGGCTGTATCTTCAGCCACCATCTACTGGCACAGCTCCCCTGTGACCATAAAACTCCTCCAGTTTACAAAAGCAGAAGAACGATGCCCCTCCACTTCATGTAAACACCTGCCAGAAGCAGGGCATTTCTTTATAAGGCAAACTTCCAGATACTGTTTGCTTTGGCTCTTCCACTGAATAGTCCCTCTAAATCTGCACGAATCATCTGTCAAGTGAGGTACCCAGCGCAAAACCAAATGCGACTCTCCCTCTGAACAAGTCCCTGCCCCAGAAGCGTGCTGCTCTCCCACCGCTCCGCTGAGATCCCACAGCATCAGCGTGGCACTACCAGACCCCTGCACAACACACAGCTGAGGCTGTCTTAGGGTTTGTCTTGCTTCTTACATCGCTTTCTAAGCTCTTTCTCAAGGCAGAAGGTATTTTAATGAGGAGTTGAATTGAATCTATCAATGGCATGTTAATGGAACGAGGCAAAATTTATTACTGAAAGCACAAATAACTACACAAATACACCATTTTATGATTAAATAGTAGTCAACACAAAATGGAAAAAGCCACAATTTATATGTTGACTGCAGAGCAAGAAGTAATGAGACCATTACTAAGGATACAGGAATTTAAAAACACTGAGAACAAGCACTCATTAAGAACAATTGTTTTAAGTAACTTATTACAGCAGAACCACACCAAGTTCACACTTCCCTGCTCTTCAGGATCTCACTAAGCTGTGCGCTATGTAACCTGTAAGTTTGACAAGGGAAATCCCTTAAGCTGATACCCGATAGGAGAAATTAATTGTATTTTTCTTGGTATAGGGCATGGGTATTGATCATATACCAGCATACTTGAAGAATCACAACTCCTTCAATAGAAAATTGATCAAGTTAAGCTGTTGAAATATCCAGCACAGAGATGTGAGAACAGGTCTTAATTCTGAAGAACAATGCAGATTCCTTCATGTCATTTTTATTCTTCTCAGGCTACTTTTTATTTAATCTGCATTAAGACTGACATATTTATAGATCATTTACAGTAATTTGAAAGATCTTTTTACTTCTTGTATGAACTGACACTCCAAAATGTATTGCTTTCTGTTTCCTACTAGATTTCTTCAGATGAAGTCGTCATATGCTATAGAAATAATGCACTTTTTAAATTCCAGGACTGAAGTGTTTCAGTGAATGGGCTTTATCCAAGAACCTCGCCTTCTGTAGTTCTTTTTCTTGTTTGAGCAGGTAATTACAACATCAATATTGCAATCAGGAGCTGGAATTAAATCTGCAATTTCAGAAAAATTTGCAGATAAAAAGGAATTTTTTAGTCACGTGCTGAAATGTTCCTCTGCCCACACAGGGGAAGCGTTGAACATATATTCATAAGGAAATTAAAAACATAATGTGTGATCTTTAAATGAAAAATTTAAAGACTACAGAAATTTAATTACACTATAGAATTTATGACTCAGCTTTAAAAATGCAAAGCATTTTGAATTAAAATGAAAGACCAAGGCATCTACTTTATTCCCTTCCAAGAGAATCTGATCTTTCTTAATTACCAATATAGACAACTCAGTCAAAATATGCAACTTGTTTTTCTTCTTAGATAATATTCCTTTTCAAATACACTCTAAATGAGATCAACTAAGAAATCAGACACACTATCACATGGCAAACTGATTTTACACATAGGAAAGCTCCCCAAACTTCATAGCTCAACAAGCAAAAATACTTGCATAAGTAACATGTTTTTATGCAAGCTCTACTCTTCACTATTTATAGGTTTTAGTTTTAAATTTTTAGCTTTGTGGTAAGAAGCACTAATGGGGACTTGCAGGCAACTTTCTGCCTACTGCCCCTGGATTCCAGGCCTCCGTTTGGCAGGCTCAACAGCCAAATTTGGATAAAAATTGTCATTTAGTGAATTAAGACCAACACTACTCTAAATGAGAAGAGATTTTGGTCATGCTTAACTTAACTTTGGTCTGGTTAACTTAAAGACAAGTAGTTTAAAGATCCACTATATATATCTCTTTACATTATACTAAAGATTTCAGTGTTCCCTCATCATCCAGAAATACACACTGTGGGCTAAAGAACTGCAGTGTTCTCAATTTGATTCATTTGGTGGCTTTGCACATTTTGCCAAAAATTTACATCTGGATGATTCTAAACCTTTTCTGATTCAATACATTTGTAAAATCCATCCCAAAGTTTAGCTACAAACCCAATAACCAGTGCTTTCCAGAAGATTTGAAGAGGTCAGCAATGCACCATGGTGAAGTGGAACAAATAATAATGCTATAAAGCTTCATATGAAAAATATTTCATTTTGACTATTTACATTGTTGTTGCTTGCCTTTGAGTAATTCGGAGTAAAGTAGGTGTTATACTTGTTGAAAACAAGTTAAACCAAATAGTTTTGGAAAACCTACATTCTCACATGTAACTGAACTACAGTGCTTATGTTTAACAACGGCCTTGGAGGCTTAAAAAAAAAACAAAAACAAAAAACAAAAAACAGTGGAGAGGATGATGGTTTCTCCCCCAGAAACCATCCAGGGCCATGTCGGCAATAATAAAAAGAAACTATCTTCATCCCTGTCTCAAAAAAGAAAAAAAAAAAAAAAAACACAGCCAGCGTATTATTTGAATGAACCTAAACGGCCACCAGTCTATTTCCTCTAGAGTAATTTGAAGAAAAGAAAAAAAAATAAAATAGACAAGCTTACAGATGTTAAGACATGGGAAACACTAGCCAAGTAATTTTAATTCGTTTACATCTCAGAAGGATATGTGAAATTCTCCTTTGCTTAAAGCCTTTTAATTTATTTGAAGACGTTTTGGAAATCTGTCCTCCCCTAACACAATACCTGATGAAAAATTTAAATAGCCATGCTAGATAACACCATTACATTTTTTTTTTTAGACTTGAAATCTGGTTGAACAGAGGAATGCAATGAAGCCATCAGAAGTCAGGAGAGCTTCAGAGGTTCAACAGATATAACTAGCAAAGACAGCATGGGGAGAAACGGGAAATGAGTGGCTTCATAATTGGACCAAAGCATGTCTTCCAAGCAACTGCCAAAGCAGCCCATTTTTTTCAAAGCACTGATAAAAATTCTCAAACCTATTTAAAATAAACACAGCTTTAAATACCCTGATCTCTCTAATAAGTTTACTTGTAGTTCCTCTAAGCTGGCAATATGTATCACACACAGCATCTCAGTTTCTGCACAAAGGTTTCTTTTGGCTTATCACAACTATTTCACAGGATAAAGAATAGATTCCAATTTAGGACTGTTATTTTAGAGCTGTCTCTTTTACACGCAATATTCCACCTGAAATTAAGTTTCGGATTGATAACGCTAAAAAGATGAAGTAGATAAGAAGCCTTCCTAATTAAATTTTTAACCCAGCAGCTGAATTTTGCCTACAGTTTAAGTAAATAACATTTGCCAACTTATAAAGCATGAAATTCTACATACTTGAAGCAGAAGAAAGCCACCACCTACTGCAGTTGCTGCAAGCTTTCCGACTTTCTGGAACAAAAATCCCGCACACCTTAGGAGAACAAAACAAAAAACCCAGTCCAATGAAGTTGTCTGCTCAACAATGCCACACTCCAAAATTCCTGACTACAACTATTACGTTGTTCATTTAACAAAAGCAAACGTATCATTTCACATTTCTTAAATCTTTAGATCAGAATATTTAACACAAACAACAGTTAATGGATAACGTCTAACACAAAACAACACGAGCAACGGCTGCTAGTTGATGACTGATGGCCCCTTTTAAGCAAGCTTCAGCTCTGCGGGCTCTGTCTATACATAAAAGCTGCATGCTGCTATTCAATGCAGCACTTTTAACGAAGCACAGGAGAGCGATACGAAAGTGCCATTAGAACTATTCCCAGATGGAAGGTTAATATATTACACTACCATTGATATTAGCTACATGACCTATAACTTAACTCTCAGGCAAAAACAAGTTACATCCCTACAGCAAGTGCTAAAAGCTGGAGGGGAGAGGAGGACGAGGCAGGGAAGGGCACTCCTCTGGGACACGGCCTTGGCCTGTTTTTAGGGGACCAATGCAACCAGTGATTTAGGATCTTGGTCACAGTCTCCAAACGCTCCCACATCAAACACAGAACCACATGGATATCAGCATCACAGAACAACTGTGGCAGGAGGTCGTCTGGCCCAGACCATGCCCAGAACTGCACCATCGGACCTGAGTGCAATTGGGGTGCTCAGGGCCCTGCTGGGGTGGGCGCAGGACGCTTCCCAGGCTGATGGTCCCAAAAATTTTCTTTGGACTCCTCCTCTGGAACTTAACCTGCCCCCTCACAGCCCAATGCACGTGTGTTGTTTTTTTTTTTTCCCCTTGCATATGGGGGGTGAATTCCTATTGATATGCACGAATACACACACACACACGTATGTACATAGACACAGACACTGCAATACAGTTCCTACATCCTTCATAAGCCACTTCTTGGATGCCAGACCCCATTCACTATTCCCTACAGGTTTCTGAGTTGGTCTATTCACACCTAATGTCTAAAAGCTATTTTAAAGCTACAAAAGCAAATCAAAAATCAGATTGAAAGTTAAGGCTACACCCCCCAAAGCTGTACTAAGCCTGTAAATAACAATTTCATTTTTAGTCTCTTCCACGTTCCAAATCTTCTACAATTTCATTTTAAAAGTTCCTACACTACTATAACATTGCTTTTCACTGAAATTATTATTATTTTTTTTTAGAACACTGGAATAAACAAGGACTAGTCAAATACCTTGACACAGCTGCCCAGTTTGTGACCACACTTTCCAATTTCTACCTATCACCACAGCATGGTTAGGCTAAAACAATTTATGGTATCTGCTCTCGTGTTAACTGTAGAGAGACTGTTAATCTGTTCAAAATGGCTCCAGTTTAATTTAGAGAAACGAAGACGTCTCTATAAAATGGGGCTCTTAAAGATACATTCTGTCACACATTCATTTCTTAATTTCTTTTACCTATAAAAGGCATCTTAGCTATAATATCATAACTAGACCTCCAAATCCCCACTAGTAAGTTAATCTGATTTTCCATAGAAACAAAAATGACATGCAGTAATTTTCCATTTACTCCTTAGACTTTCAGAGTTCTGACATTTATTTCTTCAACTTCTTTTTGCAGTAACTGGTATGGGTTCCTTTAGGTATCTGGTACATTTTACCAATATTACAAAATGACTTTAGGATGATGAGTCAGAGCAACGAGTTAAGAAATTGCTCACGCATGTATAATTTTCATCAACGATAAAGGAAACCCTATTAGAGAAAATAAACGTATCTGGTTCATGTAGCCTGGAAAAAGATCTAAGAACAGTAGAAGGTCTAGCGCAGTTATGAAAGCGACGTTCTCTCACCAGCCAGTCACTCCGCCCATCACAATCTGTGTGGCCACGGAATATTTTTCTACAATTGGTCCCGAATTGCGGCCAAACACACGATTCCACCAATGGTGACGCCTTGCATATTCTGTCAGATCCAGCACTTCATAGGAATCATCATCGCTTTCACGTTCTTAAAAAGAGCAAAGAAGAAAGAAAGTTATTTTCTGTTATGCAGTAAGCTAACAACCTATCAGAAACATCCACTATCAAAACCCCAAGCATTAGCAGAACTGTATTTGGCATTACCTGGCTAATACAATGGCTTATGATGTCATTTATGGGCTACCTATGGTCCAGAGGTTCACAGAACAAAGGACTTTGTGATTTTATGCCACAATCTTCAAGAAAAGACTACAGGAAATCCACACGTGGCACAGAAAAGCTGAACAGGAATCTCCTCTCTGTTCAAGTAGAGGAACTAAAAGGCCTTGGAGCTAGCATGCATCTGGTTTAACACAATAAAAAAAATAAAAAAGAAAAGAAAAAAAAGAAAAAATGAAGTCTTCTCTGCCCCTCTCTGAGATGGGCTCTGGTTAACCTTTAGAGCAGCTTGCTGCAGGATGCTGAAGCTACCAAAAGCTGATGTGGACTCCAAATCACAACAGGGAAAAAAAAAGTAAAGGAACAACAACAAAAATCCACCACAGGCTATCAGGAGGTCCAGAGCAGAAAATCCTCAGAAACATTCTGAGAAAGCATCGCTGCTTGCTTACCGTGTTATTCTTTCCTAGCTCACCCTGCAGCCGATGGCTTTCAGACACGAGATGCTGGGTTTTCATCTGACATCGCGCGATTGCTTTTATGATCTTCAGCAACGTGAAACGCACCTGACTTAAGAGAAAGCCGATGCTTCTCTTTTAAGAATCCCTGGCTTTGTATTTTCTTCAGAGGGCAGGACATTAGGTTAAGGCAAGAACAGCCACGTCTGTTCCCATTCCACCACAGACAAAATAGATGAAGCCGGGACTTCAATTAAGTTCCATAATTTCAGCACAATTCTCTCAACGCTTTCAAACTGGGCCTTCTCCTACAACTCCAAATTAGGCATCCTGAATACCTAAATACCATCCTAAATACCACTTATCCTCAAACATCAAAGGAAAAGGTGGCCTACTTTCAAAAAGGAGCATTTTATAAGCACACCATATTTCAGTATACACACACGGAGAGTTAAAGTCCACTTCTGTTTAATATATTTAGGGAGAGGTGTAAGATCAGCAGGGCTGCGGGGTCACTGCAGAGGAGAAAAGTTTCGTTATTGCCTACAATTGTAAGGAGTTGTGATGTAAATGTTCTGTTCGTGTTCATAACGTTGTGGGTTTTTTTTAACCTCTTATTACGAGTGTGAGTGAAAGGCTAAAAAATAGATAGAATATGAAGAGAAAATAGAGAAAATAGTTAAGTAGGATGATTTCTTTCCCTTTATTATCACTTAGGTGATAGTAAATAACAAGGCCCATCGTGATAAAGAGTCGCAGGTGAATGTTCTCTTTAACTTTGAGGCATCAAAAACAGTTTATCTTGTTTAAAAAGGGAACAAAGTACTCTCAGTCACAGCCTGTCAGTTGTGTTAAGTTGTAATTTATTTTAGGATCAGAGGCACATCACAGCTCGCACACACGATGCGTTGCGCGGCCAATAACAACATTTTAGCGCTTATTTTTGATAAAACAACCAAACGAACGCCCTTCCTCGGGCGACAACGCTTTATTTTACACCCACCCGTGCCTACCCAAACCTCCACCGCGGCGTTTTTGGGGTGTATTATTTGCCGAGCCCCGCTGCCGCCCGCCCGCCCGCCCCACGCGGCCGCGGACTGACCTGAGGCGCGGCGGGACCTCCGCGCCGCCATCTTGGCTGCGGGTCACCACCGAGACGGGGCCGGGGCCGGGGCCGCTCTGCGCTGCCGGCGGCCGCCCCTCTCTATGGTCCGCCCGCCGCGCCCCGCCCCGCCCCCTCTCCGCGGAGTGACGTCACGGGCCGCCGAGGCGGCTCGGGCTCCCGGAGGATTGTGGGGGGTGTAGTTCCTGGGGAGGGCCGCCATTTTGGGGGGTAGCCCCGCTGTAATGTGGGGCTTGGTTTTTCGGCAATCCGCACCCTGCCTCTCATCCCACATTTTAAAGGTCGGGAGAGGGCTCAGAGCCGTGGTACAGAGCCCGATGATCCCCCCCCAAGGCGGGAGACATCAAGCAGCACGGCGCAGATGGAGGCCTGGGTGCCGTGCCCAGTCACCGTGTGGCCAAAATGGTGCCACCCCCATGGCAGTGCCTCCTTCTGCTCCTTGTTACCCGCTGCTTGGGCAAGGTCCCCGTGGTGTGGCAGCATGGCAGAGCCCCTCCTGCGTGCGCCGCTTTGTCTGATAAATAACAGACATGTTATTTAATGTGACAGACCAAAACCCCAGCTTGGCGTCTGTGCCTCATGTTACGAGGTTTCGAGCCATCACATCCCACGAGCAGCATGCCCAGGAAGATTTAAGGCATCTCCAGTTGATTCCTGTGGCTCTGGCCCAGTTAGATAATGGCATTTTTTTTTTTCCCCCTCATGCAATGAAAATATACAAGACTTACTTGCCTTGGTGATTGATACGTCTAAGGTCATCATATAAGTAGCCATCAGAAAGTCTCTGAATAATTCTTACTGTGGTTTGGAAATAAAATTGTGGTAATAGTCATTGCAACTGGCAACAGGCAGCTTTAGCCTTCTGTACACAACTCACACTTCAAAAATTCTCATTGTATTGTCGTAGGTATTAGGCATCCCGTAAAAATTAATAACCAGAAAAGAAAACAAAACGCAACCCCCTTAAAAATTAAAGTAAATGTGAGCCAAGAAACATTTACCAGAAGTGAAATTCAGAATCACTTGACCTCAGTTTACTCCCTCCTTCATCGCAAAGTTGGGTGCTGTTGGTGTTGCTTTGGTGAGCGAAAAGCCACAGAATTTTATTTTACTGCCTTCATTATTTTTTTATTGTGTGCAGTTCTGTACAGTCTTTATACTCACAACATAGTAGATGGCACAATAAGTATAGCTTCAGGAACTTTGTGGCAATGTGAATATCAAGAAAGCAAGAAAGTTCAAGTATTATAAATAATAAAAGAAAATTGGGAATTTACTATTTTAAAATGTTTATAGTCTCTCATTTGGGCTCTCATGCTGCCAATACACAAGACATTTTCTTCAAAATGGGCAATTATAATAAAAAAAAAAAACACTCTCCGATGTCATAAAGCTTTTTTCATAGAGTGAGACAAATCTCTCAACATGTGAACTATGCATTTAAGATTCTAATTAACGTCTTGATTATACCAGCCTTAACAGACATGCAAAAAATAGAAAAACAAATGTTCTACATGAAGATACTTCTTAAACTAGCTCTGGGATTGAAGTTAGTGTGGCTAAAATAGCGGCTTGCTTATTAACTGATTTTATTACAAACATTTGCCATCATGATGGTCACACAGTAGCATGCCAAGATAGAATTATGTAGTATATATTTTTTCTTGATTTTTTAAGAACTGGTAAACAGAAGTTAAAAAAGAACTGTCACAGTTCCCCAAATTAAAAAGTTTGTGATGCAACTGCTCGGTACTCAAAACAAAACCCCACAGAACATCATTTGATAAATGGGGGAACTATGCCACTTAAGATTTTCAATAAATCTATTTTCATGCAGAACAGAGATATCTTCAACAATTTGTTTTGACAAAACAATAACGTCTTTGGACCTTTCATGTTTAAGCATACACATTTTTTGTTGTTGTTATTCGATTGAATTCCCAATCAATAATGAAATCTTACTGACTTTTGTTCCTAAATTAATTATTTTATTTTATTTCTTTCTAACACTAGCAGGTTGTTGAAAGAAAAGAATTTGGAATGTGTTGCACAGTCCTTATAGTTAGCAATATTAACAAGACTAACAAGGCTGCCTTCCCAGATCCTCTCAGAAAGCCAAGAGTGGACAAAAGACAACCCAGCTAATTCTTCCACTGTATCTCCGTAAAAGGCTTCCTTTATCTAGATATTTCAGGTCTTCCTGATTCTTGTCAATTTGTGTTTATACCTGAGTGTATGCGTGCACGATGCTGGTTCTTGAAGCAGATGATCTGGTAATGAGAATAGAAGAAGGTACTTCGGCTAACACAGTTAGACCCAGTGGCTATTTTCAGCTTCGCAGTTGGTGCAGTTGGAAAACCTACAGCAGTTTGTATGACTGGCTTCCGTGGCTCCATTTCTCTCTCTCAGGGAGATCCCACAAGATAAATCTTTACGAGTATTTACTCATCTGCCTCAGTGCATCCCTGTGGAGCTCCTGCAACCTTTCACTTCCCTTGTTCATTGTGTAGATGAGGCTGTAGAAGGGATAAATGAGAGAAAAGATTTTCAGTATGCTCATCACAGCCAGCTTTATACCTTGTTTTGTGTCTCAGTCAATGCTTTGACATTTCTTAACCAGTGCCTAACAGAGACAATCCTAAGTCTGTGCAATATTTTAATATTTGGTGTCACTCTTTATAAATGACCATGCAGATGACCTTCCTCATTTTTGTACATACAATTATATTAATTTCTCATCAGAATGGACAGATTTATATGATCAAGCCTTTTTTTTTTTTTTTTTTTTTGATTAATTTTAGCGACTGCATTATATTCTAAATGCAACTTGTGTTTGCATCAACTTGGAGACTGAAACTAGTCTAGAAAATGGTGATTTGCTTGTTAAATTGAATTTGTCTTGAGCACTTCAGTGTGCCATGACAAACTTCTGCATGCTGAATTTGGTCTGAAGTTTAAGTGTTGTCTTGTTATTTATCTGTGTCTGCATTTCACATGGTGTTTGCAGGTACAACACCAATCCAAATGGATTTGGGGAAGCAGACAGAGAAAGACCTTTTGGCATGTTGGGGGTCTCTGGGTCCTCTCTTCTGGGGTCAGGATGCATCCACATCCATACACAAGACATTGACAGCTGTGGTGTGGAGATACAGCCAAGTGTACCCTCAGCAAGTTTGCTGATGACACCAAGCTGTGTGGTGTCGTGGACATGCTGGAGGGCAGGGATGCCACCCAGAGGGACCTGGGCAGGCTTGAGAGGTGGGCCTCTGGCAACCATGTTCAGCCAGGTCCTCAGCTGCTGCAGGGCAGCTGCTGAGCCTGCTGCATGGCTGCACGGGGTCTCTGGCACTATCTGTGGGATCGGCTTGATGCCAGCACAGAAAACACCTTCAGGATTACTCTTTCCACCTGCAAACTTCACAATCTGTGCAAAGACAGCAGCAAACCTAGTGGCTCCAGCAATGCTGCGTGTTTTGAAGGGCTTTTGACAGCCCCGCCATGATGTTTGCATAATCATGTTGGACCTTACTGAGGAGATCACATATTATTCAAGCTCTGCAGCTATATAAAGCCCCCCAATCTAGTCAAATTAAATGCACATAGATGCCTTCTTCAAACTGTCCACAGGGAAAAAAAATTCAAGGAAGGGTAAACAATTTACACACTGACCACATTTTCAGTTCAACCTTAAGGGCTCTTTAGAAACAAGAGTTTCAAAAGAGCATCAGAAGCATCCTGGAGCATCTGGACTGTACAGCAAAATTGGTCTCTCTGCTTTATAGTTCCTGGCTAGAAGTTCAGCCTGTGTATCCACCATTTGACCATGTGCCTGTAACAGGCAAGTTCACTGTCACAGCTTGCAGGAGAACATACATGGGATGCTTGGCTTCCAGACAATTAAAACAATTAAATCAAAACAAAACACAACAGCCAACCCAAAGAGCACAAGCAGAGGAGAGCCCCCCAGCCTTCAGACACCCCTGTGATGCCAATCCTAACAGCTCCTTTGTGGTGCTGGCCAGGCTTCCGAGTTGGGACACATATGCTTGAATTTTTAACCACCTTTTGTGGTTAATTACGAAAACTAAAGGCCACACGTGCTGCAGGCCAGGAGCTACCTTCACTGTAGATGTGAATGAAACTTCAGTTCTCTGTAGATTTAACCTGGTAAACAACTTTTGGATTGCCTGACAGTAAACAACTTGGAAGGAGGGGATGACTCCTTGCCAAAAACATGACTGGACGTGCTGCTATTCAAAGCTGGATAGCCAGCACGTGTCAGAGAAATGCTTTGTCGAGTGTGGGAAGGGGCTTGGTTGCTGCGAGGGGCTGCAGGGGGCAGGCAGTGGAGGAGGTGATGGTGGCTCTTCTGCAACAGCTACCAGCTGGGTTTTGGAGCAGGAGTGAAAGTTTCCCTCAGGAGTTAGCCCAGTGCTTCCTTGGCAGAGTGGTGCTGGGATCCAAACTGTGATGCACTTAGGGAGAGGTTAAACTATCAATTCTCTTCCCTGCAGGTATTATGCTAAGAAATACTTGTCCTTGTGTCTTGTGCCATCTCCATCAGAGACTCTTGATGGCACTTCTTTGTGTCAGTTGTCTCCAATCTTCCTTTGTCACTTTTCTTAACTTTGTAAAATGTTACTTATGTGATTTTTTTTTGTTTGTTTCTGTATTGGGATCATCATATAAGTTCTGCTTTTCCATTTTGTAATCCTCTAACTCTACAGCAGTTTATTTCATTTTAATTTGATTATCAATACTAATATTGATACTAATATTGATATTAATGAAATACCAGTTAGAAATTCCCACCACAGTCCATGTAGAAGGAGAAGAGGGCAGGGTGGAGAAAGGGTTGCCTGTTGTACAAATTAGGTAGCAGTAGTTTAAATTGTCCCTTGCTGAAAGATCAAATTAACGTGCACAAAACCAGAAACCTTCGAAAGAGTGTGTGGTGAGAGGCTTTTAAGCAAGTAAGAACCAAAGGCATCTCCAAAGCAACGTGTGCTGAGTCCACAGCACCTGCAATTTAATTATTAAACAAAACCAATGGTAGGTGGCAGGTCGGGCTGCAGCAGGATATGTTCCCATGACCCTAGCCCAGAAAAGTAAGGGAATAAAAATAGAGAGTTAAGGGATAAGATTGATCTTTCCACTTTCATTTTATTTGCATTGTTAATAAGGCAAGCTGATTAGCCATTAAGCTTTTGATCTCATCTCTGATCTCTTATCAGACTTGTTCACAAACACAACGCTTTGACCGTGACTTCATGCTACTGTAAAAATCCCATCCAGGTGTTTGGGCCATCGATATGACACACATGTGGCTAGAGGGGAGCTAGCTTCTGCACTGGAGCATGCATCTGGTGAAGCTGAACTCGTTATTGCTCTAGGATATCTCCGGAGGGCAGCTAACACTGAAGCGGTGGGAGCAGGCTGCAGAAGTAGATGATTACGGTGACTCATGAGGGTTTATCTTGCACAGTCAAAATGCTTCATAAAGATCGGAGAGTTGAGCTAAATCTGAGGCTTCCTGTGACTACCGAGGCAAATAAAGGGCGTGCAGGGGAACAGAGCCATCTCCAGAAAGCCCTAAAAGGCACTGGAAGGTTGTCTTTAATGTGATATAAGTCTCAATGAGATGCAGTTCTTGTCATGTTCCCAATTTATATATATATATATATATATATATAATGCTGTTTATAAAAACAAAACAAAACACTTTTCTCAAAAATAAATATAAAATATCTTTTTTTTTTTTTTTTTTTTTTTTTTTTTTTTTTTTAAGGTCTCTGCAAAGTTTGTGTTCGTAATCTGTAGCTTTCTTATAAGTAAAAAATAAAAGGTTTTAAACTTCCTGGAGGTAACCTTTGGTTGGCTGCATATCCATAACATGAAGTAGAAGAGAAGGGTGCTGACTGTAATGCTGTATTTTTTTTAGAGAAATTATTTCAACAGCTCTCAGCACTGATCATGAGTTAAGCAATACATTTTAATTTGAAGTTGTCCTTCAGGGACAGATGTCTGATCCCCTTGCTATGTCTGGCAAGTATTAAGGAGTTACCTACCACTGCTGCTCACGTAGCTCAGACAAAGCAGTGGGGAGAGCAAGAATGTGGGCTGACAGAGGACCTTACTGGCATTTTCTTCCTGGTGAAGAAAATGTAAGGAGTTACTTCATTAGAGCATCTCTGATGATGAATCAATCACACATACCACTTACGCCGTTAACAGATGTTCCCATTAAGTTTCTGTAGCTTAAGTGCACATAAACAATTCAGAGACAAATAAAACTCATTTGAATGGCTTTTTACACAGCTAACACTAATAGGATAATAACTGGGCAGGGCAGATTTAGAAACAATGCACAATGAAAAAGTTGAGGACCCTCCAGAAATGCCATCTGAGTGGCAAAGAGCCCAAACAAATTCAGGCTTTTCTGTCCATGCAACCCTGCACCAAGGAAAAGTTAAAAATCCTAAACTGAAGGGAAAAGCGGTAACAATGTTTTTCATTTTCTTGCAAGAAATGCAAAGCAATGCAGAACTGTAATGAGTAAGCTCTAGACAATATACACAGATAATTCATGTGAGTCATCTCGGCGGGCAAGGAAAGCTGCTGATCAGATACTGCCCTTCAAGTCCTTGGTGATACTGAAACACCTGGCTGCTCTCCGCTCGCCTCCAGCTTCTGGAGAGTCCTTGTGAAGCTTCTTCTGTGGCTCCTGTTTTCGGCTGAAATAACATGAACTGAATTTCTTCCTGATAACCGAAAAATGCGTGCGGCCGGCACAGCCAAACGTGGGAGTCCCGGAGCACAGGCCCGCTGCCAACTGCCCTGCTCCTGGTGGCTGTGTCTCCTTCCTACAAGCAGACATCAAAACACCATTTCTCAGGCCAAAGGAGTAACTTGCTTTAGCGGCCCTGCGATTAGGGATTTGTTTTTCAAAGGTAATTTTCTTGCAATGATTGAGGCCCCAGGCAACTGGGGAGACAGGCTGACAAATGAGAGATGCATTCCTCGTGGCACTCATGCAGAGCAATGGCACTTTGTCACCAGGACTTTCCTTAACTTCACAACGGCAACGTCAAGTCAAATTTAACTAATTTCTTTATAACAAAGATTAATTCTTGAGAAAATCCCCACAGGATCAGGCTGCCACTTAGTTACCTTTCAAAGCTCAATAATAATGGAGTAGACTGTATCGCAGCATTGTTTCTGGGAGCTCTGTTAATTTTTCCAGTTTCTGAATACTCAGATCTTTATTTCTGATAAAGTGGTAACACAGCTGGACAAAAATTCAAAGCAGCTATTGCCTCTGATAAAACTGTTCAAAGACAGATAATGCTCATCTTTTCCTCCTGATTTTCATTAACATTTGTTTGAGTGAAAATATTCCTCCCGCCATGACTCACCAGCGCCGATCATCTTCAGCACTTGCGGTGCCTTCAAGGCCTCAGCAGTGACTTTTGCAGCACATGGGGTGAGCGCTATGCCCCCTAAGTGAGACCAAGCGCTGCTGTGCAGAGCCTTCAGCAAATGGCAGGACAGGGGCAGTGCTGCCGGCAATCTGGGACATAATTCTGAGTTAAATATTTGTAGCAGCAGCAGCAATGCTGATTTTGATTGAACCCAAAAATGGCATGGCTAGTCGTTAGAGGAGGAAACCTCATTCCTCCTCATGTCATTAACTCAAGACACTCTGGCTCTGTCTACCCAGGTTTTATTGCACATGTTTCCCAGCTCTGTTACCATCTGCCCGGTCCTGCAGACCGCAGCAAGAGGGAGGACATGGTGCCAAGAGCTCACTCTTTAATGCTCTTCTTCGGCCATGTCTGGAGGTACTCAGGGGAGGACAACAAGTGTGGGAGATTTGCTCGGTCCCTTTCCCAACTGGAATCAAAATTAGCGCGTAGTTTTCTCGCCTATTCTTCTATTGACAAAGCATAGATGCACTCAGAAGGCAGCGAGCACAAACAATGGACCTACATGCAGGCAGAAACACTCCTTGGAGGAATCTGCTCGTGCTTTTTTTTTTTTTTTTTTTGAATTGTTTCACACTGAGGGCTCTCTCCGGGGGCCTGTCAGTGTGCACACCCTGTTTTGAACGTGGAGCTGGTTTGCTCCCATTCTCCTCCATGCCAAGGTCTGGCTGAAGCTATCACGGGGAGCTGCATGGAGGCTGCACTGGTGTTTGCCAGTGCTCAGCCCCAGGAAGATGTGCGTGTGCTGCGAGGACTTGGGTCATGCAGCAGGGCTGGTCTGCGTGTCACCTGGCAGGGGTTACGGGCAGGTGGCTTTGGGCAGGGGCTCCAGCTTCTGCACAAAAAGATGTGGTATGCACAGGGACAGGCTTTGTGAGACAGAGAAGAAGGGGAGTGCTCCCAGGTGCCTGGTACCTGCAAGGTGCTCAGAAATGTGAGAAAATGGAAGCTATGGAAAAGCACAGCTGTTCTGTATGGTATGCATGTTTCTATGCATTACATGAGGTGAGAACAGCAGTGCCATGCCGTTCAAAGCCACTCTGTGCCTGCTTACCTCAGCAGCCCTATTTCTGCTTCAGGACTGCCTCAGGACTGGTCTCCTGGTAAGCATGGGCACTTGTGTGGCCGGGGACAGGCTCCAGAGACCTGGGCAGATGTGCTGAGGCACTCCACTCCTGGGACTACTCATAGCTGCCCGGAGCCAGGGGAAGGTGTCAGGGGTCCGTGCGTCTCAACCCAGTTAGCACCCATGCAGCCACCAATCATCACTGCAGGCACACTTTGTCTCTTTCTTGCTTACTCTGGATGCATCACCGAAGTTAAAAAGTAAACCAGAGAGCGGATCGTTACACCAGGCATCAGCAGCTCAATATTTTTGAAATACAGCTTTGCAGCTTAATATTTACAAACTTTGCTTTACAACGTTCAGTGGTATTCATGTGTTTGGTAATTGGTATGTTGCATGTTTTATGTGTATCCTTTATCCCATAGGCAATTCCTGAATTGAGTTTGTTTTATTTTATTTTGTTTTCTTCCTGATTGATCAGGACCAGTAAGTAATCTTCAGAAAATTTGTTTGTTCTGTTTGTTCCTGTCTTCTTCCTAAATGTGTTTGATGAGTGGGTGATTTGTTTGTGCTGTCATTACAAAAACCATATGTTAATGTGGTCTTATGGAGGAGTGTTTTTATTATTTTAAGAGTTCAGCTAAGGATGTTTCCAAAGGAGTCATAATTGCTCTTCTAAGTACAAAGGCTGAACAATGACTGGCTTACAAATAATGCCAAAAATCTGTTCAGCCCAGTCTAATTATTTCAAAGACTAAAATCTGTTTCTCAGAAATGTCTTCTTTCCACAGTCTGAACTCCTTAACGCACTAAGAAATTATGTTTATTCAACTTCTCTATGGATTTACATTCCTAGTGCCCTGAGACTAGGTAAAGTATCTGCTTTTTCATGTAGGCATTTTTTCAATGTATGCAAAAACCTTAAGGCTGCTATTTGTGTGAAAGAGAGAGCTTCCTGGGGGAACAGCCTGGCAGAAGTGCCACAGCTAGCGTGGCCAAATTGCTGATATTTGTGGCGTCCATCAGGAGAGGAACCAGCAACTTTTGAAGCAGACCGGGATTTTCACAGGTGGGCCCTCTGGCTTTTGTGTGTAAGGGGCTAGGACCAAGCTGCCAGCCCAGTGACACATCTAGGTGATGATACTGGGGTGAAAAGGGTTGGTCATAAGTCAACTTCTAGTGCATCTTCTGTGTTGTGATGGGCCTAGTGTCGGAACCCATGCCCTTTGGTTGTCCTCCCCATGGCAGTCAAACCTGGGGGGAGCTTTCTGCCTGGGTAGACTGGCAGCTGTGCTGGTGCTGGCTGGTCAGTATTTTTGGAAACACCGACCTTGTGAGGGCGTTTGGCATTGCAGCTGAGCAAGAGACAGCTGCTGCAGATTTTGTCAGGGATGACATCAATTTATGCCATGAGAGACCCGGTGACGTCTGGGGTCTGGATGTGATGTAAGGAAAGCACTGTGAGCGTAGTGGTGGTAGTACCGGTCCCTAAAATGGCTGGTCCCTAAGGGACTGAATGTAAGCTTGCAAAAGAAGAGTAGCATGTGGTAGAGATTCTGCCATGTATTTTGTATAAAAAATATTAGATAAGGACTATTATTCTGTGCTACAGAGGTAAAGAAAATGAAAAGAGGAAAATAGCTCTGCACCTGGCCAAGACCTTGAAAAGGACAGACTTTTCGGAATAATTTTCAGAAAACAATTCCAAACTCCCTGTTGCAAAGCCTCCTACACAGCCTTTGCAAACAACCGCTCAGAGGAGACCTTTAAACAAAGGAGAGCAATATCATGGCAACATTTTGTGAGATCAATATTGCAGATAAATGCTACACATTCATAAGTATGTATCAGCCAAAATAAGTTACTAATGAAGCTTCTTTCTTGTGCATTGAAATGAGAAGTGAACAGGGGTTAAAAAAAAAAAAGTAGAAAATATTAATTCTTCAGTGAGAGACAACATGTTGTACACGTGTCATACAAATGCGGTTTGAAAGCATGTGTATATATATATATATAAAAATATATTTTACATAAACAGTGCATATATTATATAAATGTCATTAGGTTATAAATATTACCTAAAATAAGTTCATATCAATTTCTATTTCGTGTGTCTGTGTGCATGTGTAATACCAAATCTATATTATTAGATTCTTGGTGATTTCTACATGCTTCAGCAAGTTGATAGAGGAAGTTGATAAGACAACGAAAGACTCAGCCTGGTATTTGGGTTCAGGTCTTGTTTTGTCTTAGGCCTCCTACATCTTTGTAGGTGAGGGTCTCTATGCCCCATCTGCAACACATCTCACAAAGAATTTGGGAGGATAAATAATTTAAAGAATGAAAAGCTCAAATCCGTAGTGGGCAAGGCCAGCCAAGTATCTCAGGTGAGCAAAAATAATGGACTTTTTTTCTCAAGGATTCCTTTGTAGGATTTCTTGCTCTATGCTTCCTGGCCTTCGGAAGTGTCTTTTGCTGATTATTGACATTTGGGATATTACATGATCTTAGCATGGGGTTTGGAAGTCCATGTGAAGCAATAGGTCTGTCATGGATGCTGACTGAGGAAATAGGAAGTTGTATTCATGGTTTTGCATTGGTTTTCATCCAGGTTTGTAACTGTGAAATGCAATAGACTTAAAAAATATGTTGGGCCTTGTTGGCATGTTCTGACAGCAGCACCACAGGGCACTGCAGACATCTAACAAGGAACAGATTTGCAGAAACACAGAATAGCTGGGGCTGGCAGGGAGCTCTGGAGGCCACCTGCTCCAAGCCCTGCCCAAGAAGGGCCACCCAGAGTAGGCTGCCCAGGGCCGTGCCCAGGCGGCTTCAGGAGATCCCCAAGGAGGAGCCCCCACAGCTCTCTGGGCAGCCTGTGCCAGGGCTCAGTAGTTTCCAAAGGCTGGATTCCTTGTGCCACCAGGGAGAGGAGGCAGGGAGCCCAGGATACCACTTCCCACCACTGTGCTTTTGGCAGGGGCCAGTCTGCGTGGTGCCTGCCCTCGGGAGCAGCAGCTTGGTCCCCACCATCTTGGTCCCCCACAAGTGCTGCAGTTTGCGTTGCCACATCATCAGCAGCTCACTGAAGGGATTGGAGCAGAAAAGAAGATACATCAAGAAGAGACAAATGCATTTGTGTGCATTGCATTTGCAGTCCCTGGGAAGTGTCTGGCAAGGCCTCTCAGGCTGTGGTGTGAGCAGACCCCCAGCAAGGCCAGACCCACGCTGCCTCTGCTCAGGGCCTGCAGCAAATCAACGCCTTCACCGCTGAGGCTCTTCCACATACTTTGCCTGGTTAACAACTCAAAACCAACCCAGATTAGGTTTGGGAGTTTTGGGGAGGACCAGGGAGTTTTGCTGTGGACCAAAAAGAGACCAGGTTTTTATTTGTTTCTTGCTTCTTTCTATGCAAGCTCCCTATTTCTGCCCCTTCCTTGCTTGGCTTAGTATGCCACGCTTACATGGCCAGCTCCTGCTGCCCAAAATGCTGAAAGTGTCTTTAATGTTGTTGTCTGTCCTTGTTAATTGGACCAAAGGACAGAAAGCTCTTCCTCAGTTGGCTGTGTCATAGAAAAAATGCTAGCAACTTAAAACTAAATAAATAAATAAAAATAAAGTGATGCTAAGCTTGTTACAAGATATTCTCTTGTTGAATATTCCCAATGTTTTCCTTTTGGGTTGAACTAGTAAGAGCAGCCAATTGGAGACATGGCCTAGTGTTGTTAGTTTGAAGCACAGGATCACTCCTGTAAAAAAATGATCTTGTATTTGCTCCAGACTATGTTTCTAGCAGGATCAGCAGGAAAGGAGGCATCGTGACACTTTTGGTGTAAAGCTCTCCATGTGTCTGCTACGTGACACTGTGTGCCATAATTGATGGAAACCAGCATGATGGACAAGATGGTGGCCTCCCCAGAGCTGAACTGCAGCTAAACCCTAGGGAAAATCTCCGTTCTGGCTCCTAGACAGAAACCCACCCACTAGTTTTCTTTGGAAAGAACAAGAATTCAAACGTTGGTTTGGCCTGAAAATTGTTCTGACTACCCTAAAGGCAACAGGAAGGTGATTCTGCAAAGCCACAAGAAGAAAGTATTTTAATTCACAGATCATTTCCCTGATTTAAAATGTTAATTTTTATCTAACATTTTCCTTATTCCAAAACCACATTGAGTTTCAAGTTGCATTTCCTCTGAAACCAGAAAGCGATCGTACTGAAATGCAGTAAGAGGAACTAAAAATACATTTTAATATTTTTCCTTTTTGTGCCTTTCCCTGCCTCCCCAGATGTCTGAGGAGCAAAACAGGATGCTACTGTTGCAAGAATTTTGGGGGGAGAAGCAAATGGTGCAAGACGCCATCAGGGAGTCAGTACATTTGGCATAGGCAGGGTATTTCAGAAGAACTTCCTAGCTAGGGCTGCACGCAGATGGGATGTGGCTCTGGTGAAAAAGTTGGCAGGTGCCTCTGTATTTAACCGAGCTAACCGAACAGGGAACAGATAGAGCCCTCTAACTGTGCTTAGTCTGTGCAGTTCCTTATCTTGCACCAAGCAGATTGAAAAACCCTGAAGAAAATACATGCCCATGGTCCGTGTTACATGGATTTCGCTAGGGATTCTTTGCTAGGGAAGCTGTCGAGAGACTAAGCGATGGCTTCACAAGCTGCTTGTCAGGAAGGATAACTCGGGGGTAATCTGTATCTGAGATTTTGCCTCCGTGTCACCAGCAATAAGATAATATCCATCTGTCCCTGTAGGATCTGCTCCTAAGGAAAGGAGAGGAAAGCAAGTTTCTCTTTAGCTCAAGAACAGCAGAAATGCCATTACGTATCCAGAAGTACGCACACAAGGCTTACAAGACCTGCTAATATTCTGATGTGAAATGTTCCTACATCTTGCAGTGTCACACCAGTATGTGCAGGGGAGGCTCAAGGCACCACCACCTCACCATCTTAGCACTGGCCCATGCTATGCAAAGTCGCGTGTGGCTGCGGATTGTTCAGAGCAGGAGACAGGGGCCTGCTATCAGCAGGATCCAGTCACTGCCCCGTAATGCATTTTTATTAGCTTATAATGAAATGTGAGGAATTAATCACCACTCAATTACATTTTTAAGTAGACTGCTGTATTTTAACGGGTGTGTGCATGTTTGCCTGCTTTTAATTATCCGGTGAATGCAAAGTTAGGGTGCTACGACCTAAGAATCCAGCTTGGCCCACCTGTGAGCACGTCCCCTGCACAGAGGTGGGCTGAGACGGCAAACAAAGCAGAGCAGGAGGACAAGGACACGCTCCCAGCTGGCAAACACAAAGAGCCATAAGACGGGATATGCAGCTGAGCCTTGTTCTCCCTCCTTGCTTTTTGCTCCCAGGTCTCTCTCAGGTGCCTCACTCATTCCCATTGAGCGCCCACCAAGGTCCTTCTTTTGTGTTGGGATGGGTGATACCGGGCTTCATCTCAGGTTTATCTCAGGGTTCTCTCTCTCTTTTTTTTCTTTTTTTCTTTTTTTTTTTTTCTAATCTGTATCTGTAGTACTGGATATCCCAGTTTGTTTTGGCCTTGCCTACCGGGAATGTCAAATAAGGATAAAATTAAACTGTGGGTAGACAAAACATAATGATGTTTCTACAGTGAAATATGATACATATTAAAATCAACTCATTCATTAGTGCTCGCATTGTGAACTTATTAAATGCTCTCAGTTAACATAAATCTTTTAAGAATTCCTACTTTAATGTCTAGTGCTGCAAACAGCTGCTTTCTGTTTACAAAATAAATGGAGTCTTTCACAGTATAAAAAAAAAATGAGATAAGAATTTTTATTTCTTTCCAACATAGTCCATGAAAAATAGTCCTTTGGTGCCTTCCATACACACACACCACTAACTGCGTTTGCTGTAGGGCAGCCTTGCGCAAACATTGTCTTAACGTACAGTATCATGCTTTTTCACTTCTGTATGTTAATTTATTATGATGACTTCCCAAGAAGTCGAATAGTATTTTTAAAATCTCTTTTAATTCTTAACTCATACTGAGATTCCTCTGCAGTGCTGAGGTCTGCACCTAGCACTTGACCAGTGAAAAACGCTCAGGCAAAAACAATATTGAAATAAGGAATGAAAGCACACCGGTGAACTTCACAAAGAAGCAAAGGGTCATCATTTCATGCAAGGGATTATGTAGATGTAGGTAAAACACACAAATGGTTCCCAAGCAAGGGTCTGCTCAAAACAGCTGGCAGATTTAATCACAGTTTGAACAGACTGCAGATTGTCCATTGCGGTCATGTCAACAGAGGTCTGCTGTGTGGAAATGGGAGAGTGTGAACATCCCATCTCAGAAGGTCCTTCCACGGCCCCCAAATCCTCTGCTTTTCCTTTGGCTGTAGCAGATATCCCAAGCACTTAGGGTAAGGCACCCCAAACAGACACATGCACATTTCTGTGAGGTCCTTTCCTTAAACACTGATTACCGCATCTGCTCAGACTCCTCTTACCCACCCTCTCCTTTACCACTTTTTGAGGAGCCAGCATGATTATCGCTTAGGTTGCTCTCCCTTCTCCATCTCACAGCCTATAAAGGTGCACCTTTCCCCTCTTCAGGTTCAGTTCTGCTCCCTGGGTCACTTCTGAATTTGCCCAGAAACACACAATCTTTAAAAACAGTCAAATTAGAAAGACGAATTGCTTCTGCTCTTCAGGTGAAAAAAAAAAAAAATAATAATCAAATGGGCAGCAACGTAGAGCAGAAGAGCAAGAAAGGGAATGTGACAGGGAACATGATGCAATCCAGAAGGCAAGATCGCTCAAGGGCTTCTGCTGGGTCACCATAAAGGTGCACGTGGAAAGATGACTGGTCCTTTACGTGTACTGACACAAAATAAATCACGAGAAAGGCAAAAAGCCATAACCAACTGCACTGAGCTGGAAGATTTTTGCAGTTTCTTATTCATTATTATAAAAGATATGTGGTTGTTTTCCTAAAAACAGGAAAACATACACTGGAATTACTACAAAGCACTCTCAATTACTTGAGTATAAATAAAGGAAAATTATGGTCTACGTTTTATTGCAAATGCATCATACCTTGTGCTAAATTTTGTAATTACTTTGCTGTTATATCAAGTAAGTAGGATTTTGGAAGCACGAATGAGGGAAGGTCTCATCCATTGTGACAAATTAAACCACCATAAGCAAATATTGTGGAATCAAAAAAGTGTATTTATACCACACATAAAATTGAGCTAGTCTGCCTTTTATGATGGCAGCCAAATAAAAGTATAAATAAGTGTAAAATTGTTTAGAAGATGGGGTAATAATTCCTGATTACACGATAGTTAGGCTGTTTATGTCTAAAGTACAGTTCCACAAGGTCTTAAGCCATGCTTTATAGCAGCTTTTGATTGATCTTGGTACTGTAAAACGTGATGGTTTCTAAGTTACCAAACACTGTTTTTAAAGATGTTAAGATGTTAACTTCCATATATTTTTATTTGGGGAAGAAACTTTTTTTTTTTTTTTTTAACCCCAGCACTGTGGACATTATAACAATTTATTTCACAGTGATCCTGGAGTCACTTCTCCGCTAATGGTAACTGAATTAAGAGCATCAAGGCAAAACATTTTTCACTCACAACCTCCCCTCAGACAAATAGATCAATAATCCAGAGATATTCGGCTTTATCGTAACTCCCCATGTAAAGTAACTACTTTATGCTTGATGTAAGAATAAGATGACTAATCCTGACTTTTGTACAAAGCAGATGTTTGCTAAACCCAGCTTCAACTTGCTGCCAATGAAAATATGATCTGGAAAGGTCTGTGATTTTTTTTTAGGACAATTCATTACAGGGATTAGGCACCTCCAGAAGCAATACATTATCGACTCCTGATTTGGAAGAGTTAATTCACTGTGCTGCCAACTGACGTGAAATGAAGGAATTGCAGGGAAAGGAAGTTTCAGCTTTGATATGAAAAAATGAGCAGAATGAAACTGGGACATCAAAAGGGAGCTTTTTATAGAAAACACACTATAAAGCTGAAATTCTGCTCCAGTCACCCTGTTCACTCCCAGCAGAAATATTAACTGATGACAAGGTTTGTGTGCTTCTTGGTCCCTTCTTACAACAGGGTAAACTCAGACTAAGCTACCTGCTTCCACATCATCAAAACTATGTACAATGCTGTTCTTGACCCTTGACATTCGCTTTCCTTCTAGTGAATCCTCGACATGTATCTTTAAACAAAGGAATATCAATATCCTAAAGACACCAAATTAATAAACAGAATGTAGTTTTGTTTGGGACAGTGCCTTAGTCAGTGGGCTACTGCTTCTTCCTGTAGGTAGAGGAGTAAAATCAGCCTCCAGAGAACTCTTTCCTGTAGATTCGGATTTCGAGAGATTCAAAATCTTGTAGGCAGCCTTTCCATATGTGCAAACTTGAAGCTGAACTCAAATGGATGGCAGAACTGAAAAGCAAGACTGACACAGTAAATCAAAATAATGTATGGCAATTTAAGTATCTTGGAAAATTTGCTCTTTCTGATTTATTCCAAAATAAATGCATGACTTATTTATAATCTTCATTTTCATGTAGCATAGAATACTTTGGTATTGCTTTGTCAAATGAAAGTCAGAGGATTTTACCTATTATAGGGTTAAATTTTGGAGTCCCTTGCATGCATGTATATGCAGTTTCAACTTCCTGGATGCAGTAGAATTTACATGTTGAAAACCTATTTTGTTAGTTATCCTACCACATCTAACCAATACAGAATTAATCACCAATTTTTCCATGCCTTTTCCTATCTTGTTTTAAATATTCAAAGCAATGACTTATGCTGCTGGATAGGTATCAGAACCCAAGTGTTTGCTAATATTTAGCTTCAATTTTAGTGTCAATAAAAACAAGAAGTTTTTATACTTTTAAATTTGATCAACTTTCTTTAGTTTTATTTAATAAATTGAACTGTAGTTCAGATTGCATAACAATCCTGAATATTCAAACCTGTTTTAGAAGAACACACAAGCATCTGTTAAATTTAGGGGCTGGCATAACCAGGAAGAACAATAAACATGGCCAATATTCCCCCTTTTTTTTTTTGGTGACAATTATCATCTCTGAAGCTGTAAACACATAAAGCTTGGAATCCCAGCCTTAGGAAGCTTTAAAACTGTACTCTACTGAAGACACTGTTAATCAAACAGGTTTTTTTGTTGTTGTTGTTGTTTTTATTCTGTTTTGTTTTGTTTTACTTCTTGCTCTTTAAATTATAACTTTTAATCTCCATGCCAATTTTCTGCTCTTTCATAAATCCTCTTAATATTTCTTCTGCTATTGAGATGGAACTAAAATTAGGGTTTCAAATGTGCTTGCAAAAGTCTTGTGAAAAGGAGATAATGCATACCTGGTCTCTTAGGCAGCATCTCTGCTTTTCAAAACTGTGTTGGTCTTTCGCTCTGTACACTTGCTTGACACTGCTCCTAGGTTTCATTCAGCGTTTTGTCTCTCCGCTGGAACAGCTTTGTTCTCCATCACATTGCCTTAGCAGCATGAGGTCGCACCTGGCCAACACTACTGTCATTTGTTGTTTTCAGTCCTGCGTTTACTTTATTGCATTCCTCTCTGGTGTCTGCATATTACAATACAAGCTCATTGATAATAATCAGCTTCCTTCCTTCTTTTCTACATGACTTCACGACTTCCCAAGACAACAGATAGGACAAACCCGTGCTCCACATCCCCCAGTGCTCCTCCCAGCCTGAGGCATCCACCATCACCTTGTGCTTCAGGCAACGCCGTCACTGCTGGCAACCGGAGCTGATCAATGCAGAACTGACTGAGGCGTTGCCAAATGTTCCACCCGGTTATATTTTATTTGCCATGTTTGCTTCATTGACTAATCCCGTGATTCTCTGTTCAGTACTGAGCTTTACTGAGGATAGGCTTACAGGTTTACTGAGTTTGTTCAATCATTTTTTCTCCTTTTGAAATAATTGCTAAATTAGCAATGAAAGCATGCAGAGCTGGGGATTCAAAACTGCATGCAAAACTATTTATCAATTAAACTTAATATGCATGACCTAAAAAAAGTCCACAAGAAGAAACTAGGAAGACAATCAGACTTAAAAACAGCAGCAAAAAAAATCTCAGCTACAAAAAGAACTTAGAAAAGTAATTGAGGGTTCTGGACATCTATTGTAAGGAGAAACACCAAGGAGCGTGTCAATGCAATAGGAAGAACAATAAAGAAGTTATTAAAATTCTTGAAATAAAGAATTTCCAGGAGCATCAGAATCTGGAGTCTAGCCTTCACCCTACAGCATCTGTGTTTTATCACTTAGTTGAGATAGCAGAAAGAACTTTTTTAATTAAATAAGCTGTACACATTTGGAGCCATTATTAGTTTATGTTTCGCTGAAAGTAACAAGACAGATTGGAACTGAAGAAAGAAAATTCAGGATGTAAAGTTCAGATATTTGCATGACTACTTTGACTCACAGGAACATCAGGGAAATAAAAGCAGCTTTTTTTTTTTCCCCAGTTGCCACACCAGGAAGCTACTCACCTTTTACAGAGCTTTTTTTTTGTTGTTTGTTTTTGTTTGGTCTTTTTTTTTTTTTTTTTTTTTGTCTTTTTCTTTTTCTGATTTGGTATTTATTGATTTCACAAAAGTAGACAAGGTGTAAAAAATTACAAGATGCATGAGCAGAGATCTGAGACTATTTTACTAGATGTAGTAGCAAAAGAACAAAAAATAATTTTATATACCAAAAGCATTTAATATATTAGCAGGCCTGACAACAACAGAAAAAAAAAAAAAAAAAAAAAAAAAAAAAGAATCTACATCTTTGACAAAGTAATAATAAAAATGCTTGAGGGTCTTAAATTATTTTCATGCGCTGTATCTTATGATGAACGCTTGGCCTGTTGATGATCTTCAACTCTACTTGAAAGCCTGTGCACTGCAATGCTTACTTAAATAGCCATTCATCTGGATATAAACTACATCTAGCTCATTTCTAGTTTTCTTCCTATATCCTGCTCAGCCTTTTATAATTTAAACAGGATTTTTAGTGTCTTCCAGTTGCATTTATATCGGAAAACTGTGATGATGTGCCTTTACATCTTCTCCACAAGACTCAGCTCGTTTGTTTGGTTTTCGTGAAATAAAACACCTTAGCAGCACTGCATTTTGAGTTTTCAGTTCTTCTCATATTGAATTTAAATATCTTGTGGTTGTTGACTCACAGCTTGGAATCTATGCTAAGCGAACAATAACTGACACTGTTTATCTTAGTGGCTATCACAAGATTAATCCTTTTTTTTTTTTTTTTTTTTTTTTTTGTTCCTTTTTCTGCAGACCTCTTCAGGCAGATCAGCAAGCTGATCCTCCTTCTTACGTGGCCACGATTGCTAGGCCAGCATGAAAGATGCAACGAGAAATAGTGCCACCGGTGGAAGCAAGAACATGCCTTCCTCTTTTGGCAACAGCAGAGTTTTAGATCAGCTTCAGCAGGCAGCAGCTCCCCTGTCCTCTGGCAGCTGATCCCTGATCCGCTGAAGTTAATGGAAAATGTTTCACTGATTTAAATACAACCACAATCCGTCTCTGGTCCAAACACAATTAATATGGGAGAAATATTGCAAACAGATGAAAGATAAATGCACAAAACACCGCATAAGCTTCAACGTATCACTTTGGTGCAAAGACAAGTAAAATACTTAACCTCTCAGTATACCTATTTAGAAAAAAGCAACGGTAACATCTGAATTTGGGAAGTTCCATGTGTGTGCAGACACTACATCTAGCTGAGCTGGGATATAGCAATTCAACCTTGTTTAATCATTTTATTTTCATTGTATGGATACAGAGTACTTCCAAATAACTGGTTTCTGTACATCGCATTACATTTTATCATGTCACAAATGTGCACTCCCCAAATATTTTTGTTTACAAGTTGCCACATGGATAAGCCAACTGTCATGTTGTTTAGATACTAATTTCTGGCATGTGCTTCGTCAGACATAAAAATCTGATTTATGAAATGTGAGACTGCAACTTGTCAGGTTTTCTTCAGTACATACAAAAATAACTGACTGCAAATAAATCGTGAGTACATCCACAATACATTTCAAAAAGCTTAAACTACGCATTTTTAAAATTGGTTATGATTTTGTGAAAAAATGACATTTTTTTTTAGTTGAGATGGGCTCAAATTACTTAGGATTATAATTTGTACTGAACATTTTAATATGCTGGATGCTATATTGACAAAAAAGGATTGATAATGTAAGTCTGACGCTGTAAGATTGTGAATGTAAAACACTAATGAGGAGATAGAGAGAGGAAGGCTAAGGGCTATGGCTCTTCAGTCTGGTAACTCAGATACCATATACACATCTTGTCAACTCAGATGAAGTATTTTAAAACATTTTAGTATGGACTAGAGACCATAAGTTGTCCTCAGCTGACCCTGGTGTAGCTATGCTGATTTGTATTAGAAATGGTAGATTTGCTTTTTAAAAAATACAAAACCATTTTTATTCCTTATGGAGTAACTGTAAACCCCTTTAAGTATTTTTCCAAGTTAAAAGTTTCCATGAAAAAATACCAAAACTTTTTTTTTTTTCTTTACTCCTTTTCTCCTAATTTCTCCTACCCTTTCCTTTCTTCCTTTGACCATCAGTCTTTGATTTCCCCCCTCTGTTTTGCCTTAGAAAAAGAAGAAATAGAGAAGAATGTATAAAGAGGATGAATCTGGTACGTTTTTCATTTTTTTAGTCCCACTGAAGATAAATGAGAACAATAAGACAAGGAAGTTCCATAATAATTTGTCAGGTTACCTTTCCACTAAAAATGACAAAAGAGTAACAGGTCGATGTAGGTGTGGTAAGGTGTAACACTCTAAGCTCATGCCTTACACATTTTGCTTTGTAATTTCTAACAAGTGACTCAGGACACACGAAGCTCAGAGTAAATTTCATCAACTGAATCTAATGGCTCGGCTTATCTGAAAAGGGAAAGCATCTCACGCACCAGGAAGAGCACTGAAAAAATAAAGATTTTGGTAGAAGCAGATTAATGGATCATTGCTGCTGGCATTAACCACCAAGGGAAAGCTGAGTTCCAGTGAGACTTGGTTGACTCATGGGACAGGGGCAGAGCTAAGAGCCTGAAAGCTGAGCCCGCCAACGTTACAAGCACCTCTCTTTAAATGCGGAATAATCTTTAAAGTTGCAAGCCTTCCTGTGTGGCCCAGTCTTGCTTATTCTTGCAAAATCAAAGCTTTTATCATCATCATTGCCAGCAGTAGCAACAATTACAGCAACAAATTTGCTAATTGTTAATGACATGATAAGAAGCATACAAAAAAAATTATTTACAGGAAGCCATAATTATTACTTAATTTTTACCTATAAATCACCGTGGGACACAAATTATGTCAGATTAAAAGTAGGCACACCATGTAGCCTCAGACTGATACCATCTAACAGCAATATGCAAGCTGACACAACCTGGGCATTAGTCCTCTGAGAGCACTTTGGAAATCGTTACTATTGTCATCACACATAATGCTCAGGCACTTCTTTACAGGAACAGGCTACTTTTTAACACAAAGAAAAATGAAAAAACGTCAGTGAAGCAAAACTGGGAGATATAAAACCAACAGCTGTGAAAGCTCTCCAGAGCAGTCATTGCACCATGCCAGGAAACACCTCTGCCCAAAAACACTGCAGTTTTTCCAGGCATAGCAAAACAGTACTCAGAGCCGGTCTAGCTTTGAACAATTATTCCAAAAACACAAAACAGAACAAAAAGCACCTGGTGTATGACCCTTTATGTCCCAGGAGGCTCTTCTGTATGGAGCCTGGTTCTGAGCACTCCTTTCCTTTTCTCTTTCCATTGCATCCTTCAGTGTGAAGCTCCTTATGCTTCTGAAGTGCATTTGAACATGCTGTTGTTTGCACGTACAAATCCTTCTTCTTCTTTGATGATTTCTGGCATTTCTTTTTCTGCGTTTCTCTCAGAAAAGAATGACCCACGTTCTGAAGCCAACTACTTCCCCTGCAAAAATGCCAAATAACTTTTCTAGTATCCAGTAGGGTATTTCACTGCAGTAAGTGTATTATTTTCCCAATAAATTACTCTGGAAGTTATCATTTCTCTCCCTGAAAGATATAACTGTTACTGACAGATTATCTGACAGCCTAGATGTCAAAATATTTTTCTTCTTTGCAAGTGTGTACTTGCAAATGTTAGAACTGACTGTCAGGATTTTGAGCTTGGATGAAGTTTGCTTGATTTCAGAAAATGAACATTTTTTTATTATATTCAGTTGCTTCATCATTGAAGATTAAATTGAAATAAAGCAAAAACAAAAACAACAAAACCAGGAAAAACACATAGACTTTAGCTGCCCTTTTCTAGACCAAGCCCCTTTTCACTGAAAAGTAAGACTTCCCATGGATAGGACTGAAGAACAGTGGACCATCGACAGGTCCAGTATCAGAAAAGCATCTGTTCTGGAAAGATGATGCAATTTCTCCCTCTGCTTAGAAGAATGGCAGGATACGCTTTGCATCACTTTTGCAGTGCGAAGCCCTGAAAAACTTCATACTAGTGCATACTTGTGTAGCACACACATTTCCATCCCAAATAAATGATAAATTTCATGTAGAGATCCCAGGGCTGAATGGACAACTAGAGCTGTGCAGTCATTCCCATTAGAAGGCTGTGGAAGAAGGCTGAGGAAGGACAAAAGAACGAGTGCCAATTGCGAGCAGGAGAATAGGTTCAACTGAAAGGGGTTTTCAATGCAGGTATCTATATGTAAAATAAACAACAATACCTTTAGGCATCAGTCTGGGATACAGGCTAGCAAATTATCTCTATTCCTCCCATTTCTCACACATAAGGGAAAGAAAGACTCACCCAGTAAGCCATTGGAGAACTATTCTATTCGGGCTTTAACCACAAAAAGAGTTGTTATTTTGTGTATGAATTGTGCCCCGGACTATCAGGCTGCTATCACAAGAGAAAAACAAAAATGTTTTGTATGAAAGCAAAAGACAGTGCCGATACCAAGACTTTCAGAAACTTCTTGTATAGTGCCAGCCCTTTCTCCCCCTACATTAACTGCTAATTTCTATCTTTTCCTCGGGAATTTGAGGATGTGCTACAGCAGTGGTACCCAAACTTTCTGCTAGAGCAAAGCCCATGGCTCAGCTTTGTGGTGTAATAACTTGCTTCATCGATGTTTGCAGAAGTTGGCCTGCACAAATGCAACATGTTTGACAGGCTTAAACTTTTGAACCTCTGTTGTGTAGCAAGACGAGGAAAATGAGGAGAGACAATGATCAGAGCAGATTACTACCTCAAGAGCTATTCATTCAGCCTGTTATTATTCCCCGACTGTATCTCAAAAAAACCAGGGTGGCTGGGAGTAGGCCAAATGAATTGTTCTGGTAGGTCTCAATCTCCTCCTGAGGAGAAAGTAATAGATTTCCCTGAAAAGAAGTCATGAAGAAATGTAACAGGAAGCCTTTAATGATTGGCTTAAGAGATAAAACATTGCTGGGTATCTCTTTGCAACCACATATCTTTTGTAATTGTTGGACTCTGTCCTAATTAGCTTTGATATATCAGAGGATTACTTTGTGAGCTGTTTAGTTAAAACATGTTGTTCTGTTCTACTTCCTTTCAGATGTTCTACGGATAATATCATTAGGCTCACCTTTTTGTTCATTCAGTACACTGCTTCTACGCTAGCAGAACACACACCCACCCTCTGAATTTGATTTAGTCTCTGAACAAGCCATCCAACTTTAAAGACGAGATTTATCTCATTCTATTTTAGTGCTTGTACATCCACTGATTACCCCAAAGTTGTTTCTGATTCATTACAGAATGGATATACATGTATTTGATCTGCATCACTCTTTTCTTTTAACACTTTTCGAATCTCAAGAATTTTCTGTAAATTCTCTAACTATGAATATATTCTAATCTTTCCAAATTCCATACCTGCTCTAACAATAAAATCCAAAATGCTAATCTTTTCACCTTGAATCTCTTGGTTGTCTGGGATCAGTATCAAGATCCAAAATGCTCGATGTCATAACAACCATGGCAAGAAGTTCCTTATAGCATCCTACAGCTTAGATTAAGCAAAACTTTGCTGAAATTGGAGGATGCAGTTATACCACACATTGAGGACAAAGGTGAAAAGCAGTTGTACGTTTTGGGGTAACTGATACAAAACCTATGACACCTCTCCTATGAAGAAAGCTGAGAGAGCTGGGGCTGTTTGGCCTGTAGAAGAGAAGGCTCTGGGGTGACCTCATTGCAACCTTTCAGTACCTAAAGGGGGCTTGTAAAAAAGATGGAGAGCAACATTTTGCTCAGTCAGATTATGACAGGACAAGGAGGAATGGTCTTAAACTAAAAGAGGGGAGATTTAGATTTGATGTTAGGAGGAAATTCTTCACTGTGAGGGTGGTGAGGCACTGGGACAGGCTGCCCAGAGAAGCTGTAGATGCCCCATCTCTGGAGGGGCTCAAGGCCAGGCTGGATGGGGCTTTGGGCAGCCTGGGCTGGTGGGAGGTGTCCCTGCCCATGGCAGGGGCGTGGAATTGGATGATCTTGAAGGTCCCTTCCAACCTGAGCCATTTTATTATTCTGTGATCTATGACACAAATCATAGCTCACACAACAAACCAGATGATGACTGCAGAGGAATTTTGCCGGGGCCTAGAGCCTTATGACATTACCCAACATAAGGAGTTGGTTATTCTTTAGGTGTGTCTATCTTTGAGCTGGAGATGATGTTACAAAGTTGATGAGACATAAAAGCAATAGGGATTTCTTTCTAGAAAATAACTGGAAAACTCTGAAGAGAAACTGCTCCGCTTTCCTTCTACTTTCCAAAGTTATTCAGTTCTTTCTGCAAAGAAATATGCCTCTGTGCACTCCTGGTAAAGAAATATGTTTGCTTGTGAAGAAACAGCAAGTTTGATAAATTTAATTTACTAAAGGAACCTATCTGCAAGAGCACATAACTGTTTATATCAAAAGAAGTAACAATGTTTTGGAAAAATAATCAGAAATTTCCATAAAGCAGAACTTAGTTTTTCTCTCATATGAGAAGTTAACCAATTTCCACACATTGCAACAAATATGCCTGTACACTTTTATTTCCTCAATATATGCTTGGTTTCATTAAATTTCACTGAGCCAAATCATATATATTTCTCATCAATATAAATTTGGCCAATCTGCAAAGTCTGAAATACTCTCCCTGATGTAATTTTACTAGTTACACTGAAGTCATTAGCTGGCATTATTCTTCCATTTGAAATACCCATAGGCATGATTCTAATTTCGCATACGACAGTTAAGCTTCTAATACAAACAATTACATGTTCCTGGTGAAAAACTTTCTGAATGCTAATGTACAGCAGAAATCATAGCCCATTTATTAAGGCTTCAAAGGAAGTAGACAGTAGTTAAGAGTTTAATTTTTAACCTTTAGCCCTTATGATACTTATTGTATATTTAACGTTAATTTAAACACTTTCCAGAATTGACACCTTAGCTATGACTCCTATGCTTTTGAACAGGCATAATAGAAACATTTCAAAGCTGGTCTTAAAAGGGATTAGTGCAATAACAGTTCTGAATTTAGGAATTAATGTATGTTAGGAGACACAAGTTCTTTCCTAAAACTTTCTGTAAATAATGACATGATTTGTAAAACACAACATGGGGAAAGAAAGTATATAAAAATACGTAATAATTAAAAAAATATATATTAAGGGTTTTCTTTAGAATTGAAAATAGAGTGGTTTATTTTCCTATATAATCTGCCAGTGGCATCATTTGGTAGATGCTGTTTCCTTTTCAGCCTTGCCAGTGGTGCAGATTTGTGCTCGTTTTTGACCATCCCTCATTAGGAAAGAGATGTGTGCACAGGTAACAGCACTCAAAAGTGTTATCTTGAAAAAAGAGCCACTCCTGCTTGTGTGTGGGTTTTGATTCACAGCAACAGCTGCTACATTGGTGCAGGAACAGTACCAAAAGATAAAGATAAAGAGCAATAGAAATTTGTCCAACTCTCCTGGCTTTAAACCAGCAATCTGACAAACTGGCAACCAAATTAACAATTGTTTAGACGTAGTAAGGAGTTGGTAGTAGGTCATTTTTATGGCTCATAAGCTTTTAGAGATTCTTTTTTATTTTATTTTTTAGTAATTTTTAACTTGTTTTTTACTCTTCTGATAGCAATCTCCAGTCAACCTGATAAGATGCAATCACCTGACTGCCTTGTTCATCAGTCAAGCAGCTCCTGAGGCAGTGCTACGAAGAGGCTGGACCTCCTTACAAAAGCATGTCAGCATTCTTTACAGCAGTGGCAGCCAGCAACAATGCAGGATTTATTAACCAGAGAAGTTTTAATTGAATTTGATATAGTACACAATAATACAATCACTGTATTGTCTGCCGTGGCATTTGATTTTGTATTAAAATGATAGTCCTAAATATTTTTCATCATGCTATACAATATTGTATGTGAATAATTATCACAAAAGTTGTCTGAAAATGGCTTTCACCCACCTCTAGAAGTTTTGATCTTTTTTTTTTTTTTTTCTTTTTCCCCACTGAGTTTACTTCAATGACATTGCCTCACTTTCCAGCATGGTTTTATAAACAGACAGCACATACAATGCAGGATGTCTCCCTTATTATGGGCTGAGGTGACAGAAACCAGGAATAACAGAGAATCTGCAAGAAAAACAGTTTTGGGCCCAATTTTCTGATAAAGGAGTTCTGATAAACTTTCAAACTTCACAAGGTTATCTGAGCCATTCCATTAAAAACGTCTCCTGCCAAGTGCTGAGCAGAAGGTCTCTTTAGCTGGTATTCTCTGAGTTGCAGCTGCAGGTCCTCCATGAGGTGGGATTATTCATTAGATATAATCCACTAAATTACTCTTAATTAGTTTTTAGATTATTCAGAATTTAGATTATTCACTGATGGCTGTGCCTGCATTGAGGGAATATGTAATAAAAGCAAGGACCACCATTTATTTAAAAAAAGAATCAATGACATGATTGGTAACAACCATATTTAAATCTTGTAATAAAATATTTATTCTCATTTTTGTACAGGGAACACGTGCAACACAAGCAGGAATGATGCTAATTTATTCAGATTACACCCCTGCCACTTTTACATAGGCTAACCATGAGAAGAAAAAAAGAATGGTATCCACGTACTTTTAAAATTTTGATGTCTTAGTGCTGATTGCACTGGTATTTTATGGTATACAGGCAGCTGGTGAGGCTCTGGTGTAGTAAAGTGGTAAAGCGATGCTTACACATAAGCATAAGAATGCCATTAGAGCTGTGATTTAATTTTTTTAAATTGTGGAAAGAATACTAAAGAAGGACTTTCTTCTCCCTGACACTAGGATGCTACTGGCTAAATGTTGATGGTCCTGTATGAAGTGTAGAAAACGTACTGATTTAAACATAAAAAGGTTTTGGAAAATATTATCCCTTCTTAGAGAAGCAGCCCTCAGTTACCTCTTTCCCCAGAGTCTACTCGCCCATTGAGACCGATGGTAATTTCCTGCTGATCACTTGGCTTTCCCTTCTGGAATTTATATCCTTGGAAAGAAACACTTTCTTCACGAGAGCAAACAACCACAGGGCTCATTTACAGACAAAAAATAATAATAATAATAAAAGACTAGAGAACTGCTCCCAATCTGACTTTAGCAGTGCTGAGTATATTTATACATCCACGTGACTGCAAACATTCAAACAGAAACCAGCTCGTACCTTGAGAAAATTTAAGATGGGAAATTCTCTGAACCGTTCCTAAACTAACAATTTCCTGTCTCGCAGGTTCTCAAGTGAAATGCAGGTGGCAGGTGGGGAAAGCAAGGGAAAATGTATACACAAAGGCAGGGTTACCCTTCGGTTTTATGAGCCTCAAGCTCAGAGCTGAAACAACTTGCCTTTCTCATGCCCTCCTGATGCTCTCAGTGTTGCTGAGGCCTGAGTCGCTCTAAGGGAGTCCTGAAGCGTGTTAAGACAAGGGTGAAAAACACCCTTGTGTTTTTCACCTGTGTCTAACAGGTGTAGGGTGAAGCTTCTGAGCCACCACCGTAACTCCCAACAAGACACACATCATGTCACGGGGTGCCTTCTGCTATTTACACCTTCAGAGGGTTTGTTTGTACAAGACTGCAAGATTTAATATCTGCTATCACTTGTGGAAATTAACGGGTTTTAAAAAGCAGTTGCACAAGCAGGTGTAGTAAAAAGCAAAGACTCAGATAGCACAGCCAACCAAACAGCCTTTCAGATTGGTTACTGGAGATTTTATTGTGTTAGACATCCACGAAAACGTTAGCAAAAAGCAACACACACAGCAGTTGAGGCTTTTTAAGTAAGAATTTCTCAGATACTTTCTGGAAAAAAAATGTCAATAAAGCGCTAAATGAAATCCAGTAAAAGCATGTAACGTCCTCTGCTTTAGAAGAAAAACAAAAGTATCAGGTAATAACGTATCTTGGCTAATATTGCTTTCTGTTCCAGGATCTACAAAAGTAAACAAGATACCCATTCATCATTTGCCTGGTACATGAACAGCTCCTTTTAAATGTTTACACACACAGAAAATTAACTTTATTCCAGAGCTGTTCAAAGGCGCTACTTACTTTATTATTTTTTTTTACTTTCACACTAGAAAACCAGCAGGCTGCATTAGCCTAGCATCTTATATTAAGTCAACATATATTTAAATACCTAGCAATAGAAAAGCAAAGCTTTTTTCTTCTTTTCCTCCTTCACAGCATTTGCCAAGTTCTATAAAGTTACAGGGGAGCTACAACTGGGAATCTGGAAATGAAGACAAGACAATATAAACACAATATTTATTATTAACTTCTCAAAAACTGCATTAAATTCCTGCATGCTTATGAACACAAGAAGATCCCACTGCCTTCATGCTGTTCCTAAGGAGTGGAGATACTTCCCCGTGATCATCTTCGGCCAAACAGGTGACTTTTGGGGAGGTGGAACACCACAGGCAGCCAAATCCAGTTCTTGCTGGGGAAGCAGGCTCTGGCAGTGACCTATGTGCCCTCTGAAACCTCTAAATGAGTTCAGTTTTTCCATACTATTTATTTCTCCAACTATTTGCAGAAATTGCCAGTTATTTTAACAGCGGAGAGCTACAGAGCATGAAAAAGCTCGTAGAGTGGTGGTGGTAGCTGCTCTAAAAGTTGCTGCTTCCACAGGCAGGACGTGAGCAAGCCTACAAGAAACCTAAGTGTCTTCCAGCTAGGGTGCAGAGCATCAGCCCTTCCGCAGAGAAGCTATGGATCCACCCAGCAAAACTGATCTCTATATTTTACGAAACAGCTCAAGATACCGTTACGGTTCTGTATATAAACTCATGCTTTTCCATGTTTAGATTGAATTGTTGGCATGTTGTTTATTCTTTTAAAATGTGGAACAATTTCTACTGCTCCAGGGAAATTTTTTGATTTCTGCTGACAAACTGCATGGTGATGGAAATCACCACGCACCTGAAAACTACACCTTCCTTGGGACTGTGAATTACCTCTTGAGTGCCAGATGAATTCAGGCATTATGCCTTTCAGATACAATGCGGATTTCTAAAATCCAGCAAACCAAGGGGATGAGAGGGCAAGCGATAAAAGTGTCTGCATGACTCAAGCAGTGACATAGTACAATACTAAGCTCTATAAGCAAAGCATTTTGTAATTACTAACCTTTAAACACTTTTCTAAAGAAGCAATATCTTGTGATAATGATGCATTTCCTAGATTAGGAAACTTTTACTCCCATACAATGTTTACTGGAAACCTATTAAAGACCGAGTAAGATATTTCTGCTATTGAAAAAAATCTTTCAGGTATTCTTTACCACTATGTTGATGAAGAGACTGCTCTTAAACGTTTGCTGGTTTCAGTAATTATTTCTGCACATATATTGCTTTTTCTTACAGACAGCAAAAGTTTTTTTTTGGGGTGTGCATTTTTTTTTTTTTGGGGGGGGGAAGGGTTTATATCCACTTCCCCTACTTTCTTAACCACCATCCATTGTCAAAATATAACACGGATCATCACACACCACTCTCATCAGAGCTTGATTGAAGGTTGTACAGGGAACATGCAAATTGCAGACAATTTTTCTTACAAACTTCTAGACAACGAAGCAACTCCTGCTAAAGTACAAACATGAAGTATGGCTGTTTTTTTTTTTTTTTTTTTTTTTTTTTTTTAATTTATTTATTTATTCCTGATTTCAAGAATGTAAATTAATAATTTGAGTCAAACAGTTTGGCCTGACTTTACTTTGGGATAAATGAAGTAAAAAGCAGCTAAGAAAAAAGATACTGAAAAAAACTTCTAATGAATATGGAAGGGTAAGTAAAGAGACTGTCTTCTCCCCTGACTAACCTATTGTCAGGTCATATCAGTTTATGCTGCTTTCCCTCATATGCCCAGTAGTCACATATTTCAGGCAGCTCGACTGAAATCTGGCAAGGTAGCAATAACACAAGTGTTGGATTTATATTTTATAAGACACAAAATGGCATCTTGAGGCTTCTTCTGGTTAGCTTTCTTTCTCTCCTCGCTGTTTTTCACCACGCATACCTTGCCGCACGCATCTCAGATTGCTGCTGTCTTGTCACCGTCCTCCCAGGGAACTGCAAAAAGGAGTTGACTTAGAGCTAGAGGTCCTCTGGGGTCTTACAAGCATAATGTTGACTCCACACCTGTATGACCTTTTTTTTTTCTTTGAAAGCAATGTCAGTAGAGGTCACAGACACATCCTGTGCTGCTTCATATTCCCACACAACATTACAAGGAGGTAGCTGTTACCCTCACTATCCTAGGAGCTGCAAAGAAATGCAAAAAGCAGGGATGAAAAGCCAACTTGAACCTGTACAATGCACTTTGTAAAGCCACTGAAGCATTGCACAGAACCTCTTTGCCCTTCTGGAGAGCAAGAGCCCTTCAGACACAGAAAATGAAACCAGATTTATCCAGCAAAGAACATGGTTTTGAGAAAGCGAGTCAGTGATGGCTGCTCTGTCCAGGAAGAACCTCAAGACCATGTCAAAGGAAAACAGGGAGAGCAGTTCCTCCATTCTCCATCAGGCAGAACTGACGCTTTGTCTCATCCCAGATGTCCTTGAGGCAGGACAAAAAGAGATCAGGCCTCAGCACTTGCAGCAAGGAGCTTTGTGCATTGCTAGAAGGAGCAATCCTGACACTGGACAGCATTTGCAGTAGCAAACAAGCCCCTGGTCAAGAGTTTCTCTCAACAGTTACAATGAATTTCTGTGGCGAACATTTGTCAGACTACTGGACTGTTGCTTGTGAAAAAATCCTGTTAGGATCGGCACCATCTGCCAACAGCTCTTCCTTTAGTTGACTATAGCAAGGTAAGCACTTGACTGCTGGAATTGATGGAAATGAACAGTAATGATTAGAAAACGAAAAAGTAGATCGGGAGGAGGTCACCCTTCCCCTGTTCCATGTTGTACAAAATTATTTCCTGAGACTGAGTTCCTACCTGTGTGCTTGTCCTATTTACCAGCGAACCTGGATGTCCGAGATAGCAGAACTACTCTTGACACCAAGCGAGATGGCAGCTCAAATCCCAGTGCTGATGCTAAATCCTTCTTCCCTATCAACCTCTGCACATTGATTTTAAGAGCCGCCTTTCAGCTCAGCAGGACATCCAGCGATGGGTGTTTGGCTTTATGGAGAATTCTAGAATTCAGGCTTGCTGTACCTAATGTTACTTCACAAGCAGTACCAATGAGCATCAAGCTTGCATCTCAATTTCCAGCTGCAGAAAACAAGGCTGCCAAATGCCAACTTGGAACATGGAGCTCCTTGGCAAACTGGCCTGCAGCTGAATGGATTGGACAAGCCTTGAGCATGACAAAGCAACACTGGACACAGCGGAGCAACGCACAAAGAAATTGCGTGGAAGTGTAATGGGGGTGAGGATGCACAGGGAAGCAGGACCCAAAGGGCACTGCTCAGCCCCAGAGGTTTATCCATCCACAAGTCCCACACTGAAGGCAGCAAAGTGGTTCTGAAGACTCACAGATGATCTTGGTATTCAAACAAAACTAAAAATCTAACAAATGAACTAATATTTAATAGATTCAGTAGTCTGCTGAGAAAATATGTGATGGAGGAGCTGTGCAAAACACTGGAGATAGATGTTTGATCATAACTTTATTATATTTTCGCTATTACCTGGATATGGCCCATTCCCAGAAACAAGAGTAACTCATTCTTTATCTGGAGTCCAACCACAAACAAGAGTGCTTTAAACATGATCCCTTGCCTCTTGCACTGACACTCTAACCAACTGGCTACTGGCTATTTTATGAAGCTATGCAACCTTTCTGAACTCAGGTGGCTTTTTGTTCTACCTGCATTTGCATCAGAAAGAATAGCGCACACAGTTTTGCTTTTGGGGTGAGCACAGACATATTGATTCGAGTCTTTTGCGCTATTCAAGACTTTGTCTTGACCGGATCTTCAGGCAGTACGCTGGGAAGTCACGCAAGCCTCAGCACACTTCAGAAAACATCATGAGGAGCCACTCTGAAAACATCACTGAGGTGAACGTTACCTGGTACACCTGTGAGAGGAGAAAAAAAAAACAACAAAAAAAAAACACATGGGTCAGTCTCACGAGTACACGATGATGAAATTAAAAAAAAAAAAATTAAAAACGAGGGGATGGAAGCAGCAGAACATCCTGAATTTTACTGAATATCCTCTGCGCAGCTCGCCCTTAGCCCTCGTTAACCCAATTCCCCAGGGCAGCCGTTGAGCGGCCGGGCCCCTCCTCTGAGGGGAGGGGAGGGGAGGGGAGGGGAGGGAGCCCTCCCCCCCCCCGCCCGGTCACGTGACGGCCGCCGGGCGCCGCTCCACCTGTCACGGAGGCCCGCGGAGGGGCAGCGCGAGCCAGAGCCGCCCCCCCCCCCCTTAGGCCCCGCCCCTCACCGCCCGCGCGCGCTGCACGCCTCGCCACGCGCTCGTCCGTTGGCGGGGCGGCGGCCGACCAACGGCCGACACCCCCCCCGCACACACGCTCCAACCGTCGGTTAACGGCGGTAGGGAACCCCTCCCTCTCGTCGTGCCGTGCAGTGCCACGGGGGGCGGCCGCAGCCGGGCTGAAGCGCCCTTCGTCTCCTCGCTGCCGCCCGCAGGCAGCGCCGTGCCCGCTGCCCGCTCCGGGAAGCCATTATCGGCCGCCTGTGCCAAGGCGGCCACGCCCCGCCAACGGAGCCAAGCGAGAGGGCGGCGCGGCCCCCGCCCATCAGGCGTTACGCGAGGGTCTGGCAGCGATGGCGGGGCTGAGGCCCGCTGCCCCGGCCCGGAGCCCCCGTTACACAACTCCGCCCGCCTCGCTCCCCAAAGCCTCCCCCCACCCTCTCCGCGGCTCCCTCCGCTTTTAAAGGCGCCCTCGTTTGACTGACAGCCCGCCCGCCCTCTCACCATCCACCGATCCCCTTGGTCCCGCCCCCTCCCTCCTCCTCCAACCAATGAGGCGAGGGGGGCGGGCTGCGAAGCGACCGTACCGCGGCGGCGGAGCGCTATGACTGACGTAAGTCAACAAAGGTCACGTGCGGCGCCGCGGAGGCGGCGATTGGCCGCGCGGGGCAGGGGCGGGGCGCGCGGGGGGGGGGTGGAGGAGGCGCACGGCGCTCGGCGGCGGTCACAATTCGCGCAACTTCGCGCCGCGGCCGCACAACTCCGCCGGGGCGGCCCCGTGAGGGCTGGGAGGGAGGGGGGCGAAGCGGCGGCACGGTGCAGCCCCGCTCCCCTTCCCTGCCGCCTCTGCAGGGCGCGGTGGCGGCGATGTAAACACGGCTGGGCCGCTGCCTCCGCCTCCTCCTGGCCTCCAGCGCTGGGGCTCCCTCCCCCTCTCCCTCCTCCCTCCCTCCCTCCCTCCTCCGAGCAGCGGGGCTTCCCCCCGCCTCCCTCCCTCTCCCCTCCCCCTCCCTCCCTCCCCCTCCCTGCCGGCTGTTGTTGTTGTAATAAAAGTTGTGGTGCGTGTGCGTGTGTCGGGCACCCCGCCCCGCCCGGCGCTGGGGGGTGTCGGGGGGCTCGCGAGAGAGGAGGAGGAGGAGGAGGAGGAGGAGGAGGAGGGTGGTGGCGGAGGTGGTGGTGGCGGCGGTGGGGGGGGGGGGGGAGAAGAGAGAGAGAGAGAGAGAGGAGAAGCGCCTGCGATCGGCGGTTTTTAATTACGCTGCGTTTCCATGAAATCGTGCGGAGTGTCGCTCGCCGCCGCCGCCGCCTCCTCTGCTGCTCCTTTCGGTGATGAGGAAAAGAAAATGGCGGCGGGGAAAGCGAGCGGGCAGAGCGAGGAGGACTTCGCCAGCTTGACAGCCGACGAGAGGGAAGCCCTAGCCGGCCTCGACAGGTACCCGCTCCCCACGCCGCCCCGGCCGCCTCCGCGTCCCGGCTCGGACCGCGCTCCCCCCCCACACCCCCACCCCAACCTCAGCCCTCTCCCCTCCGCACCCCGCTCCTCTCCTCTCCTCTCCCTGCCCGTCCCGTGCCCGTGTGTGCGCCCGGCCCCGAGGCCGCGCCGTGCCTTGGCGCTGGGCTGCGGGAGGGAGGGAGAGGAGAGGAGAGAGAGAGAGAGAGAGAAGGGGGGGGTGGGGGGCCCGCGTCTCCGTGTGTCGCTAACGCCTCGCTCCTCTCCTCTCTTCTCCTCTCCTCTCTTCTCCCCTCCCGCAGCCGCCTCTTCGGCTTTCTGAGGCTTCATGAAGATGGCGCCAGAACGAAGGCCTTGCTGTTAAAGGTACGAGCGGGGATGGATGGGGAGGGGAGACCGCCTTGGGGGGGGGGGGGGTGAACGGAGGGGGAGGGGAGGGAGGGAGGGAGGGAGCGGGCCGCTCCCCCGAGTGTGTGCGAGTGAGTGTGCGTGTGAGTGTGCACCGGGCCCGGGCGAGGCTGCGTGTGCGCGGGGCACCGCCACATCCGCAGCCCCCCCCCCCTCCCTCCCTCTCCCCTCACACCGCTCCTCAAGGCGGGGGGGGGGGGGGTTGGGGGAGCCGCGTCCCGGCGGGGCTCGTCCTGCCCCGGGCCGGGCCGGAGAGAGCCGGGGGGGGGGGGGCGCGGGGGCGGCTGGGGAGAGAGGGGAGAGAAGGGGGGGGGGGGGAGGCGGTGAGGGAGAGGGGGGAGGAGGAGGAGGAGGAGGAGGCGGCGGGGGGAGGGCGCGCGCGAGGCGCTGCTGACGTTGGCCTCTCCCCGGAGCCTCCCTCGTGATTTTGGCCCCGCGCGGCGGGGGCCGTTGGCGGCGCGCGCGCTGCCCGCCGGCCGTTGGGCTTTAAAGCATATCTTGGGGGGGGGGGGGGGGGGGGTGGAGAATAATAATAATAATAAAATAATAAAATAAATAAATAAATAAAAAAGCGGTGAGGAGGGGACACCGCGAGTGCGGGGCGGCCGCGGGGACGGTCCCAGCCGCTGCCGGGCGGAGCGGTGCGGTGGGAGAGACGGTGCGGGGTGCTCCGGGGGAGCCGCGTCCCCTGCCTGCCCCCCCCCCCCCCCCCATACACAGCCCTCAGCCCTCCTCCTCCTCCTGTTTCCCTCCCCGCTGTCCCGGCTCGTCAGGGCTGCGCGAAAAGTTGCGGGCCCTGTCATTGAGTTAAGTAATGGCTGCTCCCGTCGGCCCAAGATGGCCGGACAGGGAGGAGAAAGGGAAGGGGGGGGGGGGGGAGGTAAACACGAAACAAACAAACCGAGGCGCCTCGCCCCGAGCACGGAGCACCCCCACCCTCCTCCTCCTCCTCCTCCTCCCTTCTTCCACACGCACACCCCCGGTGAGCACCGAGGGGAACTCCCGGCTGCGCCCCGAGACTTGGCTCCGGCCGCCCCCCCCCCCCCGGCTGCTCCCCGGCTCCGCGGAGCTGCCGTCGGCCCTTATCAACCTGTAGCACGTTGGAGCTGCCGGGCCGCGAGCCGCCCACAAAGGCTGTGCGGGGCCGAGCAGCGGCGAGTCGGGTCTGGAGCCTGCGCGCGGGGAAAACACAAAATAATGATAATAAAAATTGGGCTCTGAAAGCACCACACGGCCGAAGCAGGGGGTGCTCTGTTCCTCCGGGTCCCGCTTGCCGACTTGTTCCTGTCAGGAGCTCCGCGTTTGACACTTTGTTCAGCCTATTGTGTTGTGTTGTGCCCGGGCTCTGCGCGGATATTTTCACGTGGAGATATTTTTTTCTTCCCCTTTCCCCCCCCCCCCCCCCCCCGTATTTTTGTTTTATTCATTTTTGCTTGGTTGATCTGGAGCCCCAGCTCCATACTGCGTCGGATTCGGTGGCTTAGGCCCTCGGTCGTGCTTGGATGTTTATTTCTGGCGTAATTTGAAAAGCTCAATGTCAGGACGTGGGGGGAGGGACAGGGTGAAAAGCAAGTACACTTTTCTTTGTGCTTATATTAAAAAAAAAAAACCAAAAAAAAACAACAACACAACAAAACAAACCTCGCTATTTCGGTTTGATTTTTGGAGTTAGCTACTAAAGTATTTTTCCAGATAAAAAGGTAGGGGAGTGACACGTCAGACCAGTTAAATAACGTCCATTAACTGTTAGTGGGCTAGAACTCAGGTCTGCGGAGTGAGTGCTGCTGAGGCTATCGGGAGCGTTACAGAGAATCGTATGGGATAGAGCTTAAGGAGGCCAGCTGGAGAATAAAAGCACCGTATTAATTAGGTTCTGTCACATAACATCACTAGGTTAAGTTTTATTTTGCATACTGTAAATTTAAGGAAAGTGGGCAGCAGTTCAGCACGTTGGATTTTGAGTTATTTCTTGCCTATGATGCCTTTATTTTTTTTATGTCAGTCAATTACAGTTTTAGTATTTATAGTCTGTGTTAGGTCAATGAAGTTGTGCAGCTTTTTTGATATTTTTGAAGTACGTTTCTGGGAATGCTGTTGAATCTTCTCTTACTGCATCAGTGTATGACTCCATGGAGCGAATACTATTTATTTTTCTAGATTTTGATACTCCACCTCGGTTTTCTGACAGTGTTTTGGATGTTTATGAATTGCATGCTGACTTAGGAAGCATGTTCTTTGTAAAAGTTGTCACTGAGAAGAGTAGATTGTTGAGGAAGTCGATTAAAATGTTACTGTTCAATGCAAAGATGTTTCAGAGGAATTTCATGGCTTGCACCAGATGCAGTTTTGTTCATGCCTTTTCCCTTCTTGGAACACAAGTGCTTCAATTACTGTTATCAATAAGTAAAAAGTTGTTATTTTTGAGATGCTTGTTATCCAAACAATTCATTTATCTTTTTTTTTTTTTAGTGTGTATGTGAAGCTTTATAGGTTCTGTAAAATCTACACCGCAAGGGAGGGTTTGCAGTAATTATTCTAGCAGACCATTTAAATCTCACTTAATGGTCATTTTTGTCGCAGAAAGTGTGGATGTACATGTGTGCATTTAATGACTGGGTTTTGCAGGGATAGCAACAAAATCTTTCCTTTTGTGCATGGAGCAACAACAGCTAACAAAGACCCTGGGCTCCATAATTATGAAATCCTAACAGAGTGATTTAGGAATCTGCAAGGCAGCGCATTGTAAAGTAACGTGAGGTTTCTGTGGAAGGCTAGCAGGTAAGGAAAGTCATGGAGCCATGTTTCTGGAGGAATCCTCCACAAAGCCAAAAGAGTGTTGGGGCTTCCCGTAAGGTGGGAGCAGCACATCTGCTGTGGAACCCTCTGGAAAGGGGGAAAGGCGGGGGGGCGCTGCTGTGATGCCTGGCCACTTTCCCCGTGGTCAGGGTGGTGGGAGCAGTGCGTGTGTCCCTAGGGACTGGCAGGGGGAGGCGGAAACCTGGGTCCCCAGTGTCTGGGGAACCTCTCCTTTCTCTGCCCCAGCCTGTGTGCAAGCAGCAGGGCTTTGGCATGCACTTGGGTTCGGTGTCTCAACACCACGAGGTGCTGCCCCAGTTTTTAGGGGGGTTCACTCTGCAGGAGGCGGCGTGTTGGCTTAAGCTCTTCCAGGCCAAGCAGGAGATCGCGTGGAGCCTGAGCCGGGAGACCTCTGGCTTCGTGAAGCCACACCCTGGCAGGGTTGAACAGTAAGAAATCCGGGATCTCTTCCAGGGATGGAGGAAGCTTCGTGTCCGGAGCTTTAACGTAGCTGTGGGTTTTGTTCATACTGCAGATCTGGAGCAGAGTCCCTGTTTTTGGTAGTTTCACTTTGTAGGATATCTGATCGTAGTGGAATGAACTAAACTGCGTTCTGCTGCTGGGTGTAACGAATGAAAAGAGTAGATATGACATCAGATCTATACAATATTTATGGGGAGTATTGAAGATACTGAGTAAAGGTCAGCGGTACTGTGTTGTTGCTCCGTGTATTGGATGTGGGATAAGCCGGTAAAAAAAAATAAATCAAACTTTTATGTAATTGTGTACGCACTGCTAGTATTTGTGACAAAGAAATAGAATTTGCTGTTGTCAAAAACTGTTTGTTTTGCAGAAAAAGAGCTTGAAAATAATAGTTTGCAGCTACTGTGGTTTTGGGGTAGAAAAGAGGGGAAATTGAAAGAGACATCTCCTTTCAAGGCAGTTGAAATGCTGAAAATCCAATGTAGCTGGTCTCGTTTAGGCGAAAGTGCACGCAGTTGCACTTCTGTAGTTGACAAGATGTGAAGGAGCAAAAAACCCTGCTGGTGTCCTGATGTTTCTTTCTCCCAGAAAGATGTTTGTTCTCACGGGAGGTGGACCTGAAAATTACTTGGGGGGGGGGGGGGGGCACATGCTGTTTTGGAAGTGAACTGCAGTTTCCTTTTCCTCTTTATTCCTTTGATTATTATGGTGGTTTTTTTTAATTCTATTGTTTTGCCAAAGTGGACTCTTTTTTCAGTGACAAATCTTTGTTTCATAAGCTATAATTATTTGGCTCCTATACAGATTTAGGTTGATGTAGTTGGTCTAATTTATTGGATTTAAGATGTTTGGTAATTCCTATTCATTGAGCTTAATCAGTTTGTCATATCCTGTGGACAAAATTTGAAGCATGTTTCCATTTAACAGTATTGATGTCGAAGTCGATACAAAGAGAGATGAAATAGTTTCTTGTAATATACCAGTTTTAGGTCTCTGTTACCTTTTGGGGTTTTGTGGACCTTTTGTTTTGCAGCTGATTTTTAAAAATCATGTTTTCTTTGTGCAGAGGCCACGCGTGTTGACAAAAGTAACAAAGCAATCATCTGTGCTTTTATTTAGCATACAAAATAAGCACACAGAAACAATATTCTTTCGCCTTCGTTATAATTGTAGGTGTTACTTGTTTAAAAATAGTTCTGGACAGTGTGAATTAGTATATAGCGACTTCGTCCCTTCGGTGTTGACGTTAATGTTAACTTTCTACAAATCTATAATTAAATATCCTCAGTTTTAATTGTAACAGGCTGCTTGAAAAATAATTATGCAGGAAAACATTTTAACAGATTAGTCTAGGTGTGGTAAAGTCTTTTTTTTTTTTTTTTTTAATTTAATAACTTTGGAAACGTTTTGGCTTAATTTATTTTCATCAAAACCAAGAAAAATTGCTTTAAAAGTAATTATAGTGTTAGCCTCACATAATGGCAGTGCTGGGAATTGAGAAACTGGGAATTGGTACCATGAGACATTTGTAAGCCATTCCAGGAAATGGGAAGCCTTTCCAGGTTCTGTAAATTTCTGTCTCAGCTGGTCCTATGTTTTATTTTATTTTAATTTATTATTTTTTTTAAATGCATTCTGCATTTCTTATTTGCTTATCAAGCATACTGGCTGTTAATGTGGAACAAGTTGGAGTTGGTTAACGTTTTGCGTTATTGTGTTAGGGGTGGAACTGGTTTCGTAGCCCCTCCTGAGGGTGCCTGGAAGTTGAAGGATTTGAAGTAGAATTTGTAACTGTGTCTATTGGATAGCTGGGAATGATGTACAGATTTTAAAGATCAGTATTTCTCTGCATGCTGCTCGTGTTTCATGCTAATATGGTGGGTTTTTTTAGGATCCAATTAAGGTAACGGATGACACATTCTACAGTTCATGGTTGTACCATGTTTATACTTTGAAATTGCAATATTTTAAAACAGCCTATATGATATTTATCTATCTTGGTACTTAAAGACTTAATTATATGCTTGCAACATTTGTATTGCATCTGGTATTAAAAATAACTCTTTTTATATATATATGGACATTGCACAGTACTTTTTGCTCAAGTATGAGCCACTTGGAATGTTTTCATACTTCTCAAAGCTGGTGTTTAAGGTGTATTTCTTTAAAATAGTGGGGTTTGTTGCTTAAAACTTAGATTTTTGAACATTTTGGCTCTTTCTTAAGTTTAAAGTGCAGGGTTGTGACTGCTTCCTGAGGGCAAGGAAAAAACTGGTAAAGTTAAAATTTTACTGTTGTCATTTTAATATATTAATGAAAAGGTAAGCAGGGACCTTATCTCTCCAAATAACATGATTTTGTAGAAGTTCAGTTAAGATTGCAGGAAAACTTTAATACTGGTCATTGGATTTCAGTAAGCTTTATGTTCTCTATCAGGAGACTGTCATTAGGGAATACAAATACCAAGAGTTTTCTTTGTTACGCAGTCTTTCCATGTTTTTTATGGAATAAATGTTGCTACATACGGCATCTTCTAAGTACTTGTCTACCTGGTCTGTGGAGGCTGAAGTGGTACATTTCTGGAAGTGACACATATACATAGACTTAAGACAATTCATGCTCTACTACCTTAATTGTTAAATAGACAGGGCAAACAGTAGGGATGGTGAAGAAGAGAGAAATACTGTGTTAATATCTTCTGAAGTAAGTGTTGAAAGCATCATCTGAAAATCATACTGTGTGCTCGTTCTACGTACCATTTTAGAAAAGAGTAGATTGTCAACTCTGCTTGTAGAGCCATTTGTTTTCTTTACGTTTGTACAATCAGAGAATATTAAGGGGAATTATGGAAAATACTTATGGCTATGAAGTGATTTTATAGTGATTAATGTTTATTACAAGACTTCCTGGTACCAGAATTAAATGCTGTGGCCCACTTTTTTTTTTTTTTTTCTTTATCCCACTGGGAGTTAGGCGAGTTTACGTTCTGTGGAGAAATTAAGCTTTGGTTTCCAGCCTTACAAATTCATGAATTAGGCTTCAGGTTAATCATGGTTAGTGAACAAAAATATCCTTGTTCTTGGCCCTCAACTGAGAGGGTTTTGGGTAATGGGAGAGATTTGGCAATACTTTCAACCTATTGAAATGGAAATAAACGTGTATTTGTGAAAACTAAAATGGTTAGGTAAAACCAGTTACTGCTGTAACAGGGGGTTAGATGAGTTTCTGCAGAAAAGGGCTAAGCAGGTGAGTGGAGGGTCTGAAGTGAGCACGTTGCTGAGCAAGGCGACAGGTTTCAGCAGCTGTTTGGATAATTCCAGAAGCTGATCTGTTGTCATGCTCACGCTGACTGCTTAGGGGTAGGTGGGTGCGTGTGTATGTATGTCAGTCCCTTAGTTCTGACCCGACTTGTGTTTTACCTGTACAACTGGTGTAAGCTACGTTTGTTGCAATCTCCCTTCCTGGCGAGGTTCTCCAGCTACTCTGTTGAAATGTAACATTTCAATAATCTATCTGCACAATTAGAAATGGAAGTGATGCTCATTAAACTTCAAGTAGCATTATAGGGACCAGTTGACTCGTTGTTACATGCGCTAACAATGTTAATCCTGTTCAGTAGCAGAGTACCTCTTTGTAGTTAAACAAACAAGACAATGCCCAACGCCGTGGGCCTGTACGGAGCCCTACAGAGGCTGTCAGGATTTGTATAGAAGTACCTGAAAGCATAATCTTGGTACCTTACAGAACAGTTTTGTTGTAAGGAAGGAAAGGAACTGTGTTTGTTAATGTCTAATCCGAGTTTGTCAGACCAGAGGAGTCCTGTAAAGTAAGAGAAGAGTTAAATATTTTATTATATATGTTATTGGTTTGCAGATAAGCGTAATAAAGAAATCACCCTAGTAGTTGTAATGCTTCCCGAGGAGAGTCTGTTTTCAAAACCAATCTGCTCAAAGCCTGCTTTCAAAACTAGTTCTGTTGACACCCTCAGAAGTACTGTGTGCCTGCCATTTGATAGAGTTTGCATTCGAGCCTAATAAAGTGTGTTGAATGGAACATCGTTGAAGTCAGCTAGGGTATTTTTGCAGCGAGTGGGGTGGGTCAGGTATTATTCTTGATACCAGATACTATTTTCTGTATCTAAAGAAAGCTGGGGAAGTGTTCCCTGTGCAAATAGAGCACTGTGTGAATGAATAAAAAGTCCCTTCAGCGCGTCTGTGAGTTGCAGAATGCTCTTGCTCAGATACTTTCACTTTAGAGTGCAAGGGTGCATGGATCGCCGTCAGAGCTGTTCTGACGAAATAGCTGCCTCTACGGTTCTTGCATTCGCTGCATAGCATTCGTGGAAGAAGCTTGCTTAATTAAGTTGTATAATTAAGAGATTTTTTTTTTAAAGGGAGTGACTAAATGTGTTATGAATTACAAGCAGAACACTATATATCTACATGTGAATTTCCTTTGTGGTAAGTTGTTAAATTAATTGTTGTTTGTTAAAATGGCTGTAAGTCATTTCCTTTTCTCACAGTGGTGTTTTGAGGATTATGATTCACTTTTCAATATAGATTGGCTACTAAGTTCTGAAGCAGATTGACTCGTGGATATGCTTTTCATTAAATTTCTGGTTGCATTTGAAGAATTTCAAAATTCTGAACAATTTCAGGATATCATTTTTAGCATTAGTAAAAAGTTCCAGTGCAACAGCTTTTAAAATGGAGCCAATAAATCTTTTTTTTTCTGTAATATTGCTCCTTTCATTGGACTTGCCATTTTCACTTTTTACACGAACACTGTTTTATGATTTAAAAACTTACTTGCACGAGAATGTAGAAGATAATAGTGAATTGAAGTTAAGGCTTTAGTTTTATGCATTTTTCCTGTAGGCAACAGAATTTTGAGTAGTCTGCGTGTGTTTTTGTCCCTGCGCTGCTTCTCATATATGCTCGTAAAACTGTTTTTGGGGTCTGTGCAGTAAATCAGGCTGGAGAACTGATTCAGATTAAAAAAAAAAAAAAAGTTAAATAATTTTTAAAAATAATATATTTTTTTTTCTTTTAAAAAAAAAAAAGGAAACCCCTTAGTTTTAAGAACCAGTACAGTTCATAGTGCAGACTCAAAAAAAAAAAAAAAAAAAAAAAAAAAAAAAAAAAAAAGGGTGCATTTTTGTAGTAAGAGAGATTTGAGAGCCTACCTGGTATGCATCCCTCTTAGTGTGAGGCAGTCTCTGGAAGGGATGTTTGTAAAATGTGCTGAGGCCAAAAGGATTGGTCTCTTAATTTCTTAAGGGAAGCACAAGTCGCTGGGATTATGTTCCTTTTGGAGAAGAAGGGTGGAGTGAGCCCAGCCTTCTGGGAAGGTTTTTCAAAAAGAATATAATGTTACAGCAAAAACAAGAGGTTTGCAGTGAAAGAAAGGGACTGGAAGAGAGGTTGAAAAGGAAGGTTCAGGAAGAGTGGGAAACCAAGGAATTAAATAAATGACATGGTGATGCAGACAAAATGGGGTGGTGGTGGCAGCAAAGCAATAGAAATTACAGAATATTTATATTTAGTCTCTTCTGCAACTACCTGAGACTTGGTCCTGGCTACCATCTAACTGTTACTCCTAACTTAAGGTAGCATTTATGCAATTAGGTGCTGTTCCCTGCCTCAAAAGGTTTTAAAAGCAGGGTAAACAGGAACAGAATAGGCTTAAGAAAGTTAAGGAGGGTGTGGGGAGAGTGTGAAAAATCCCGAGAAGTAACATGCCATCAGTTCTGAGTACAGTCATGCCTCTGCTTTCTCCTGTTTCTGATGTAAAAGTAATGTATGGTAGACAAAGCAGCTCATTTTGCAGAAACATTGGCTGTGTCTTTATCATCTACTGCTGCCTCCCTTCCCCCCCCCCCCTTACCACCTAAGGAGGGCAAGAGCTAAGAAACCTGCTGCTTCTGCTTTTTCCTTGAGGTGAAAATGAAGGCCAAGAAGAAACTGTCACGTGTCTGTTCTTAAGGCCTTGCTGCCTTCAGATTTGAAGGATGGAGAAAGCTGAGCAAGTATGGGAAGTGTAGGTGGATATGTTAAAAGGGCAAGAAATAGTTTTAAGTTTGGAATTTGAAAGCTTGAGTAAGGGAGAGTGATGCTGATCTTCAGGATGCACCAAAGCGTAGAAGGAGTACAAGGCGTAGTGGGAGGATAAGCAAAATGGAAAACATCCATTACATAACATCAGAAAGCGTGTCACAGCAGCCTCTGATAGGAAAGAAAAAAGTGGAATGGGATTGGGAAGAATGAAGAAGTATAGAAATTGAATACATCGGTTGGTAAACTGTAAAAGAGCTGCTGGATGCGTTACAGATACGTAGCTAAAGGTAAACGAACAACACCGTTTCTGAAACCTTTGTGCTCTTAATCCTTGGTGGGGTGAACAGAAATGTGTTGCTGTCTGTGTATTTGTGAACTCTCCTACCCTCTCTGGGTTTAATTATTGGGAAGCCAAAGACTTTGAATCTGTGATTTCATGAACGCTTGTGCATTGTAAGTTCTCAAAAACCAGAGACTCAAACTCATTGAAGGGGCATCTGATTTGACGTGTTACCTGTTAAAAAGATGAGCAGATCAGGCTTAAAGACCCTTTTGTGCTTTTTGAAAAACAAAACAACAACAACAAAAACTTGTGTTTATTTTTGTTTACTTTTAAGAGAAATTGTTCTTTTTCCCTTTCTTGGTTCAAAGGAAGGGGTGTGACTGTAACTTCTATAATTTCTGGAAAAAAAATCCCTAGTTAGAAACTGTTGTTCAGCTAATTTTGGATCAGAACACTACATAATCCTCTCCTCAGTGCTTAAGAGTTGGTAAAATTAAATAAATAAAAATATGTATGAAAACAGAAAAAGGTGTGAGAGGGATGCATGTCTGAGCCAGCCTCTTCTGGCCTCTTTATGAAAGTCTTCAAACATGCTCTTAGCATAGGAGCACATATAATATAAATCATGAGTTAACTTTCTGAATTGTAAGGGAGGGCTTTCTGAACTGTCATTACTATATGGAGGAAATGAGTAGCTGAAATGGCTTTAATGCCTCTTTTGTTTACATGTAGAGAGGATTGAAGTTTCAGATGCCTTCATCCCTGGAGGTGCTCAAGGCCAGGCTGGATGGGGCTTTGGGCAGCCTGGGCTGGTGGGAGGTGTCCCTGCCCAGGGCAGGGGGGTGGAACCAGGTGGTCCTTAAGGTCCCTTCCAACCCAAACCATTCTGTGGTTCTGCGATCAGATGCTCAGAGCAGAATGCAGTTTTCGTGCCTACATAAAATGAGATGACAGATGGGTCTGTGTTAACTAGTGAGCAGCAAAAAGTCTGATTTTTAACCATAAATGGACTCTCTTAACCTACAATTTCACATGTTAAAGAAAGTTATTAGATTTGGCGGTTTTCTGGGATTAGTTATACACTGTCCATATTCGCTGTTCCAGTGGGATTTTTTTCTACGCACAGCATCAATATGAGGCACCTTTTCAAGTTTATTTGATCTGAATAATTTGAAAATAGTATTAGCGGTTGAACAAGACGTAGAAAGGAGACACATATTACATTAAAGAAAATGGAAAGCCCAGCAGAAGTTACATTGTGGTTTAGAAAGCTATTGCAGAGAGGTCGTTGGGATAGCTGAAGGAATTGTGGAAGGTTGTTTAAGGATTCCTTAGATAATTGTGCGTGATAGGGTTAGGATTGTTGTCAGGACTGCGATGACTAATCTTGATGGTTATCTTCAGTTAATCTGGGAATGTAGGTGTATTCAGAGCTGCCTAAGGAAGAAGATGCAATAGGAATATTGCAGTCTATTTGTTCCCTGTCAGTAAAAATGCTGTCGTCTCAAGTTGTATTTTTCTTTATTAGTTGATTTTCGTCCCCAATGGCAGCTTGTTTTTTGCTTTTGAATGGTAGGATGTTTTCCTGTAATGCCAGTTGTGAATTTAGAGCTTTCTGGCATTGTGGCCAAAAATCTGAGAAAAACGATGACTCCATTATACCCAGTGAGAAAGGAATCTTTTGTACTACTTACTTTTAATTGCTAATTAATCTAAGTCCTTGGTAGTTCGAAAGAATGGAGTAGCTTATGCCCTCCTCTTTAGACCAGCGTTTGCTACTCAGATGCGGAGACTGGTGGAAGGGGTAATTTTTATTGTGATTTCTAGATGCAAGTGATCTTCCTGAGAAAGTGGGTGAGCATAGGCATTTTGTACCAGATGCTCTTGGGATTCAGGGAACGTGTGGCACCTGTGGAACTGAGGAACAACTGGGGACTTTGTGCTTCTTGTGAAGGTTTCACAGCCCACCCCAAAGCCCTTTTTGGTTTTGCCTCACTGCTCTGCTTCAATTTCTATGTTTAGTGATAACAGGTATTTTAGATCGTCCAGGCAAGCAGCAGAGATCTTCTATAGAGAAAGCTTGTTGATATTTGGAGATTGTTTTAATTTCTTCTAGATTTTGTAAAATATGAGTTAACGAGATTAGACTTCAGCTTCCTTAATAGTCAAACTTTAGCTCCAGTATGTTAGAACTCAATTTTGGGGCGGTTACTCAGCACAGATAGGTAGGAATTTCCTAACACCAGGAAACCGCCTCCTGAGCAGTGGGTAAGCAGATCTGCAGACTTACCAACTGAAACGAGGAACCAAATTTCTACTACAGGTCATTCCACAGCTTTTTCCTCAGGGGCTTTCTCACTTCCAGAATCAAAACTCAAAAATGGAACAAACTGATTCAAAGCAATTCATTAATGACTGGCTTGATGTCTGTCAGGCTTCAGACAGCTGGAAAGGAGAAAAACGTCTGCTCTGATGACTTAATTTTCACTAATTTTCTATAGCATGGGAGAACCTTTCCAGATCTTTGTCATGCTCTTGCTGAAACTGATAAAAATTCTGTGTTCTCACAAGCAGGCCACTTGTTTTGCTTAGCACTTTTTTTTTGCCAGTGATTCTCTTTTCTAAATAATAATAAATTAGTGAAGAATAGTATTTATTAGTACCTCTGCATATTGGTACCCCAACTTTAAAATTAGTGTATTATGAAATCTGGATAACTTTGTGCATACTTGGGTCTCTACGTTGGCAGTACCTACATAGAAGTTACTCTTTTAACATCATTGCACTGTTACGTGCAATACCAAAACCAGTAAGAGCGCTCTGCTGCTGCCCTAGTCAGAAGGTTGAGCCAAGGTGTATGAGTTTGTCTTACCCTGGTGCATGAGCAGGCAGAACTTGGTAGAGCAGAACTGATACTTTTTTAGAGTAGGGATGCTGCCTGTAGCTGTGGCTGTCTGTGCTGTTGGGATATTATTTGTATTAATTTCAGTTTTCAGTGTCTTCCGTGTTTTCTGCAGCACGAAGAATTCCAATCAACCTTAAATGTTGTTATAAGTAATGTAGTTTAGAGCCCAGGCCAATGTGATCTTGCTACCTGTTATCTCAAATGACCAGAAAAGCGATGTAATGTCTTACTTATTGTGCAATGATTGCACAGGAATTGGCTATGGTTATGCAAAAATATTCTCTACATGAAAACTATTCAGAAGTGATAGCTTTTAAGGAAATAAACATTTGTTGGAGCCTTAATAAAAGGTGCACTGCAAGTTACGTGATTGCCAGTTAATGCATGTAAAATTTCCCTGCCAGGATCGTGGTCTGAAAGTGTGTGTAAGAGAAATGTGTTTTTAATGTATGTTGCTTTGCAGTTTTGAAACTCTTCTAGGATAAATAATCCTTTTTATTTTAGAAGTACTGTTCACATTTTTAATCTTTAAACGGAGTTATTTCTAAGCTTTTTTTAAAGGGCAGATTATAGAAATGTGAGAACTGCAGTGACAGTTAAATTTGTATGATCATATGTGTTTCTTTTGCATTCTATAATACTTGAAGGTTTCAATTTTAAAAAGGAACTTTAAAATAATATTCTGGCACTCTTTTTTTTCTGCGTGTGTGCAGATTCTTTACTCTTCAACTGCTGTGTCAGCCTACATTTTGATTATAAGCTAGTAGGTTCCTTTAAAAAAAAAAAATTGGTTTGGACAAAACATTGGAAAATACAGTTCTGTGGATTAAATCTGCAGTGTTAGAAGAATGAAGAGTGTTATATAGATCTGCAGATAGAAGAACATGATTAAACAACTGGTACATTTTTAAGATGATGCAACCTTTATGTAACTTGATATTTGCTAACCTGGTAGGTCATTTAAATAGAAGAAATTCCCATTTTGTTTAGAAGTTAAAGAAATGAGTTCCTAAGCAAGTGGGGCAGGTACCATGGTATTGCCTCTCCTTCCACAGTCAGATCCCACTGTTTAAAGTGCTGCTTCAGAATAATTTTGGCTCTTTGTGTGAAGGTGGGTTGTATTTCACTGAAATGCACGTTAAAAATAACTGTTGGGTTTTCTTCATTTGTATCAAAATCTTGGCATTTGGTTTTCCCTTTGGTTGGGTCTCGTTATAGACTTGAAAGGAAGATTCCCTGAACTTTGGCAGAGGGATGCCTGTTGGGAAGCCCTCCTGCACAGTGCTTGCTCAGGGGATTGAGCGACACCACGAGAGGTGGAGTTTCCATGGCCAGTTGACGTTTACTGCAGAGAAGTGCCCATGAAGTTGCACATCTGAATGGAGCTGTAGGCCTGTGTATACAAAGTCCTCTTCAGCTGGTTAATAGCAGCTAGAGCTTAAAGCTCCGTTATACGAGAGATGTTGACCTCCTTAACCTCTCCATCAACTTAACTGTTGCATTTTTTTTTCTTGCCCCTTCTGTGGGGTGTGAAATCTTAAATTCTCTTTGCACCTAACCCTCTGTCACCTAAGTGTTGCGGTGCGTGAGGTGTGGGTCCTACGCCTGCCTGTAGCGATGCGAAAGGGTGTGGGCAAGGGGAAGGCCCGTACTCCTTAATTTTAGAAACAAACAGTTTGAAACAATGTTTATTTTCAATATTACTAATTAGGTGCTTCACACTTCTTTAAGTCTACTCCTTTGTCTTTCAACTAATATGGCAAGTAAATATGCAAGAAAAACCTAATTGATTGTGTTAATAGCGCTTTTTAATATACACATATAGTCTGGAATAATCCTCAACATGGTTTTCTCTTGATGCAGAATGTAAGTGCTTCGTGGTTTATTTCTGTGCACGCAGCCTGCGTTATCTATGGGGAAATATCTTGAATTTAGCGTCAGCTACTTTAATACGGGCAGTATGTAAAAGCCTCCAGTTTCCAGAATAGGATGGTTTCACTGTGGACAGTCGGAAAGGACCTGAAATGATCTGAGTCCAGCTTCTGAACAGTGTGGTGGCCGAGCTCGTGGAGGTCTGGCTTGTGCCCTGTGTCCTCAGTGAGTGAAGTGTGAGCTTGTGTCCTCCTAAGCAGATGTGAACCATTCCAGAAGCCGTACAGGTAGCGTTACCCAGAGCCATCTCAGTGAGCTGGGCTGTTACCTGTAGCAGTTCTAGGCCTTGGAAGTGGATTCGCATTTACTTTATGGAATGAAAAGTAAGAAGAGCGTTTGACTTGCATGGGTGGAGGGAACAAAGGGCAGAAGATGCATGCTTACCTTTTCTTACTTGCTTAAAACTACTGTAACCAATGGAGGGAGGGTCTGCCAAGAATTTGGGAAGTAGCCCACGTTTGGGACTTAAATTTCCCCATTAATCGTGCACTCTTACATGTATTTGTCTGAAATATGAAAGGTTTTGCTTCCTTCAGGCAATGTGATGGAGGAAGGAGAGGAGATCACAGGACAGAGAAGGCTTGTAATGCTAATCTGGGGCAAAGAAATAAACCTTGTAGTGGCTTTTTTTTGTATTCTAAATTGCAAACTTCCTATTATAGCAGAGCAGTATGTGATACTTTTTTTTTTTTTTTTTTTTGCCACACCTGCAAACTTGTATGTCAGGTATAAACTGACCAGTTAGTTGCATCTGGCTTGTAAGGTCATGGGGTTGGCGAGTGCCATGGGTTGTAAATGAGTTCTGGAAATGTTTTGATTCAAGCATAGCATTGGGGGGGGGATTGAATACACAACTCATGAGTCGGTTGAAACTATTGCTGAGTTCTTGGAAGGGAGAGGATGGATGCTTGAGAATCACATAGTATCCTTTAACTAGTGACAGCTTTGCTGTATGCAGTTTCTCTGGAATACTTAGATTGTTGTAATAGGATTATTTCTTTTGTCCCTCACCTGTAAATTCAGTGTTAACAGCAAAAATCTTGGTTTATGCAGTTAACTTTGCCCTGTGGTGTTTTGTGTCCTTCCAGACTGGTCTAGCAAGACTTTCGAAACTGGGAAATGAAATTGTTGTACCCATGGACATAACTTTAGCTCTGGCTTCACTGAGTGACATCCCCTCCTTCCCACGCCTGTAACATGTGCGTGCTCATTTTCCTACTGTCTGCAGCTGGAGAGGAGCTGCCCGTGGCATTCATGTGGTTCAGGTTTCAGGCTGCTTTCCACCAGGAAGGCTGTATGCTCTGCTTTTTCATGAACTTTTTTTTTTTTCCTCATACCCAGCGATTTACCTCTCCCACACCAACTTTGCGAGTTGCTTGTCACCCTCGTCGTAGGCAACTGCTGATGGTCACAGTGGCTTAGGTGTCCCCGAGCATTGCTTCTGCCTCTGCGTGGCAGTGCTAAATAAATCATAGTGGCTTTCTTGAGGCACCTAAGTGTTTTTTCATTTGATCATAGCAGCAGTCAGGCTGACAACACTTCTCAAGGGAAAGTATCACACCTAACATAACTCTTTTTTTATTTTATTTTTTTTTGCTTAATACCTTGACTGTAGAGGACAGCTACCCCTTACGCAGCTAGAGTACTAATAGCAGCTTCCCAGTAACTGCTGTCAGATCTTTGTGGACAGGACTGCGGTTGCATGCATTTCCTGTTTTCAGGACGTTATTTGGTTGCTCTAATCGTTCTGGAAGGCCTCATGCAAGATCCTACTTGCTAACCAACTGTGCGTTAAATTTCATTGACGAAGGCTTTTTCACTGAGTGGTTTTATACTTAGCTTGGCGCTATTAAAACCTGTTTCACTGACCTAGAGCTACAGTTTTTGTTTAACAGGAATATTGCATTTTCAGATATCACTGTCGTTACTTGCGTGGAGTTTATTGCTATCTGTAGCTTTCATTATAGATAGATCATGCTACAAGTATAGCTTTAGACGGCGATAGCTTTTTGATAGTGAAAGCAAGCAGTAGCATTAGGATGTGAATACTGAAAATAGCACTACTCAAATTTAAAATACCGTTCCAGTGATCTGCAGAGACAGCACGGGGATTCAGACTTGGGTTAACGAAAATGGGTAATAAATGGGTGAATTGCTTGATCAAGTACCGAGTCCTGAACAAAAATCACAGCAGAATCCAACTGACCGCTGCATTTTGCTGGATCCGTTTCTTCATTTATCGGGTGCCTCTGATCTTGTTGAAAACATTTCTATTTTGGAGAGAAAAATTATCAGACACTTTTTTGAGAACTAAGAACACTTCAATACAATAGGTGATAGAGGGGCTATTTATGGGTATTTTGGAAAGAAGTCGGAGTTAGAAGCCTACCAGTTGGGTGAATGATGCAGCAGAAAGCAGGCTCCGTGCTTCTACCCATTTGAATGCAAGTGGGGGAAATGTCTGGGGAAAAAATGCTGTGAACAATTACTTGGAACAGAGTGCTTCTAGAAGACTTGAGAAGGAAGCCTAGCATTATAAGACTTTTAAAAATATCCTTTCTAATGTAGCTGCTGTGATTACTGAATGCTTGTTTTTCGTGTAGCATTTTAGTGTTAGCTCTTGAGATGAGAGCTGCTCATTCAGTTGGTACCATGCTATGGGTGGCAGTGCATGTCGGGCAAAAGACACTGGAAGTTACTTAAAAAGTGATATCTCATTTTTTTTCCTTCTGTGTAAGTTGCTTGTTAACAGAAAGTTATGAATAGCTGTTTAATTTCTTGCTTCAAAAACTTTTGATGTTTTTACATAAAGTTTTGGAAGCACATCACAGATCATGTAATGGTGATGACATTCTGCGAATGTTCATGCTCTTTTACTCCTTCATTTTTCTTTTTTGGGTGTTGCTAAACTAAAATTTCTCCAAGAAAATTGTATCACAAATGTGCTTTGAAGAGCAGTTAGCTTTGTGTAAAGCAAAGCTAGTTTGTATAAGGCTGGGAAGCTTCAGTTATGTTAGCAGAGACTGACATACCTGCAGTGTTAGTACTTGTCTTGTTCAAGTAATGCTAGAATTAAAACCAAAACATAATCTGAAAGACCACAACAGGTGGGCTTGGCTCTTAATAAATTAAAAAATCTGGTAAAAAAAAAAAAAAGCATTCCTTCATTAATGAATATTTTCAAATCAAGATTCTCTAGAGAGAATCCAAATGCTGAATCCCACATGTATTTATATTGTTGAGGCTGGCCAGGTTTCAAATATTGTCTGTGGTTTTTGGGTCTGCATTTAACACTCTCCACTTAAAGACAATGTATTTGCCTCTTCTCTGGACAGTAGCGACGCCATAGTTCAAAATCTGAAGAAGTTAGTTCAGTCTTGTATGTACCCAAGCTTTCCCAAAGACTGTAATCCAGAAGAGCCTGAAAGACATAAGCCCCTTTTTTCAGTTTAGCTCTTTATAGTACGTAATTGGTATTGGCCTGTCACACTCAGAAATTGCTTTCAGAAAGCCTGTGCAGAGGCTTTTAGAGAGAACACAAAGAATATGTAGGTTTACATGAGAGTTTCCAGCTGCTTTTGAAGCCTACCCCTTCATGTTGCAGGCAGTTGTGTCACAGATCTCATTACATTTGTGAAATGTCCCCATCTTAAAAGTAGTAATTCAGTTTGGACACTTCTGCTTCCATTTAAATGCTGTGCAAGATCCTAGTTTTCTGAATCTTAGGATCCTTCTTTAATCTGTAGATAGCTGAGGTGCTGCTGCTATTTCTGCCTTCAGAATAGGTTGTTCCCATCTCTTGTACCCCAAGAGCTTTGGAGCAGTAAGTGAAACTACAAGGAAGCAAACTCAGAACAAATGGAAGATGGGTCCTTGCAGTAAAACAGAGGAACTGCTTGCTGCTGTATGTTGTTAGTGTTAAATGATTGGACATGGTTTAAAAAAATAGTGGGACAAAATGGAAGGAAAATCCATTAAGAGGTGTTAAGAACAGCTGTACCACCTGTGTGCTGGAAGTTCCTGATATTACACTGCTGCAGCCTGGGAAAGTATTAAAGAAAATGTTACACGCTGGCTTCTTCCTTTTCATGAATACACATTCCTGAATAAGAAACAAAAGGCTGTGCTAATCCTTTATTATTGCTATTTTAGTACATGTGCTGTTGCAGTGAACATGGAGACAGGGTGTTGGGCTGGTCAGACTTGGCATGCTTGTCTCATTTTATCTTTGGAAATTTATCATCTGGTGAATTCCAGAATTGCGTATGCTTTTTTTTTTTTGTCTTTATCTGCTTTGTGTTGGCAGCATGTACTCATCTTGCTTTGTTGCATTATAATCCAATAATTAATGTACTTAAGTTTTGTGACGATTTTTATAAGCCCGTTGCAAAGTTCAGGATCTTGTATGGTTGCGTACAGTTGTACAGCTACATGCCCCCTAGGTTTACCTTTGCAAAATGTGCCTGTGACATTCTGATAGGTGTACTTCTAAGTTGTAACATCCTCACCTCATTTATAGCTGATGGACCTAAGGTAATACTGTAAATTCAGTCCAAAGGCCGCTACCGTGTCACTGCAGATTGCAGAGATAATGATAGGCTGCCACCGAGCAGTGCACTTCAGAGGTAAAAATCTGTAATGTTATGTTGTGTCTCGTGTTTCTGGGACACTATTAAATACCTGTGAGAATGGATTTTCGGTGGAGCTTCATGTGACCCACAGAAAAAATGAAACTGTGTTGGACTGTATGTGAAACTAGTGCAGGAAACTGTGATCCAGAGTCTCTACTCCCATTCCATTACTGCACAGAAGGAATATATCTTGACAAATGTATTTATGCCTGCTGCACCTGGTGGTCTCGTGCAGCTGTATAACCGTGCTGTTAAATGTTAGGGCAATAAGGAGAAATGGAGTTGGGGTTCTGCTCCTTTTAGGTTTCCTGGGTGTGAGGGGGCCTAGTAGGAAGTTGGCAGCCTAATCTTTACATCTGGAGATGAGAAATAAAATGAACAAAAACTGGCCCCAGTCGGCGCTGCCTGACCCTGGCCGCGTGGGCCAGGAGAGCTGCTTCTCCTCCAGCTGTTTGGTGCTAGCTGGCCGAGGAGTGGAGAGCAGTCGCAGCCTTTCCCCACACTGAGCAATGGCACGGGCTTCACCGGTTAGCAGTTTTTCCCCTGCAAGCCACGTTCTCAATATAGCATAGCTGTGTGGACCTCGTGAGATGCCAATTCTCCATTTGTGACCTAAAGACAACATAAACAATCCCTCTTGCATGTGCAAGTGTGATTCATGTTCACAAGCTCAAGTGTAAACCTTACACACCTCCTGTTGCTTGCACAGCATGGGCCACAGGTGTTCCTGAATGACAGTTCTGTGCTTTTTTGGACATAAATGAATCCATTATTTCAGAGAACTCTATAAAATGAGTCTTTTGTCCTACAGTCAACGTTTTTAAGTAAAAAAAATTAAAAAGGTAGACACTTGGAACTGACTTGCATGTGACTCTTTGCCCTTCGTTATTTCTTGAGAAGACATTTAGATTTGATGCATTTTAAACTGTTTTTAAACATCCTTAAACTGTCATCTTTGTATTTTTCATCCTCCCCACATGATCTCAGCAGAGGGTTAATCACTTGTTCTTTGAGCGACTGGCATGATTGAAGGGATGTGTATGTGGAGACGCTCTGCGTTTGGTGAGGAGTAGCAGGAAAACTGCTGTGCTGCCAGGCGGAGTAGGGATGGCATGATGGCAGTGAAGAAAGTGGTGGTTTTCAGGGCTTCTTTGAGAAAACTGGGATCTGTCTGCTGTCCTTCCCTGCCATTCCCCTCTGACTGAGGTTTCATCTTGCTGCAGTTCACGCATTCTCTCTTGCATGTTGGGTTGGTGATCTCCTTGTTTTGCCTGAGCTCTCATTTGCTGCTCCTGTGACTGCCCAGTGTTGCTCTTTGGAGAACTTCAGCCAGTGCTGCATTCTGTCATCTTTACCTCATAGATTCTCATTTTGTTTTCTGTTTCCCTCTCTGGGGGAATGTCCTTTTCATGATGACTTACTGTTTTCACAGCAGTTCTTGTACAGCATATGTTGGTGTTAATATATATTAATGAAGGCATATTTAAAAGTGTGTGCACCTTTCCATATATCTAGAGCTGGTGACGTGCTTTTACTAACAATGAGTAGTTCCACCTGTTGGGACCAGTGCTGGAAAAAAAATCCAGTCTTCTGTGGAAATAAGATTGTCTCACGCCGAAGAGCATTACAGCTGACTTAAGTTCTCAGGCTAGTGTTTTTGGCAGTGCAAAGATCTGTGCTCCGGCCACTGAGTCCTTCAAATGCAAGAGCAGAGATTCTTTGAAGAATTTCATCATCAGGCAAACAGATTACTTTAGTGACAGTTAACTGGGAGACACGGATATAGCCCATTCATCCAAATCTAAAAAAAGCAGGAATGATAGAAGACAGTCAACCTTTTAATGTTTTCAATACTGTTAATATACTTTTTGCATTCAAGGCTTTTACTTTATTTCTTCAGTGCTCAGTTATATTCACTCTCAATTTAAAGAGCTGTCTTTTTAACAACAACAAAAAAAATTTAGAGACTTTACGGCCTGGGTCATATGTTGGTGGTTTTGCCATCTGATTTTTTTTGCATTTCAGAAACTATTTTTCCTGTAAAGATCCTGAAGTTCCTTCTAAGACTTTGGAATTAATGTATACGTGAAATTGCTGATGTCTGCTGCCATAAACAGTGCAGGAATTGGTCCTTCGCCAGCTAAAGGCCTGAATCTTTGCAGCTTCAATTGAAGTGTCAACTTCTTAACTTAACAAAATACTAAATCCTTTGTGGAGTAAATCCAGTTGAATATAATACATCCATAAAAAGGAGAAGCTTGTCAATAAATGTCTGAAATACATATCACTCACTTATTTCTGTCATCATTTAATTTTAAATGCAAGCATACAATAATGTCTTGATCTTCCTAATGTATTTTATGTATGAGTCACATAAACATACTGGTTTATGAATGGTGGTAATAGCATTTGAACTTTCTGACATCAAATGCTGAACTGCACACCATTTTGGAATGCTTTATCCCATTTCAAATCTCTGGTGATGGAGCTCACACCTCAGTGGGTTTATAAAATGCTTTCTGTTAGATTATTGTCAAAGAATTTTGAATTTTCTCCCCAGGTGTGAGAAACAAGCATTGTTTTCAGTGCTTAGAGATACTGATGCAGTTGTTCTAAAAGTCAGCATGGGTACAACACAAGGTAAACATCAAGTTAAAGATTTGCTTTCTGTACAGGGGAATTCCACCTACCTTGTGCAAATGTTCATTTTTAAGAAGTCTACAAATAGTCGTTTTTAGGAGCTAAGGTGGTCGTTATAGCTTGGGACAGGCAAATGTAATCAACAGTAAGGGCAGTCAACTACCTGTAAACTTTGCAAAAAAAAAAAAAATATATATATATATATATTTTAGAGAAGTTTAGCTGGTTTGGAGGATTGGGGGTGTGTTACTTTTGTGTTGTTTTTCCTGATATGCTTACCTTTGAGGTAACTTTGTGATACATTCATAAAATTGTGTAGTTGGTCATGGTTTGGAGATAAGGATGCTATTTCTGTTTCCAGTCATTTCAAAAATTATTAACCTATACTGTTAAGATTGGTTTTGAATACAGCTTTTTAAATATTACTAAATTTATAAGGACTCAAGTGTAACTGTTTGTAGAATCCCTTGTTACCCAGTGCTGTTGCCAATATGGTTTGAGTTGGTGGCTTCTTATCCACGAGTATTGCAGCATCGTGCAGTAAGCTGTCCAGGTTAGGCCCAAGAGAAAGGGGTTATTGTACTTTTTCTAGCTGGACACGGTAGAAAAGAACGTTTGTAAATCCTGCTGTTGGAAGGAACAGCAGCATGATGAAATTGAGAGGAAATTGTAATTCAGGCTAGGTTTGTTAGTGTTCAGCCAAGATAGATGGTGAGATGGCCCCAAACTCCTCAGGGCTTTCCTCTAAAGGATTGCAGTCTTGTTTGTGTATGTGTAATATTATTTTCATTAATCACAAAATCCACCTTGCCTTCACAGGGTTATACACTCCTGGTGGGTTAGGAAACGATAGGTAGAGTTGAGTCCTCTGTACATAAATAGGAGCTTAGTCTGTGTCATTCTGCCTCTCTCCTACTGTGAATCGTTGTGGTGATTGCTGGCCTAACAGTGGGGTTGACTCTGGAAACTGGTATTTAAGGCACTTGCCATGAGCACTGACCACTCAATTTAAAGTCTTTGTTTTAAATTGGACAAAGTCCTGAATTTTGGTCTTTCATGTCCTAGATGAGCGGGTTTATTGGGTGTTTATTGGATATGTGTGAAGTTTCTGAGCATTTTTTTTAACCCCGTGATAGTAGAATTGTTTGCTGGGCTGCTGTATTTATTAGAAGCTGTGTCCTGTAAAAGCCGCCTCTATTTTCTAGTCCAGTAGCACCTCTGAAAACACATAAAGAAGCAGTATGGAGCTTGATGTATGCATGTTTTTCCACTTGTGTTTGTCAGTATCCATCTCCATGTCAAACAGCAAATTTGGTAGGGCTCGGGAAGCATCATCCTGGAAGGAGGCCTTGTGCCCCGTTCATATAACCGTTAATGAAGCCAGTCTCCATTGACAGCCTGCGTGGCCATTCAGTCTGTGGTTACTGGATTCTTCAGGATGTGTTGCCTGTGGAAATTCAGTACAAAGTTTCCCTTCTCAGGGGGCTCTGGCAGGTTCCCGAGGAACGTTTGAGTTGCTGTCATCACCCTGAAATCTGTGCGAGCGCTCCCCCCACGCCCCGCATTGCTGCCTGGCACAAGCAGATGCTATTGCTTGCCTTGAATGAGGCACGGCAGCCCCTCCATCCAGTAGCAGGGCTGCTTATTAGTTGTGTGACTCTGTCAGAGGCTGTATCCCTCCTGCTCTAATTGCTCGCAGCTCAGAATACCGCAGAAGGTGGGAAAGGTGAGGGATTAGGGCGGGCATTTGCAGGCATTAGCAGTGAGGAGCTGCAGCTCTTCATGGGAATTACTGTGGTGCTTTTCAAGGTGACTGGGCCTGAAGTTCTTCTCCAAAACATTTTCCTATGCAAGCTGGTTTTCATGCACGTTTGGTTATATTCCAGTGTTGCTGACATTTACAGTTGAGTAGCTTCCTCACTGTCTAAGCATAATTAAGCAGGCAGCGGAGGAATGAATATATATGAATGGTTGTGGAAAAAGGAGAAGATGATATGGAGAGAGGTACCCGCATGTGAGATTTCAGTGATACAATTAAAAGGAGGCTTTGCAGGGAGCTGTTATTAGTATACTGGCTAGGCTAACTTGAAAGGTACCTGAAAATTCCCTATTTCCCATCCCGTTAACATCAGTTCTTAAGTTTTCTTCATAAACAGCTTCTGTCCCATTTTTGTCTCTTACCTTCCAAACTAAATCCTCTTTTCCTAGTATTTCCAGACTAGGCTACCAATAATGCTGAGCTCGGAAAATTGAGCCACCTCTGATGCTTGGACCCCTTTGGAGCTGAATTTTAGACTGTGCAAGTTTAACAGAGCAGAGCAATTGCCAGTTTTTAATATTTTTATGGTAGCTGCATATCTGCATAACCGTGAATTTAAACAACAACACTGAAAAATTATTCTGTTCAATCTGAAACTAAGCATTTGCTCATTATTTCTGTCAGTCTTTGTAGACTATTTCTTATGGACGTGTATGTACATTGTTCTTGTTCTCTTTTCAATACTTTTTTTCATAACTTTTTTCAAGCATTTTTATTCACTTCTTAATTGTCTGCTTTGTGTGTGATAGCTGATAGTCACTGTTGTGTTTCCCAAGATTTCTGTCCAGATCAGCAGTTTTCTGCATGAATAACAGTTAAATTGTAAACTTTTTTTCTTAAGTAAACCAGGCAGCTGTTAAGGCAAACTCTGGTTTTATTTAGTTGGTCTTCTCCCCCACGTTGATTTAATTTTATTTCCAAAGTTATTTACACAATGAGATCAGTAACACGATTTAGTTGATGTTTGGATGTTTGATATCTCAATAAAATCTCTATGAAGATTTTTAGCTTGCCAGATACAACTGGTTTAACATTTTCAAAATGATAAGGTTGTCTGTTGGAGTTAACTGAAGGGTCGTGTCCTCACATCTCGGTTGTGATGTCCTGTGTTGAGTATAGTTCCGAATTGCTAGAATAAAATCAAATTAATTAGTATAAAACTTTATTGTGTAGTGAACTATTCATTAGCGCTAGAACAGTTGCAAAATTCAGGTGCTGAAATCCAACTCAAAACATAATTACTGTGGTGAGAATAACAAAAAAAATCTGTCTATATTCTCTGGTAAAAATCAGCCATTTCAATTGCCTGTGAAAAATCTACTGCTTGCTTAAAAAAATAACATTAAAAAAAAAAAACACGTTTATCTATATAAAAATAGAATGCAGGATTTGGCATGATGAAATTCCATACAATATTTGTCATATCTCTTGGGTCTCCAGATTATGAAATGTTTTCCAAGTACAGGATAGAGAACATTTTGTTCACTGGCCGTTCAGAATCTGTTTTAATTTCCTGTATAATTATGTGTGTGTGTACATTCATACATACATAAATTTATACATTTGTAAGTACATCTCACTCTATTTAAAACAAATAGCAGGGGTTTGGATCCTAAAGGTGATCTCAGAATTAATGCAGGGTGATTCACTACATTAACTTCAGACAACTAATTATCCATCAAAGTGCCCTTAGTTATGCACACCGTCAGCTGAAAACCACTGAGCTTCCCATATTCCCTTAGAGAAGCCCGTGCTTGAGCTTACACCTGTGGCAGAAAGCACTCAAAGATGCTGGGGTTAATACCCAGTGGTCTTGATCTGATGATGGCAAGTTTGTTTTTCCCCACTCTGCTACAAAAGTCACTTTTCTCCACTTGCCATTGATTTACATATCTGCTATTTTGTATGCTGCTCTGCAGTTCTGTGCTTTTCATGAAGTATTACCTCCCATTTTTCAATGATAATTGGCTTCAGGAAGAAGTATTTCTGAGTTCCTAGTGTCTCCTTTTCTCCATCTGATTGTAGCACTTGTTTTCGTGATAGTATTTCTCTGCAGTAGGTTTCTAAATTGTTTTTTTATTTTACTGTTTGTTTCTTACCGTGATGGTGTGCTTCTTTCACTCTACAACATTTTCTGTCTGTGACATTTACCTTTCAGATAGTTTTTATGTTAATTTTCACTTGTACATTCAGCAGCCTTGATCATACTTTTGCCCATTTGCTTCTTCATCTCCTCTCTCTTCAACTTCCACATTCTACTGAAAGTTACCCTTGTAACAAATACTTTTTTTCAAATGATGGCTTAGCATAGAAAAGTTCTAGACTGCAGCAGTGGCTTTTTAAGAAACTTAATTGGTACCGAGTTCTGCATGTAGCTAACACGTAACTGCTTGTTCTTCTTTCTTGCTTGCAGTGTTTATTCTTGTGAGCCAGTTCATGGAGTGGTAGCCAGGGGAAAATAAATTGGCCAAAGCTGGTGATGCATCTCTTGAGAAATCACGTGCGGAGAGGATCAGTTTCCATTGCTGTAAACTTCTTACTGTCCCTGAAAAAACTACAAGGGCTTCTGATGATCTTAGTATTGCTAGTAGGTTAGAATTAACTTCCTGACATTCAAATATATTAGGGAAATTTTTGCTAAAATAATAATAATAATAAAAAAAAAGACCAAGGAGCTCTATTTGTGTTTTTTTTTTTCTCCTTGAGGCCTAAGCAAATTTGGGCATGAGCACGTTTGTGTCCAGCACGCGGTGCTTTAGAGGCAGTTGTATAATATGGCCCATGTTTGAAACACAACGAGAGCAAACTTGTGTTAACATGAGAGAGAAACTTTATTTAGAACACAATATGAGCCTCACAGAGAGAGAGAGTATATAAAGAAGTCTTGAAAGCTCTGCTGGGAATTAATACTGAGTATGAAAGTAAGGGAAGTTGAGAGTACTGTGCCAGCCACACAGAAGGAGATCCTTTAGTGGCAGATATGCTGAATTAATATAGGTTACCTTTCATCAAATATGAATTGTATGCTTTTCTTAGGGGAAGTATATGAAGTATTCTTTTAAGTCATCAATAGCTCAGGAGTTGATGTTTATCCAGGCAGTCATTGATGGGGGGGGGGGGGGGGAAATAGTTTAACTTGTGAAGAATTCAGGCTACTCTTTTTTCTCTTTGCTTAGCTGAAGGTAGCCTTGAAGGTAGACTTCTGTTGTTGCAGAGCAGGAACTAGAACAAAGTCAAGAGATTGGGATGGTAGCTGGCATAGTTGTGTGAAAACAGAGTGCATTGCAGTGACCTGTGGCATGGAAGAAGAATGGAGGGAGCAGCCTTTCAGAATACCCACTTCTGAGACTGAGGTGGGGAGAATGGGCCCAGCACATCCATCGATGCCTGCTTTCCTGGTCTGACGATGGCCCTCAGACCGACTGGCAGGAGACTGATCGTCGCTCCAGTATCCAGCACTGTCTACAGAATTACTTTGTTTTCCAGAAGGTTAAAATATCCCTTAAGAGCTAATTAACATTTCATTTCTAAGCATTAGTGTAGTCTTCCATTTGTGAAGAGTCCACTGGTGTCTCTTAATTTTTTCTCCTGCAATTTTTTCATGCTTCTAGTTCTCATTACCTGCCTGCAAAGCCTGTACGTTCAGATTATTTATTCCTAGAGAAGCAAGAATAAAGCAGGAACTGTTTGTTTGTTTCATGCACATATAAATGATGTTTAGTATTTTTGTATTCTGGTCTTGAAGGCTCTAGTAACGTTTTGGGTATTTGAATTTGTCGTTTTGCATTGTTGCCTGCTTTGTCTTGAACAGTTGATGCAGTTTTTGGCTTTCTGTGGCTTTTTCAGTTCTAAGTAAAAAAAAAAAATTGCTGTATCAGTGCACTCTTCCATTTTCATGCCATTAATGTATTAAAAGATGAATAATTTACATTTCGCTATGTTTAGTCATTTAGTCCTGCTACTGCCATCTTAGCCAATTGCACTCATGGAGAGTAAGGAAGGACATCATTACATCATCTTATAAACAACAAAGCTGTGCTATTCCATCCCCCTCTGCCCTTAAAGCTGTTGAACGGGAGTTTGAATTCGTGCTGCAAAATACAAATAATTGCAACCAAATTTGAAAACATTTTTTTCTATGCATTAGATGATGCAGAAATAACATTGCCCTATGTTCTTCTTTACCAAGTAGATCTGTAGGATGTATGTATCAGTGGCTCTTGTGTAAAATACTTTTGAATTCTGTTTTTATCCATTGGATTTTTTTTTCCTTATAGTGTATTCCCAACTCTGCAGTCTTTCTTCATGAAAAGAAATCATGGTCTTAATAGCCAAAATAAGCTTTTTTTTTTTTTTTTTGTCCTATGGAAAAGGGCGTGGGGGGGGGAAGTAGCATATTTAGTTAAGCACTCCACAGAAACTTAATGAAAAGTTCTTGCAAAAGAGGGAAAAACTGTTCCAACTCCTTTCTGGTTGTACTAATAGATAGATAGTGAACACACAGGGGTTTGGTAGTGCTTTTTTTTTTATTTTTTAAATGATAGTGATTTTTTTCTCTATTATAAACACATAGGAATGTTTTGTGAGCTTTTTCCTGGTTGATAAATGCATAAAAATAAGTTGTTTTGTTTCTCTTTCACCGTGTTGTATTTAAACTTGGATTTGGAATTGATCGTTGAATTTGCCAGATCAGAATTTCCCCCGTAACTGGCTCTGAAGCCATAAGAAGCATTTTGTAACTATCTTGTTAGAAGTGTTGGCAGTGGTGTGTTACTTAAGTTTGCTTTTAATCAAGCAGGTGGCAGGCGACATGGGTATTATTGTACATTTATTTAATTTTTATCTCCTAAGCAGTAGCTTCTTTTCCTGAAGCCATTCCTGCGTTCGTTTCCTGCTTCTGCTCCAGTTGCCATGCTGCGAGGCAGCTGCTGGTGATTGTTTTGCCAAGTTTTTAAATTCTTCAGGTTTCCCTTTTATCTTCATGCGGCCTTGAACAAAGGGAAGGAAGTGGACGATGCTGTGTAGCAATCTTCCTGTCCGTTTCAGGGTCTTTCTCCTCCTTGTTAATTTGTCAATGCTAGCAATTCTCAAGCTCCATTGGGTGTACTTATTTCCCTGCATGGTGTGTATTTATAACAGTACTTAGACATCCGAGTTTTGTTTTTAGTTATTTCATTTGTAGCTTTCTTAGAGTTCTGGGTGCATCAGGATGTTTTAAATCGCTTGCACAAGTGGTGTCAGAGATGGCCTTTGCAGGTCCAGACCTAGTGAGGTGAGACCTTCCGATCGCAGCACAGGTAGCAGTGACCTCCCTCTTCAAAACACTTTGCATCTGTCATGCAGCCAACAGCAGCCATCTCTCACCTCTGCAGCAAAATACCTGTTCCTTTCTAAAGATGTTAATGGAAGGGTCTGGTGGGGAAGAAAGTTTCTCAACCCAGAGTGAAGTTGGCCAGATCAGTGTGTCTAGGTGGATCCGCCTTTGGCTGGTAGGGAGAGGTGTAAAGCAAGGAGTGCTTTTGCTTTTGGTTTCTGTTTCATTGGGTTAGAACATGCTAGAAGACCGTTCAGTCACGTGAAATAACTGGCCCAAAAAGGAGTGTGCTCAAGTGTAAGTGCTTTCCTGACAGCACTCCAGCACTCCTTCTCGGTTGGAGACCAGCTGATGGCACGCCTGGATTGCTCCAGCAGTTAACTTCCCCTTCAGTACCAGCTCTGGTGTGCAGCTGTGGCGGCCAAGCCTTGCCTGCTGCTGGCAGCAGCGTTTGTAGGATGGGTTAGCTGGGTCTGCAGAGTGTGTTCAAAGACAAAGGGAAAATGTGCCTTGCTGAGAGTTGGTCAGAGTTCTGGGAAAGACTTGGACGTAGCTCATTGTGTCCCTGCTTTGTACGGGACTACAGATGCATCTTTTAATGAGGATTTACTTAAAAAGAGACGGGGGAATGTTCAGGGTCCCTGGATGCCTAGCTGTCTAAGTGCATATGATTTATAACTTCCTTGAAGATGCTGTATGGAAAAATGCTGTTATATTTGTTCATTAAGTTAAGTTCCCCTTAAATACCTGTACCTGTCTAGTTAAAGAAATAAAATACCCCCAAGTTTCCTCTCCAACGAATCGTTCAAGCTGCCAGTTGTGGTAGCAGCTTCCCTGTGCTCTGAGCAGTGACTGAATTGTAGAAGACAATGTTAATATCAAAAAATGTTGTAGTGTGAGCATTCTCTTCAGCTCCAGCAGGTACAGTGTTTCATCAGAAAATGGGAGGCCTATCTGCAAATTCTGTCCATGACAGTAACGTTAGAGGCACCAGCAAGGATTGTGCTAGGTTTGTACAAATCCAGAGATGACACCAAAAGGTGGGAGAGGAATCAAGTCACAAAAAGCAAGATAACGCACTAAAACATTTACAGATGGCAGTGCTTTCAGTGGATTAGCCTGAATGCTGAGAGTTGGCTCAAACACACACAACAATTTTAAGAAATTCACTTTAAGCTTGTATGCTTTGGTTCTGATTCCAGGGTTAATTTTCTTTAGATTGTGAGTTGGCTGACTTGGAGAAGTATTTATAGGGGGGTGGGAATGAAATTAAAGGAGTAGTAGCTTTTGATTAACTGTCAGCAAAATCTGTCTTTTCAATGTAGTTTGGTGAGTCAAAACTTGCAGCATTAATGAAAAATTCTGCACCAATTTTATATATATAATATATATATATATAATATATATATATAAGGCATCTGCATTTCTCAATTTAATGTCTTGAGAATATGGCCAAATACCTACAGTTTGAAATATGTAATTTAAATGAATTTATCATGTTGTTTCAATACCATACACACACCTAATAAATTTAATATAGATGTGATCCATTTTGCTACAGTTCTGCAGCAGCATAACTTTGTCTTTATCAGCCAGAACTTCTGTTTTTGAAAACAGACATAAAAGAAGGCTACGACCAAGAACCACTCATCCAATCACTTAGGTGGCTATTTGTCCATGGAGTGCAGTGAGACCTATCTCATAGCTTTCACTTTGGAAAAATAATGTTAAAACTGGCATAGCAAGGTAAAAACAACACATTAAAATACAGATCAGATCAGTGATTTGTATTCTCCACTGGTGTTTAACTGTTCCATGTTTTGATGATATTTCTCATTTTGAGCATTAATATAAGCGTGCATAAAGTAAATCACAAATACGGCCAAACTGACTATATTAGAAATTGAACTACAGGATAGATTGACATGTCCCCCCCGTTATTTACAGTTTTAATTAAATGACTTAACAAATTGTCATTTTAGACTAAATATTAAGGTTTCTGTAATAAATTGCAATCAAGCAGTTGGTAATTGCAACCAAATTTGAAATATAGTCAAACCGTGAGTTGTTGGAAACCAGGGACTAGCCAGCTGGAGCTTTTGAGAGCAGTGAAGTCTTCTGCCAGCTCAAAGGACTCTCCCTCCTGTTTAAGTTTGTCCAACTACTTCACTTTAATGGCTGGGATGTTGAAAATCAATAATCTGGAAGTTCAAAAAGTTGGGAAAATTTGATTTTTTTTTTTTTTTTTTAATTTTTTTTCCCAGCCTGTCAGGGTCATGAGATAAGAATATCAGAGGTTAAAGATTGTGACTATTGTGATGAATAGAAGACACTAGTTCATCGGTCTATTAAAAAAGCACTGAATATGCTTCAGTTGTGTGTGCTGCTTACAAACTTCTAGGGCAAGTTCTCTCAAAGTAAAGTTATTTGAGTTCAGGTTTCTAACTTGAACTCAGTCTACAGTGAGTGTGTAGTAAGTGGAGGGTAGTAAAGAGTACACTTTGTGACATGACAGAGGTATGTGAAGAGTTAGGTATTTGGGAAATACATGCTAAGCTATGTGAATTGCCCAAGTATGTTGAGGTGCTGTATTCAGCTTCAGCTGTGAAGCTGTGTGGCAGCTTAGTAAAAACTAATGGAATGATTGGTATAATGAAATGCGAATCCTTCAGAAGAAAAACGCAATGGGAATAAAATAGTTTAGAGGGGATTCTTTCTTGCAGATTGGAAAAAATGAATGAAATAACATTTATTTTTTTATTTTTAAATAATTATCATTTTGTTTTGTGTTTGGGAAATCACATATTTCTGGAGTCAACAGATAAACCAGAGAAAACTTCAGTTTTCTCTGTACTATCAGTTTGTACTAAAATCATGAACTTCAAAAAACTGTTGTAATATTTCATTTCTTCTTCAAGAAGTAATGCTAACTATAAGGTACTTAGAGTGTAGACTTCTTCCATTGGAGAGAAACAATTCTGTTACTTCTCAGAAAATGTATTATTTGCTTTAGTTAAAAACAGTATTCTGAAACCCTTGTATTTATTTTTCCCAGGCTGTTCGCTGCTATGAATCGCTAATTTTGAAAGCTGAAGGAAAGGTCGAGTCTGATTTCTTTTGTCAGTTAGGTCACTTCAACCTCTTATTGGAAGATTATCCAAAAGGTAAGTGCTTTTTATTTTTTAGTATTTCTGGTAAATATCTTTGGGGGATTGTCATTTGATGTAGGTGATAAAATAGAATCAAAAACATTTGGATAACTCACTACATTCTTGGCTTGTATTATATTTCAAAGCCTATAACAGAGTAAGACTGATGATGTCTTTATGAAAGCACAGTTGTATTCTAACTTCCCGAGCTTTTTTTTTAAAATTAAATTTTAATTGGGGGAAAAAAAAAAAAGAAAAAAACACACCACCAAAAGCATAATATGCTGCTGATGCAGGTGAGAATATGAAGTTCATGTAGTTTATTATATACCATGCTGCTTGCTTTATTTTTCTGGGTTACTATATGACTACAAAGTGTTGAATTCGTACCCATGAAGGATTCTTTTTTGGGGTGGGAAAGATGGGAACAGCAGAAGCTAACAGTGCTGTAAAGACACAGATGTGTAGAGTGAGCACCTGTCCTAAATTGGCCTTGCATTTGGCCTTCATGTTTGTCCACAATCTCAATGGGTAAGACTAGGCTGAAAATGCTAATTTAAAAGCAAAAACCAGCACTTGATGTGTTTTCAAGGTCTGTTTTAAAGACGGAGTGGGAGAATGGGTGCGTGGGTTTTCTGGAGGGACATGTTATTATCTTAGGTCTGTTTCTTCAGGCTTTTAAATTATTAAAAGCTTTTTGCCATCGTTTCAGCCCCTGAACATATAACTTAATGTACATTTGTGCTTTGCCGTATATGGGTCAGTAGACTGCTTTTTTGGTAGAGGTGTTGATTCGAAAGGTACCCTGCTGTGTTGCTGCCTGAGGCGTGGGGCTACATCTTTAGCTTGTCCTGTTGCCCATTGATTGCGTGCTCGCTGTCAGCCTGTGTCTGATAGCTGACTCCTTCCAGTGGTTGTGGAGTGTTTAGATGAGCCAAAAGTCTGTGTCTACTGTAAAACTGTGTGAGTTAGGGTTCCTGGAAGCCTATCTTGCCTTTTTTAGGTGACAGATGTTTCAATTTGTTACTGCTAGGGAGGAATTTCCAGTATGTAAATTTAGAAAGCTTTGTGTAATCATTATTGTCCACCTTTTTCTACTGAATACATCGGGGAGCCCTTCATACCCACAGCTTGTACCTACTACGCCCTGTCTAGTGGGTGTAATGTAACATAACCATGGATGTTTCAGATTCCGCAGGCATGGCAAAACCTGAAGGGAGCGTTGTGGCATGCTGCCTATAGAGTTTCCTGAAGAGTGGTCTCATTTCATGCATTTTAAACTTTTAAAAAATTACGTAAGAAAATTCTGCCACTCCCTCTGCAAATAACTTACACTGTTGTTTCTGATCAGCCTAATACAACTCTGCATGATGTGACTGCAGAATGGCTTATTAGATATACCAGTTAGGCAGAACTATACGCAAGCATGTGCATAAGAAACATTTAGACATAAAAACTTGTATTAACATACTGGTATTTTCTTAGATGTTGCTTTAAAGTCACATCTAAATCATGAAGTCTCAGAAAGTGAGAAAACTTTGTTAGTAGTGAAATACTTGGATTAAGGAAAAAAAGGTGGTATATTCAAACAAATGATATAGTGGAGGAAGTAGAGGAAACGATGTATCAAAGGAATTTTGATAGATGAGAAATACAGCAGTGGCTCAGGGAAGGTGAAGGTTTTTTGATTTCATTGAGGGACACGTTCTTGTTCACAGGAGCTGTTGACATTCAGTACCAATGACTGTAAAAGTATTATTCATGGCACAAAAAAAAAGTATTCTCTATTTCAGCTTTTCAGTCTGAAAGAACTAGAGTGCTGTTGCATTGCATCTTAAATTTAAAGCGCGAATAACTTTGTTCCATCTGTAAGTTTAAATTCTGTTGCTCTTAATTATCAAACATGCTAACTGCAATTATGGTTAATTTTTTAAATACTTGAGATCTGAAAAGTAAAGGGAGTTCAGGAATGCACTCCCTGACTAATCAGATTTTTAAGTCTTGAAGTTCCAGAACTGTACAATGCTGCAGCAGGCCCTTCAGAACTACAATGTGTCTAGTCTGAAATTAGTCTTGGATAAAGCTGTGGAGAAGTTGATGAAGGATGTAATTAATAAAATATCACGAGTAGTATGACTAATGCTAAGCAACTCTTTTCCCCTTGGAAGCCTGTTAGTTATTTTATTAACTACTTTTAATAAATGTATACACTTGTGCATGTAATGTAGGAAGGTGTGTCTTTATTAAAGGCAAATGTCATAGTGTTCTTCATTTATAAATGTTGGCAGTATAGTTTGTGCTAAGTAGAACTAAATTGTTAATTGACTGCAAAAGTACAAAAAGTGGTCAACTTTAAGCAATGCCAGGTTGGTAGAGATCTGTTAAGAGCTTCATGTTTAAATTTTGTTCTGGTTTGGTCTCTCTCTGTTAACTTTGTTCACAAACATGGATCACTCAGGTGTATTCTGTGCACATTAGTATTTTCAGGTTGCCAGGAACTTCTCACGTGTGTAGTAGCAAAGACCTGTGGGTCACTTCTGGATAAGAATTAGGACTAGTTCTGGAAAAGAGGGACCCTGAGAAAGATTGATGGCAGGTTACTGCATGTCATTACTGGAAGTAACAGGGCAAGCACTATCCTGGCACTGTGCGCACAGGGAGTGGAGTATCAGGAGCAGGCTGACTTGGAATGCAGAATAAGGTGGTGGCAGATGCCTTACTGAAGCCTAAGTACAGCTAGCATATGTTTTTGCATTTTTAACTGAAACCTATTAAATGTTGTAGTAATTTCTCAATGTACGTTATGTTTTCCATTGATTGTAGCCACCTAATTTCAGGTATAATATGCTTTTTCATTTAAAAACAAAACAAAACAAATAGTCTCTAACAAAAAGTTGTGAGTTTGCATCAGAAATTACTGGATGTTGTTCATTCTCTCTCTGTATTATGTCTGATGTCAGACTAGAGCATCAAGATGTTTTTTTTCATAGCATTTAAAACTCCTGAAGCTGGTCTACAGCTTGTACTTATCCTAAAATGCAGCGTATTTGAGTTGCTGTTGTTACCTAAGGGATTTTCTCTACACCCATGGAATTGAGTTGTCCTGTTAATGTCACTCAGATGTCGTTAGGAGAAGGTGATATAGTCAAGGCATCAACCTTGGGCTGATTTTGAAATACTGTGAGCTACTGACTCGTATGTTCAGACAGTGATAATCAGGGCAGATGGATTCAGTTCAGCAAGCATGTTCCAAGGTGCTTTCTGTGCCCACCATTTGTCTTCCTGATCATCACGGGTCAGGATTTGGCTTCAAGTGTTCCCAAAACGAGAACGTTCATTCCTCCCAACGACAACTTCCTGTTCTTGTAACTCTAATCTGATGTCTTTTTTTTTTTTTCCTTTTTCTTTTTAAAACTAGACAACTGTTCACTGGTTGTTTGATAGTTGTTTGAAGCTTCCATACCCATTGTTCCCTGGGCATGTCTTCAGTGGCATCACCCACCCGCGTGTTGCCGCTCTCTGCTTTGTGCAGGCACAGCTGAATGTGCAGCTGTGTGGGGAACTGGTCCAACTGAAAAATTACCTAGCAGAAGTGATGCAATTGCCCCAGAATGTGAAACCTCAGCCTCGGGTTTTGTCAGAGGAGGCTGAGTGGTCATGTAGGCTCGTGGACCCAGGCAACACTGCGAATCCAGTTAAGACTATAGCATATACCTGGCATCTTTGTTGGCAGCTGCATTCCTTGGGTGGGCTGGGCTTTATTTATGTATTATTTATTTATTTATTTATTTATTTATAACTAGAATTAGTCTTACAGGAAGGTGGTGTTACATCAGTATTTGGAGATGTTTTGTTGTGTTTTTTTTTTTTTTTTTCTTTTTTTCTTTTTCCTTTTTCCATGACTCTGGTTTTCATAAGGAATACAGACTGTAGGCAGTGATCTTGGAGGTTTTAGTTGTGGTTGAAATCTGTTTGAGCTCGTGAGCTCTGACATCATCTGTGTTTTCCTTGGGGGTCTTTGCATCTATTTTGTAGAAGGTTCATATACATCAACTGTATTCCAGCCTGTGACTTGGAGCACAGTTATCAGGTGCACAAGTGCAGGCATACTTTTATTATTGGCCACCTTGAATTTCTGCTCCCTGAATAAAGTTCTTGAAAGTAGAAGTAGATAATGCAATTAATGAGTTAAATGGGAAAAAAAATGCTGTTATTCACATTGCAGTTACTAAAGTGCAATAAATACTGCACTGAAATAATTCTTACTGCTGTATTCAAGCGTGATGTATTATGTCAGTGTAATTTTAATAATTTTATTTGTGGATAGTGACTGTGTTGTCAGAAGTACTAGTGTAAAATATTCTAAGTAATTTGTAAGACAGTATTGCTTAGTTCAAGGGAATTTTTACCAATGTGTAGAATATTCCCCACTCATTTATTAAACACTTTCACTGTTCTTATGTAAAGCAGCGTGGTTGCAAGAATAAATCCCAATTTCAACAATGTGCATGTTTTCCTCTATGCTTACAATTCAAGCTTTGTAGTGTTTTTTTTATTATTATTATTTTTTATTTTTTCTATAGTGGTTAATGTTGTAGGCTATCAGAACTTTAAAGGAAAAGTACTGTCAGTGGGAGCCATTTCAGTGTGCTGAGTTCAGAGGTAATCGAGTAGTAGGCATGATCTTATAAATGTGAGAGAGAAGTTCCCAGCACAGATAGGATTGTGCAGATTGCTGCTGCCTTGCTGCTGGGCTGGCTTTTACCGATGAGTCCTGGAAGAACTGGAATGGAGTTTAAGTAGGCGAGCAGCTGAATGAGCTGAGGAAGAGGTGGCTGTGTTTCAAATTGAGATTATATTTGTGATTTTTTTTTCTTCTGTTGCTTGTAATTGTTAATAATTGCCTGAAATTGGGTTGCTTCTATTTAGAGCTGTTTATATCATCTTCAGGATGGTGTTGAATTTCAGGCAATTGAAACTGTCACACGAAATTCCTGTAGAAAGTAGTAAGAATATTCTCCTAAGCTTACAAGACAACAGTGCTCTTTATAAATTTGGTTTCTGTTTTGTGAATGTGGTGTTGTTTTTTATTAGCAGTAGAGGATTCTTATTAAAGAATATAACTGGGCCATATTTCCATGCTTTTGACTGTTGTTTTTTTTTTTGTTTGTTTGTTTTTGTTTTTGTTTTTTCATTTTGGGAAGTGTTTTAATGCTTATTTGTCAAAAACCATTTTGTGGAATATGTTCTTTGAACATATTCCTACGTGTGGTTCTATTGTGTTCCTCCACTGACATTCTCAATTTTTAAAGATCTTATTTTTTTCCACTACATATATGCTAAACTGGATGCCATTCATTATCTAAAAGATTTGTGTAATAGCAAACTTTGTCATAAGTAACTCATTTGTCTTGCACATTTAGCACTTAGTTTCCTGTGTGAATAGCTGAGTAAGATCATGGGACGTCAGGTTTCCCACCAGCATGCCACTGCATTATATTTCCACATAGGGATGTGCATTTGTTAATAACATTACTGAGAGGACTTTCTGCTATTTTTTTCTTTTGTAAATGTATGATTGAGTTGCCTTTGTATGTTCATGTTCATTCTGTGTTAAAAAGGAAGACATGCTTTAGGCTTCTTTGATCACATCTTTTTGGTACTTTAAGCACAAATCTCTGGAGGAAGCTGGGAACAACCTCTTCCCTGAGGCCTTAGAACAAAAGACCTGAGCCGTGTTTTGCTGCTCTAACTTCCACACCTTTTTTTTTTTTTTCTTTTTTAAAAATCATTGACTCAACCTTGGAATTTCCTCAACTTTTGATGTTCTTAATTCTGGGGCCCAGCAGCATTCACATTGCTAGGATAAAGCACTATTGTGGAGAAATCCTTGCACAATGTCATCAGCTGTTTCCATAACCTGCAAATGGCTCCCAGGTGTTTAATGAACATTTATTTTTCGTGAACGAGTTGTCAGATTTAAAACAATACATGTACCTTCTCTTTGCTTCCCTTGTGCTGTTCTTCAGCTAATTTTCTGTTACCATTTATTTTCACACTAGATGAGCACTAGGAATTGTTCTTGTTTAAAAATTGACAACAAGAAAAATGTATTTAAGAAAAAGGCCATTTTTCACAGAAGACTATGGAGCTTTGGGTTGTTCAGGTTCTCTTCTCAGGTGTATGTCATCAACTTCAAGCTTGCATGTAACTTTTTGAAGCTTACTAAGCCAAAAATACATGGTGGTCACATTTAGCCTTGCAAGGTGCCACTAGATGGTGTCAGTATCTAGTTCACTTTACCCTTACTTTGGCACCAAAATACTTGGAGTTCCATGTTTGCATCACTTTCAAAGGCCTCTTACATTTTCAGGTATCATCAGAGTAGGCAATAAAAGATGTTCTTTGACTGTGATTTGTGATTGGGTGTGCTAGAAATGACAAGTAGAAGGATGTCATTCAGGCAGTTCTTGATCCCCATTTTCATCTTGCTTTACTGATGCAATTCTGTAATTTGTGAAGCTTTACCATTCTCTTATGCAGTTAAGGAGATTAAAAAAAAATATTCTGAAACCACACACATGGTAATTGTATAAAATGTATTTTGTTTCCTCTGTGTGAAATCAAGAAATTAAACAGGAGCAAATCAGGAAAGTATCGCCATCATCAGGTATCATCCCTGGCATGATGGTGAGATGTCCATTGACCCTAGTCATAGTAAGAGAAGAAGCCAAGTCTTGGGGAGAGAATCAGAAAAGACTGTATCATTCTGTCCATGTGTATCTGTAGATGCTGCAAACGGGTGGCTCTGGGTGGCTGTGAAAGTCTTTTAATAAGAGGGAGCCAGTGGAGCGTGGCTGTTTAGACTTATGGAGGGCCAGTGCTGCATTTGGTGGCAGAGGCAGGTAAGATTGTGGAGTAGCTTAGGAGATTTCTTGCTGTCCAGTGTAATTTTAATTCTTTCAGCAGAAAGATAATGCTTTTGTTTTCAGAACTATTTTAGCCAAACACTGTTTTATTTGCATCAAGCCATATAGGTGATTCTGATTGCTCTGAAAACCTACATATACCGTTGGGGCAAACAAGCCCCTTATTCAGGGTGGATTGGCAAATGCTGTGTCTGCCACTCAGTATGCCGCAGGATTTTCCAGAACCTAGGCACAAGGATCATCTGATAGGCAAGTAATGTAAAATTGCTAGGTTTTGGAGAGTAAAGTTGATTGAAACAGTGCTAGCTTGATTTGATAAGTAATGAAATACTGGGCAAAAGGATGGAGGTAGGCTACCAGGAACCACTTTTGTAGGAGTTATTGAGACACTTGCCTGGGTATTGTTTTCGGTGTCTGAATATGATTTCTCAGTTTTGTGTTTAAGAGAATTTTCTGTGGTTGACAAGGTGATGTTATGAATGGAGTTGAGAATGAAGAACGAACAAGGGTTTTGCATGCTGTGAAAAAAGAAGTTTCTATATGTTTAAACTCCAGCAGTTCCAGAGGTTTAAGAATTTCAGTGGTGAACTTCTGGATTTGAAAAGCTTAATAATAAGCTCCTAATCAGAAGATTGTCTGCTGAATTCTGTTGTGCTTAAGAGTGATTTCAAAGTATTCATTTCATTTTGGTATTTTGTAGCCCTAGATTAGTTTTAATGGATTTTTAAGGCTCGTTGTAAGTGGCATGTGGCAGAAGTTCTTAGATGCTTAATTTAACTTTCCTGTTCCAGTAAATTTGGATTCCTTTCAACATTTTCCCTGTATTCCTAGTATTCATAAAGTTCACATTTGTGAAAATCTTACTACTTGCAAAGCCAGTTTTATTTAGAGATCTCTAATATTTAAAGATCTGATTTGTCCTTCTTATTATCTCTATGTTTTAAATGAGAATTTTTAATTTTTTCCTGGGAAGCCTTTAGATTATGGGCTTATTTTAAAAAGGACACTTTAACTGAAAAGGGGTAATTCACTTTAATTTAAAAAATGTGAGTTGACTCTAATGTTTAAAAAGAACAGTGATTCATAGAATATTTTTTCTCCTGTCAAAAATTATCTTACCCTTATATTTACTTATTTATTTATTTTGCTCAGCAGAGGTCAGGTTTCAGAAGGGGATTTATTTATTTATCATTCATTTATTTTGCTCAGCAGATTCACTTTTTTCCCCCTTTTCCTTATTCTATAGTAAGTTTTGTAATATGAGAAGTTTGCACTCACCTCCTATAGTTAAAAACTTTATTTAGAGGAGAAGTTGCTTGTTTTTAAAATTAGTAAGCTGTGTGGCTTTTCGGAAACTTTCATAATTTGGTTTCTAGCATGTTTTTTATGTGCAAGATTCTTGTTAGGAGAATGCTTGATTAGGGATCTTTCATGTGGGTTCTGGCAAAAACGAAAAACAAAACAAAGAAAATTGTTGAATCCTTTTTTTTTCTCCCAGTTTTTCTGTCCATCGTTTGCAGCAGAGCTTGTGTTCTTGTGGAGCAGATGTTAATGTAGTTGTGAACAGGGCTGAAATAAACTTTCACATCTGGAACTTGAGCACTTGTTACGTACTGAAATTGTGCATGAACAACAGCTTCTAGGTGTCTAGCTTTTTTAAGACGGAAAGGGATACTGCAGGCCTAATGGATCCCTCTGTGATTTGCTGTTGGCAACATTTTCAGCACAACACTGAGAATCGTAGTATTTTGTCTTCAAGAAGTTAAGTGCAGTGGCTGGTAGCAGCAGAATGCTGTTACCCTAGAAAGAAAGGACTGTAATTGGAGATTTGACTAGCTACCAGTATGTCATGGTTCAGAAAGACCTGTGAAGTGAGAAACAGAGGGAAGAATCACAGAATATCTTGAGTTGGAAGGGACCCACAAGGATCATCACATCCAACTCCTGGCTCCACACAGGACCACCCCCAAAATCAGCCCCTGTGTCTAAGAGCATTGTCCAAATGCTTCTTGAACTCTATCAGGCTTGGTGCCATGACCACATTCCTGGGGAGGCCGTCCCAGTGCCTGACCACCTCTGGGTGCAGACCCTTTCCCTAACCCCCAGCCTGACCCTCCCCTGTTGCTTTAAGGATGGATCCCTGGAACAGGTTTCTGAACCCCGAAGTAGGATTGGGCACTTCAGACACTCTAGAGGAGAGCTGTAACGTGTTACTTCTTCCTCCGTAAGAGTAATATGACCTTTCTTAGAATGAAGGTCTTACCTTCTTACTGTGTGTATATGAAATGTGCTTCATCAGGCCGTGATTTCTGAGTACTCGCTTTTAGTTGTAGCATGAGGCTGGAACTAATTTCAGTGATTTCAATTGTTACCGTGAGAAGCTGCTGAATTTTATTGAAGTGTGCAAGAGGTTGAAAAGAACTTGATTTACAAACATCAGGACTCTAAGGATAACTAGCAGAATATAATGGAGCAAAAACTCCTTTAATCTATGATTTTTTTTTCCCTGTATTAAATAGAGTGCTAGTACTTCTGGGCAAGATGCTTTAAAGCAGCAGCATTAGTGGAACCTAGCGTCCTGTGCCTCCTAATTTCTCTCTTCCACTGATAAGTGCATGCTTTGTCAGTCAGGTCTGAACACAGTGCATACCTTTGTTTGACCTCTCCCATTTTTCAGTGCTGTTTAGCTCTGTTCCTGTGCCTCTGGCTGGGGATCAGGGCTGCGAATCCTCTGTCCATAGTTAGGAGCAAGAATAAAACTGGAGCTGTACACCTTTTTGCTGCACTTGCATAAAGAGTGGGTTTGGTTGGTGATTGTAAGGCTTTTTTTTTTTTTCCCTCCGGTCTTCTGTTGTTTCTTTAGCATTGTATTTAGTGTTCTTTTCATCCCGTTGTTTTATCCATATTCCCTGTATAAATGACTACAGTAGTTACTTTTTAAAAATAGTGGGTTGTAAGAATTTCTCATTTTTCTAAGTCTTGCGTTGTACGGTGCTGTTGACTTGATTATTTGCAATATGCTTTAACCTTTTAAAATTTGGGTAGTGGCTGCTTAAATTAAGACTTTTTTTTTCCTTTCATGTAGGTGTGGTGTATTACGAAAGTGTTTTATTGTTTGTATGTGTTTCCCTGTTTGGGAAAGCAAAATCATCCCCGTGTTCAAAAGCTAATTACACTTTTCTGTCATAAAATTATTAATGATACCCAGGAAAAGGTGAATCTGGGAGGAGGGGGTTTTCTGTTACTGTGAGCATATAGTGCCCAGCTTAGTTACAGAACGTGAGTGAAATATGGTTACTCTTAATGTTCTTAATCTTATGTTTGGGCTGTGGTCCTATACTTCAGTTCGTACTGATGCAGGGAGGGAGTTGTATTCCTAAGTTCTGAAAGCCTTAGCCTGATGGTGTCAATTTTTAAATGGTTTTATTCAGCTAAATTGCATGTAAGCATTTATGCTTTTGGCATGTTGGTAACAATGGGCGAATATTCTCCTAATTTTTTTCCTACCCTGGGCATCCAAATGAATCCCAGTTTAGAGCACCAGCACTAGAAGCTGGCTTTTCAAGGGAGTTCTGGTTTGAGAGGCACAGTATAGGCATGGTTCATACCAACTAGGTGTGTAAAAACAGTGGCTGGGGATATCCGAAGAGGGATGAGTGCAGAGGTGGGTGCAGGTTGCTGTGGGTCAGATCCGTGCTGTCCTGAGTGGAGCAATGTGGAGCATGAGGAGGGCAGGAGCAGCACCACTGGGGGTGTTTGGTCCCCCGTGGAAAGCACATGGGAGTATCCTGCTGGGGGATGTTATAGGCAGAAAAACTCCAAGCTAGTTAGAAAGAACAGGCCATCTCTGTTCTTGTATCCAACCCAAACCAATGGATTTGAGCAATGATACTGATCAGCACTCAAGAAGATCAGCAAAAGAGCTGCAAGGTCCCAGAGTTTTGGTAGTAAGCTATGTTGGGAAGGAAAAACATACCAGAAGAAAACAGCATGTGCTTTATATTGGAGGATTTGGGTAAAAACATTAAAATGGCAAATATACTCCTGCTCCAAATGTGGTGGTGTATGGGTTACCCTTAATGATAAGCATCTTTATTAGCCTGTTTGTTTCTACCCACAGGCAGAATCTTGTAAATGCAATCAAAAATATCTAGGGTTGCAGTAATTAAGAAAGATTGAAGATCACTAGGGTACAGAACGTAACTACAGGAGATGAAGGAGGTCTGGGTGTATCCTCTGTGTGTCTTGTCATTAAATATATTTTCTTATTTTGCTTAAGCCTTTATACTTCCAACTTACGGACATGAGCTTGCAGGACAGGCATTGAAGGATGATAAAATTTCAGGACATACATAGTTCATCCGTGATACCTTCAGGAAATTAACCTGCACAGCAAGTACATACAGTTCTTGCTGTCTTAATCTGTTTAGTGTCTGTAATTTTTCAAAGCAGAGGTTGTCGTCTTTTGTTGTTTGGAAAATGCATACTCTGTAGAAACCATTCTCAAATCTTACCAAGCAAATAGTAGAAAAATGAAACTGTAACTGCAGTGAATCATTATTTAAAGTAGTCCATTTTTGATGGTGCCTAGTGCAGTGATCGTACAAGAACATAAGGCCTGTTTGCATTCTAGTCTGATGTTGCCATATGCCTGTTAGCCAAAGGGCAAGATGTATCAACAAGAATTTTCAGTCAGAAAGAAGGTAGGAATGGCTATTTGAGAAGTGCATTGCTGTGTAGTACTAGTATTCTTCAAAACAGAGCTGTTCTAGAGCTGGTTTTCAGCTTAGTCTGTTTTAGTAGATGTTGAATAAAATGTAAGCTTTTTTTTTTTTTTTTTACTTGCTTTTGTTTCTCCAGCTACTGAATGAAAGGGCATGTGAAATTGATTTCTCTTTGTATGTCCCTCTGTACCAGTTCTTTAGAAATTACAGGACATCAGGGAGCATGGTAAATGAGCTACATGATTAAATTTTTAAATCTTAGAGCAGCTTTGTCCAGGAAGAAAATCCCAAAATTTCAAATGATTCCTTTTGTTACAGGATTCTTTAAAATATTGCTTGATTTACATTTGTATGATTAATAATAAATACACTTTGGGGTTGACGTCTCATAAAACAAAATTATAATCTCAAGGAATGCATTACCCACAACAGGGTACTTACTGTGGCAATGTTACTTTTATTAAACCATTTATCATTTTAATGTTGTGTATTCTGACTCTTAAGGTTTTCTATCTTTTTCTTCAAAAAAAAAAAAAAAAGCAACAAAACAAATTCAATACTTATTTTTCTTTTCTACAGCATTATCTGCATACCAGAGGTACTACAGTTTACAATCTGACTACTGGAAGGTCTGTATATGCTGCTTTTTTTTTCTTAAACATAATGTTGTAAATGATTGAATTTCTTAAACAGATTAGTTTCAGTATGTTTGGAATATCTACCTGCAATTACTTTTTGGCATATTAATTGGGTCTTAATGGAAATGTTCATCTATGTGTACAATTCATTATAAATCTAAGTGGAAATAAATCTTCACGCCATTTGCTGAAATGACAGATCAGTTAACTTGACACATTTTAGATTTTCTTTTTATTACCCATTACTTCATTTTTTTCTTATGTATCCAATATCTGTGTTTGCATATGAATGTTGAGAGAATCTTAACCACCTGAAAGCTGCTGTGCGGGTGTTGAACTTACAGTAGGAAAAACGTTTTCAGGTTGTGTGTTATTTTCATAAATGTCCCTTTCAGTGTCTTAGAGAATGTTTTTAGGTAAGAAGGGAGGAAAAACCTGCTAGTACAGATATGTCTCTAAGTCCATGTAAAGGTATTAGGACTTTAAATAAAATTTAAAAATTTCTTAGTGATACTGTGGAAAATAGGTAACGTTGCTGTCTTGTCACATGGAATAATTTGAAGCTTGTTATTGAGTCACAAGTGCAGGAGAGCACATAACACAGTTGTGTGGTCTTTAGCAGTTGTGTGGTCTTTAGCAGATGTTCTTAAGTACATATTTCAAATAAGGACGGCTCGCTCTGGAAGAACATGAATACAGTGTATATGTCAGCATTAGGAAAACAACATTTTCAATGTTCTTTACGTTTTTTATAGAGACTAAGTATTTTCTGAAAAATCCTTTGACATCCTTTCCCTTCTGGGAGGGTGGGAAGAGAAACGTAGGGTAAATAATGGGTAGAAGAGTGAGCCAGCGTGTGTTTCCATGCGTATGGAAGAGGGGTCCAGTCAGAGGATCCTAGAGAAATTGTTCATGTGGTCTTGTGATTGCCCCACTCCACTCGAAATTGGTCAAGATCCGTTTCTGGACTGGCGTATTTTGGAGTCAAAGTGGTTTATTTTCAGAAATAATTGTTCTGTTTTAAACAAGTACAACAAAATTAGTATTCATATCTTCTTCTTAAATGCTCTGGGAGAGTTAAAGATTGTTGTAAATGAATGTTGGAATCTATCAGCTAATTAAATGTCTATTGTAATTGTTTCTATTGTTTGTACTCTTCCCATGTTAAGCATTTCAGAATATTTTGTGTCTTGAATTATTTTGTCTGGCTTCTATTCTTATGGCTTGCTATTAAGAGAGGTGATAGATGATGAGTAAATTATTTTCCTAACATAAGTGTGCCGGGTGAGGTATGTGAATGTATATATTTTATAGGCATGGAGTGCTTTCATATGGCTCATAACGTCTGCAAATAAAAGAAATACAAATGCTGATTGTTTTGCAGTTCCATTTCAAGAGCAAGGATGGTAGTAAAATGTGTGATATGCGCTTGATTTGTTGAAAGCAGCAATTTCTGTTTGTATTCAGCGTGCTAATACTCTAAGGTACTTGTTTGTAGCCCAAGAGTTTGACCATGCTGAGATAATCTCAAACAATTCCAGTTGCAAGCATGTGAGCATTGTCTTGATTTGACAAAAGAGTATTTTTACTTCTACAAAAAGACAGCATCATCACTTCAAGTTGGCCTCAAGCAGAAAGGATACTATGTTTTTTGATCTCGCTATGAGTTTCTTTACTGATATGTAGTCCTGAATTTGGTAGTTTTTCATTTTTACTTTATCAGAATTATTTTGGAGATTTTCTTGGTTTTTATCTGCATGAAAAAGAGCCTGAAAGGGACTAAAACCATTTTTCAGTTAAAACTTTTTTTTTTTTTTTTCTGAAAGTGCTGAAAGCCACAGGCTAACCATAATTCTTGATGGGTGATGAAGTTAGTCTGGAGTTAGCAGTGGGAAGCTGCCTGGGTTCGACCTGGAGAAAGATGTTTTCCCTCTTCCCACCTCCATCCCCTTTGCACCGAGAGGATTTGTTTCTTGTTGTCCTTAATGTCTTGTACCTGTAAGAATGATAAGTGTATTTTTGATCACTCCATGGTATGCTCTTCTTATAGACTTTTTAATTAACTTTTACAGAGATATGCAAATGCTTAAAAAAAAAAAAACAAACTTGGATTTCCTTGGTTCGCTGCATTTTTTATTTTTTTTAAGATTCTCTATTAGTTTTTTTTAGCTCAATTCTTTCAAGGTTAGGTGTTGTCAATTAAGCTGTTGGAATTTCTGATGGTAAAGAAAAGAGGAGAGAGAAGGGTGTGAAGAAAAGGTGGTGTTTGTGAGCTATGAGGAGAGCTGTGTGAAAGAACTGAGAAATGCATGGAGATTGCTGAATCACATGAATGTTATTATATAAGCCAGGTTTGGAACCACACAGGATCAGTCTTATGTTCCGCAGCTATTTGAATATCTGAACTTATTTAGTGTATTGCACTGCACGTTGCTATGGTTGAAGTAAGTGACCTGTATCTTTGCTTCATAAGTAGAAAATTTGTAGAAGGGTTGTGAGAGATTTTAGCTTGCTTTGGGTGTACTTTGGCCTCCTTACGTAGTGTTTTTAGACTTTGCTACTTTGGGTTTTCACTGTTGCATCAGGTTGGTAAGTGATCGTTCCTTTGATGGATTGTTCGTTATATGGATTCGTTCTGCAATTTATCCTTTTTCTTTTTTTTTCTTTCAAGAAGGAAAAAACATTTTTCATAGATTTTTCTAATGCTCTGATTTTTATTTTTTACCAGGTGTTTTTCTGTCTTTTCAGAATTCAGAGTATGGGCTGTTTTGTTGTTAATTCAGGAAGCAGTTTGTTGATCCTATGGAACAAACTAAGAAAGTTCAGAAAATATATTCTGATACAAGTTATAGTTGAAGAAGTGAAGGGATGAAAAACTGGGAAGGTGCCGTATTTTGCCATTTATCAGATCAATATTCCCTCCAGTCTGATAAAACATTTTGAAGAAGTGGTGTCTGAATGCAGAGTTTTGAAAGAGCTGGGTTGCATTATACCACGTACTCCTTAACAGGCCACTTTTATCAGTGATCTCTTTGGGCACCCACAGGGCAGTGTAAAATGTCCTACAAAATTACTGTGTTGTTTTTTTTTTTTTTGTTTGCAGTTTTTGTTCTGCACAGGCACTGTGGTGTCTTAACTCTGCATTAAAAAAAAAAAAAAGTATTTGACTTGAAATCTGGCAAAGTAAATATCTCAACTTGAATAGAAGCTGAGATAACTTAATAGAGCTCTTCAAGTACTTTTGTCAGTGTTTTTTTCTTACTTGTCTATGCTAAAATAAATGTGCCTTCTGTGCAGTGTACTTCATTCGGATTTCTTTTTAAAACTCCCGTGTCAAAATTTTTGGGGGAGGTGAGGAGGACTGTGGGGGATGAACAGATAGGAAGGGCAGTTCAGGAGAGGGAGACAACAACTCGAACTCCAGTTTGTGGATTTTGATGCAGCTGAGAAAAAAAAAAAAAAGATACCAAGTGTAAGTGTCTGCCATGGTTATCAGTTTTGACATATTCTGAGGAGGAAGGATTAGAGGCTCAGCAAGGAGCAAGATATTCCTGATTTTATCCAAACGTCATGGCAGAAATCTGGCACCTGGAAAAAGTTATTTTAGTCATCTCATGTGGTTGTATTATAATGTAGTCGATCATACTGAACTCTTCTATACAGCATCTGGGTACTGGTAGGGGCTATCCTAACACAAATTTCAGTATGTGATAGAGCGACCATGCGAGCACAAAAAATATGTGCCTCTGTTGCATTGCCCTGGTTGCTTGAGGCAGAGGAAACCTTCACAGAAAGAAACCCCACACAGATGCGGGACTGTGAAAGATTTCAGTGCTCACTAGATGGTTCCAAGGAGGGGTTTGTAGAAGAACCTGGCTGTCCTCTGCTTCCCTGAGATCTCCTCTGCTTTGACATGGTGCTGTTACTGCAGCTCTCTTTTGGTTTGATAATCGTGTTTAAAGTATGTTTACGTGGCCTTCTGCAGGTAGGTGTGTGTTCACGTGTTGTTAGTTAGCCATCGCGTACCTGTCATCGTTACAACACAAATGGTAAATAAACAAAACTTTTTGGTGCGGGTACCTACTAGGTTGAGCTCCGCAGGTAGCTGCAGGCTGCCAGTGTGGGCAAACAATGTACCTGACAAATAGGATCTTACCTGCAGGAAGCTCCTGCGTGCTGCTTCTCTGCAGTGTTCCCATAAGCTGTCTATTACTACTATCTCCGTAGCTGGGGAATGCGTGTATGTCTTTTTAGACAGGATTCTAATCAAATCCAAGGGACTGTGGACAAGTTGTGAGAAGGCACTGCTGTCACACGTGCTTCTGAGTGTGTTTATTCATCACAAAGGACAATCGTGGAGTCACGGAATAGTTTGGGTTGGATGGGACCTTTAAGATCATCAGATCCAAACCCTGCCATGAAACTGAAGGGAGGGAAGTAAGTCCCATAGGTGTTTTGTGGCAAGGTCAGGTATCAATCAGCCTTGTTCTGGAAAGCAACCATCAGGTACTCCCTGCCAGTGGTTGCTGGATATTAGGACTCCTGTCTAAATTTGCAAGTTTACCTCAGGTTGCTATCCTGCGTGCATGGCCTTCTTGATGTTTATCTCTTAAAATAAATGATGGTTAGAAACCTGATTTTGGCAATATTTGCAAATAACAATTTCCTCTTTACTTTTTCAGTCCTTCGAAAACTGAGGAGAACCTAAAACAATGCAGAGGTTCAAAAATAAAGCACTAAAATTTTGTTTAGGAAACCCAGGAAAATGAGACTTTGTGTAACTGCGTGATTGTCATGGAATAAGGATCTGATCCCAGTCTGTGCTGAGTTGTTGGCTTATTGCAGAAAGCAATTTTTACAGTGGTCTTTGATATGTAGCCCCACAGTGTAATTTAGTACCAGTTAATTTTTTACAGTGCTGTTTTATAATTAAACCTATGTAGAAATGTTACAAAGGGTGTTTTATCAACCTTATGGCTAAAACACTTTTAATTAGTAGCAAGGCTTTTTTTCCCCTAAAGAAATGAAAGTAAGACCATACATGTTTGTTTTTAAATTGGACCTGCTGCTTGTCTTAAATATTCCTGTATGACTTCCCATCTCTATACATTTTCCATTTTGATAGGCCAAATGTCTTTTTTTGGTATGTTTTCTTAATGCTGTAAAATGGGAAAACAATTGCAAATACTTTCATGCTTTAATTTTGGATGTTTTGCCATCTCTTTTTCTCCAGACTGTAAGTCCATTTCCCCCTTTATAATAGTTGGACAAAAAGCAATTACTAGACATACTGATAACAACAAATAAGAGAACATTTTGCACCTTAGAGAGTCTGTTATAAGACAGAGCAATTTTCCATTTCATTGACTCACAACTGTTTTATTTTCTACAGTAACCTCAAAATACCAAGCACCATTTTAAGGTAGAATTCATCAAAACTTCCATTATTTTTTTTTAATTGGCTATAAATGCTTAGTTTAATTGAAACAGTACAGTGGTATAGGATCAACAGGAATTGCTGGAGCAGACAGATTTCTGAAATGAAAGTTGGAGAAGGCAGTAGTAATATGATCTGTGAATGCTGCTTTTTATGCCTTTAGTTTTTTTCTCCTTTTTTTCTCCAGAAAGTGATTTTTTTTTAATGGAATGGGTATCCCATGTAAGGAGAACGGTCTTAACAAGCTTCCCCATAAGAGTCCCAAGAGAACACAACTTTAAAATGACACACAAAGCCTTTAATATAAATGATTGCCCTGTAGCAACACAAGACATGTACAGGAGAAGCAGAAAAACAGAAACAGTCCCTTTGATCAGAGGAGATGTAATCAAAGAAGCACTTAGAAGAAGACTTAATCAGGAAAGCAAGTTTCAAAAATCCTCAGTGAAGGGGAAATTACTGAACTTCGGGGCATTGCAGAAAGAGCGGAAAGACAGGGTTGCTTGACAAAGATGGGTAAGATGAAAAACCTGCAATTCAGAATATGTTTTAAAATAAAAATAGAAATTCCAGAGAAAATAGAGAATCAGCAAGTGAAAAATAACCAAAATTAATAAAGTTAGTGTCTCCCTTCTCAGAGTTGTTTTGTTAATATCTTATAAATGGTCTACATCTTCAAATGTCTTCTGTACTTCTTTCTGAAAATGTAAGTGTCATCAGGGCAATACAGGGAATTCATTGATGACCAAAGACAGGTCATCATAATGGAGATAAAAAGAAAGGATAGGTATTTTCAGGAGACTACTTCGTGGACAGCAAAGTAGTCTGGAAATACAACCTGAATATGGTGACATCATAATGGCAATACAGGGTGGTAAGCTATTAGTCCCATTTTAAAAAAAAAAAAAAAAAAAAAGGGGGGGGGGTCCTGAGGAGGGGAGAAGGAAAAAAAAAAAGCAAGACTTCGAGTGCAGTTAAGCAAATAACATGAAGAGGAAAGTGTGGCTAGAGGAAGAATCAGAGAGAGTGGGAGAATGAAAATTGTAGCCTTGATGAGAATTTGAATACAAAGAAAATGAGAAAAGTAAAAACATATACTAAGGGTACAAGCATATGTGGAGAATGGAGGAAAGTGTATATATAGAAGAATACAGGAGGGGATTGTGGGAGGTCTGTAATGAGATTTTTGCCAGCTTTCCCCCCAACAGCAAGCCCTGTGTCATAAATTCACCATGTACAGTGGGAGGGACTTAAAAAAAAAAAAAAAAAAAAAAAACAAATCCAAGGAGGGCAATAACTGTTCAGGTAAAGGGGAGCACTGTATATCACTTTCTATCAAAGGACCAGGATGTCTTGTTATTTTGAGCAAGGCAAGCAGTGTAGTGTGTGAAGCACTGGCAATCACTGGGCAAGCTAGTTAAGTAGAAAAATAAAAATTCATTAACTCGAGAGTGGCAGAAATTAACTTAGTGGGACTTCAGCTAGTAAAAATTAACCCTCTGGGCTGAACTTGCTGGAAAGTACGTGGCAAGGGGTTGAATGCGTTAAGATGACAGACGCTTCTTTCATGAACAAAGTGATGAAGATTTTTAATGTACGTGCCTGTTTCTGCAGCTGTTGACAAGAAATTTCTGTCACATGAGAAAGGGGCTTTACAGGAAACAAGGAAAGAAGTATCTAGCAAGTGCAAAAGTATTTTACTGATCACGGAATCACAGGATCATCCAGGTTGGAAGATACCTCCAAGATCACAGAGTCCAACCTCTGACCTAACACTAACAGTCCTCCACTAAACCATATCCCTAAGCTCTACATCTAAACGTCTTTTAAAGACTTCCAGGGATGGTGACTCCACCACTTCCCTGGGCAGCCTGTTCCAGTGCCTCACAACCCTTTCAGTGAAGAAGTTCTTCCTAACATCCAACCTAAAACTCCTCTGGCGCAACTTAAGCCCATTCCCCCTCGTCCTGTCACCAGGCACGTGGGAGAACAGACCAACCCCCACCTCGCTACAGCCTCCTTTAAGGTACCTGTAGAGAGCGATAAGGTCGCCCCTGAGCCTCCTCTTCTCCAGGCTGAACAAGCCCAGCTCCCTCAGCCGTTCCTCGTAGGACTTGTTCTCCAGGCCCCTCACCAGCTTCGTCGCCCTTCTCTGGACTCGCTTGAGCACCTCAATGTCCTTCTTGTAGCAAGGGGCCCAAAACTGAACACAGTACTCGAGGTGCGGCCTCACCAGAGCCGAGTACAGGGGGATGATCACTTCCCTAGCCCTGCTGGTCACACTGCTTGTACGAGCCAGGATGCTGTGACTGGCGTATGCTTTGTTGGGTTGGAAACTGACTGGGTAGCTGGGCCCAAAGAGTTGTGAATGGAGTCAAATCCAGTTGGAGGCCGGTCACTAGTGGTGTCTCCCAGGGCTCCGAACTGGGGCCAGTCCTCTTTAATATCTTCATCGATGATCTGGACAAGGGGATCAAGTGCACCCTCAGTAAGTTTGCAGATGAAATTATGGTATGAGGTATGCTGAATTGAAAGACTACATTTATAAACTGTGCACCATATAATCTCTGTCTTATGTCAAAATACTACATGTAGATACTCAAAATACTAGATTTCTTTGGTGACACTGTAAATCGGGTTATTTCAGCATCCCATGGGTGTAATCATTTACTTTGATGGCTCTAAGATTTTAGACTGGGATTCTTAAATGCAAACTGAGTTTATGAAGGCTAACTAGAATTCTGTCTTAAGGGTAGAAAGAATTATGTGTATGCTTCCAAAATATTTCAGAGAAAATGATGAATAAATAAGGAGAATCTCTGGAATGCTGGAAAGGTAATGATGGTTTTATTACCAATAATGTATTGTCATCTATAAAATAAACAGAAAATAGAGCCAATGAATACGTGTATTTGGGTTTCAGGAAAAAAATCTTTTAATATTGAATGCTAAAAATAAAGGTTATCTCTTGTAAAGCAGAGTTGAGAGAAGTGTATGTATTTTTTCATAAAACGTGTTGTTAAATGAATGACACCTAGAAAGATTAAAGAGAAAATGTGTTGCATTTCATGCTGTTAATTAGAGACTAAAGCACAACTGATCACTATTTTAGAAAAGATGATACATTTATCTAGATACTTCTTAAGTGGTAATGCATCTTAGGAGTTACGTCTTTGGGGGGTGTTTTTTCTCTTTTATAGTGGGTTTGTGTGAAATTGCCCCTCTGCTAGCAAAAACATTGAATTCTCAGATAGTTCCATGCCAGAGAAAGAAGTGGACACTATTTTTTCACTGTTGTTAATGCAGACAAATAATGGGGCATGTCCAATTTTGTGTAAAGTAAAATTGTACAAGGCCCTGATAATTAACACACATATTAACTGGTTTATGCAACTGGAATGACGAGCACGCATGTTGCCTCAGCTTGAAAGGAATCAAGAGTAGGTGTAAAATCTGAAAAAGAATGAGATCAGCCAATTTAACTAATAAATTTTGACACGTTACTTTTGACCTCCAGATAAATCTGATAAATTGCCCCGTCATTCAATACTAAGGAATCCTCCTTTGCACATACAAACCATTTACCTGTTTGGGTCACAACAAATATTAGTTCCTTCATGTGGAGCATGTATGTTGCTATTTCTTTGAAATATTTTGCCTTTGCACAAAATAATAATAAAGAAATTATTTCCAGACCTGCAGTTCTGAATTTTTGTAATGCATATTCATTTATTAAATCACTCATCCTTTTTAATCAAGGGATCTATGAGAACTGATGAAACTCTAGCAAATCTGTAACTTTCTTGGAATGTTGATGGTGGAAGAGGAGTGAGAAACTTTGCTTGAGTCAGGAGAGGGAGAAGACAAAATGGTATCTCAGAGTAAACCCTGTTCCTCCTACCCCCAACATGGTATCTGTTTCCAAATGATATTCATAACATTTTTCTAATGTTGATGCTTCACTCTGGAAATTCATTAGGAATGCAGTTACCCTCTGCATGTGTGATCCGTGTCTAGAAGTGCAAATATTCTGGGTGGAAATGATGTAAGTACCATCAGGGTTGATGGGAAAGTACTCTCAGTAAAGCTTTTCATGCATATGTTGAATTTTCCTATCACAGAACTTTTCCTTTGTGCATAAAAAAAAGCTGTCATCCTTCATCTACTGATAGTTAGAATAATAGCATGCTTCCTTTCTCCAGTCCCTGTGATGAGAATGTAGGATGCTAAAATACAAGGCATACTGTAGTGTGGCAGTGAAGAAACTCATCAATTTTGATTGCTTGGAGAGAGGCATATTTAACAGAGTAGAACAGTTCTGACTTGAATGGAGGACAAATCTTCCGTAGGCGAGGAAATTATTTGACTGTTAACTGTATTGACAATGGCTGTGATGCTTGCCATTTCCAAAGTATCCTGTTGCTTGCAGATACCACGGAAATGGTACAATTCCTTCATTTTCCATGTGATTGCTTTTAAGTTGCGTAGAAAAGGTAAAAACAAAACACACCACATTTCTTACTCGTGTTTTGTAGATTCGTGTTTGATCATAAGCTCTAAGTAGATACAAGGGCTCAGTAACGAATGACATTTGGTTTCTTTGGAAATTAACCTTTAAAACTTTTATTCATTTTTCTCTAAGAGATGAAATATTTCCTTAGTTTTAAAAACTTTTATTTTGCAAAGTTGTTGTTTCTTAATTTGCCCTCTCCAGGACTGATATTTCAGTTCTGATTTTTCTTATACGGCTGCTGAAAGGGTTCTGCTGCGTTTGATACAACATTACCTTGGTGGTATTTCTGCCCCTTGGTTTCCTCCTTTTCCCAGGGATACAGCCCCAGTGTTCTCTCTTCTTTGGGGGTGAGGGAGGAGTGATGGAAGTGCAGGGGAATCTAGTGCAATAGATGGAGAAGGTAACAGGTGGGAGGATGGGGAGATGCAGAGCTTGGGGTCTCTTCCTCAAAGAGCCTGTGAGTAGCTTAGGTGAGGCTTATTAGCCCATCCTTTGAAGAAAAGGCAAGTCATCTGAAATGGTTTTAGAGTTGTTGGATTGCGACTGTGCTCCACTTTGTGAAGCAGCTTTACAAGGATTAATATTTAGAGAAGAAACAGAAATCAGTTCTGCCTCTGGTGTTTACTTGCATGAAGGTTCAGCAAGAATTACTCTCTCGTGTCTGATTGCCTTCATGGAGTGTCTCAAGTGAGATCAATGCCGAAACTGCTGAGATGAAAACTTATCTTCTGAGTGCTCTCCTTGAAGGGAGGGCCAGGTATTGAGAAGTTCATGGAGATTCAAAAGCTGGAACACAGCAACAGAAAGCAAAACAAGACCTTTGAGTCTAGATATTTTCAAGCAAAAGTATTTTAAACTGTATGCTGAGAATGTCTGCGGCCTTCTAGAAAACTTGATCATCTGTTCTTAATGTAGCTTGCAAAGTTATAGTAAGCAGATAGGGGTTTGTTGGTATTCAGAAGAACCTGGGAAAACATTAGACTGTCAACCGTACCACATTTCTGGGCTGCTGTATTCAAATGATTTGCATTTAATTCCTAAGTGTCATTTTGCTTTGTACAACTGATTGGTCACTGCATTATTTTTTTCATCTAATTTGCCAGAGGAGTAAGACTGAGAGGTCCAACATCCCAGGTATGGGAGAAATAGCTGTCAGTTAGGGATCTTCTGCTCTGTTTTCTTCTCTCCCAGCCCTTTCTTTTTGCTACAAGACTAGAAGGTTCCTCAGTTAAATTTTATCTGGTAATACCAGGCAAAATGAATGTTCCTGGCTCCCTCTTTCAGTCTTTCTTTCTTGGTTAGATTTTTAGTTAGTGTTTTTTCTGTCTGTGTAGGCCTATCACATAGGGAATTATTCTAGCTGTTTCTCTCTAAATTCTCATGGTCATCAGAAAGACAGCAGTAAAACTGTAGTAACAGATACAGTTGCTACACCAATACTGCTGAACGTGTTTTTTAAAGGATTTGAGGTTTTTGTTGGCTTTTTTCTTTTCTTCTTCTCCCCTCCCAGGCAGGGGAATTGGGATCCACTTCATAAATTTATCTGTTGGGCTCTGGTTCTTGTGACCAGAAACAAATCCATTGCCAGCTATCTTAAAGACGTAATCAGAACTTTGTGAACTCTTTTTGAAACTAAGCAAGCTGAAAAACTTGGTTCCTATCCTGGTAAAAAGTGGAGAAGGCCAGATGGATCAAACAGCATCCAGTAAAGTGTTTTGTTTTGTTTTGTTTTTTTGTCTTGTCTGTCCATTGTCTGCACAAAACAAAAGGGGGAGGGGGCAGTCATTTTTGCAGTGAACTTGATCTTTATTTTTGGAAAAGAAAGAGGAACATAAACTGATTATCATTCCTAATTACCCTTTTCATTAGAACTAAGGGAAGGAATTCTGTGGTGGTTGCAACGAAAGGGGAATCTCTTCAAACAGGACTGGTGCTGATGGTGATGTTTTCTGTTCTGTTTTCAACTGATCTGCTGCAGGAAATACATTATTACTGCATCTTCTGGAAGTTCTCATATCACTGGTTTTATAGAAAGTTTCATCAGTTTTGCGGACTGCTGCAGACTTGCAGCGTTTTAATGATTTCAAAAAGCAGCTGGACAAATTCAGGGAAGAAAAATCCATTAAGAGCAATTAAATATGAAGACATTTTGTCTGGCTTTAGAAACCTCTGAACCACAAATCACTGGAGGTTGGGAGGGTATTCTTGGGAAGGGAAGGCTTAAAGCAATAATAGAAAATGAATGAAGTTACTCTTAGCAGTAACTCAGCAACATTTTAAAAGTTAAATGTTACTGCTGGATTGTTTTTTTTTAAAGCCACCCCCTCACCCCACAAGATCACCTACTTAGAGTTATGTTTCCATTTGGTGACATACTCTTCACATTTTGGAGAGCAAGGATGATTTTCTGGTGAAATGCAATCACAGGATGATGTCTAGAACAGAATTACTCTGTGGAGCTATACAAAAATTTCAGCACACTTTATCCCATCCTTTCTCAGAAATACATAAAAATATAATAACATAAATGAAATCATCCATCCAGTTCATAATGGAGCATTATAACTCTGTCTCAATTCTGTTTCTGATCTCAAAATTTAGGCAAACAGAGCCCTCTGTCTGTCTGAAGCTTGTGAATAAGCTTGGAAGAAAAGGTCCTTTTGAAAGCACTTCCATTTCACTATTTTCAGACAATATATATTTCAGAGAAATGTCAGCCTTTTGCTTTCTAAAGTTTCTTCCTTGTGCGTAGATGTCAAAAGCATTCAAAAGTGTTCCTTAGGAGTCTCTCCTGGATCATGATGGCTATAGCACTGGATTTTATAGAAAGAGGACATACAGTTACTTCTTGCTGGAGAATATTTCTGAGCTGGGCTTTGAGGAAAGAGAAGACTGAAGCGAAACAGATGCTGAATGTCATTTCTGAGATCAAGATAAACCTGGGTGACAAATAGTTTTGAACTGAGAATGAGGATCAAGAGCAGCCTTGGAAAAATAATGCAAAATAAAAATGCCTCTAAAAAAACCACACATGATATTTTGGATTTTTTTAAATGCTATTTTTCAGTGTTTTTGATAATTGTGGTATTTGACACAGATACGCAACTTCAAATTCATGTGACATCTTTCCATGTTCCCTGTCCACTAACCTCTCTAAACATTCATTTTATCTCTTCTTGGGATTCTAGGGTTGTTTTTTTTATTCTTATTTTTTTTTCTCTCCAGTCTTAACAGCATGTAACTACAAACTAGGAGATGTATCTTGAGATACTTTTGTTTCAGGCTCAGGGGGAAAGTGCCAGGGATATGACTTTCCCTTGTTCTTTGGCTGGAACACAGTGAATCACTGAGGTATTGGAGCACTGTCTTGAAGCACTGCTCGTGGTAACTCATTTATTAGCTAAAACAAAGTAGCTGGCAGTTTTGTAATTGTTGGGAAGAATGTGATCTGCCACGTTGACAAAGGAGTACTTTGTCCTAAGTTGAACAAAATCTTCTGTCTCCGTGTTGTGTCGGTCAAGTGTGAGATGAGCAGCAATTCGCTGGACTGGGCTATCGAACCCAGAAGCATGGTCCTTCTGGGTCAGGTTGGTAGACTTCACGTTTAGGAATGGTGAGTGACCGTGTACAAGAATCTGAGGCACAGAACTCTGAACGGAGGTGAATTACACAAAATACTCATGAAGTCCTAAAGCGAAGTTAAACAAAATTCTTGGTATAGTAACTCCCACTTCATTTAAATGTAAGTAAGTCAATTAGGACCTTCTACCTTATTCCTTTCACCCCATGCACGTCACATAGGCAGAGTTTTCTAATTGATAGGGCTTGGGTAGGCAAGGGAGGCTGAAACAGTGTGTTAGGCTGAGGATGCCCTTTACTTTACTGAACAGGATCTGAATTTTCGACATGATAAATCTATTTATTGGAGGCCAATCTTAGTGAAGGCACTAACAGGTTTAAAAATGATTGAGTGGTATAGCTAGCATTCTGTGAAATCATAAGAGAAGTTGAGAAGTGCAATCTATCTACCCACTGATGCAGAATAAGGTATTTAATTACCATGTTAACCAACAAAATATGGCATGGACTTCCTAAAGCAGAATTTCTGTGGATGTTTTTGCTTAAGAAGAGGATCAAGTATAATGCCGAGAGCATGTTAAAAATAACGCGTTCCACAAGACTTCTTGTCTTAAAAGTGTCCATAAGGCATCAAATACAAGCTAGACATTCCAGCAAATGAGCTCTTAATTCTCCCTTTCTTCATGGCAGAAACTGATCTGGAAAAGACTTGTTTAGGGTTCCTGTCTGTGATTTTTGCTGTCTGTGAGATCAAGCCTTTCAGTGCCCTTTGTCTGTCTCCAAGGAGTTAATTTTATTTGACAGAACGGGATAGTTCAGTTGGAAGGGGCCTTCAGAAATCACCTAATCCAACTGCCTGAGCACTTCAGGCCTAACTAAAAGCACATTACTGAGGGCATTGTCCACATGTCTTGTGAACAGTGACCCGGCACGGGGCATCGGCCATCTCTCTAGGAAGCCCATTCCGGTGTTTGACCACCCTCACAGTAAATACTTTTTTCCTTGTGTTTGCTCAGATCCTCCCCTGGGCCATTTCATCACCCAGCATAGCATGAACCTGTTCAACTCACAGCTGGACAATCTGTCTGGAAGGATGCTGTGAGGGATGGTATCAAAGGCCTTAGTAAAATTTGGGAAGATCATGTCCACCAACTTCCCTTCATCCACTACATGGGTGAGCTTGTTTTAGAAGGAGTTCAAATTACTAAGGCAGGACTTTCCCTTCATGAGCCCATGTTGGCTATTCCTGATAACAGCTTTATTCTTTAAATGCCTTTCAGTGGCACCCAAGATAATCTTCTCTGTAACCTTTTCAGGTACTGAGGTTAGACTAGCAGGTTGCTGGCTTCCTGGGTCTTCTCTGGTGCCCTTCTTGTAGATAGATCAGTTTAACATTGGTAGTGCACTGATGGTGGGAATTCTTCCTAGCAGACCAGTACTAAACCCTTAATTACTTCACGTAATCTTCACGTTGTAGTGTTCGTTCTCCTGTACATTTGAGAGAGGCTTCTTCCTAGGCTAAGAAATGTACAGTCTTTTAAGTGCATTGATAACTTCCAGATCGAATATTTATGCCTGTCCGTGTTGAGATCTACTAACCACAAGCCATGATTGTATAGATTAATGAAGCTGTCCACATCATTCTCTTCATGCAATAGAAGTATCTTTGTCTCTCTGTGGGTGCTAATTTACTTCATTTTTGATACCTGCAATTAGAGAATGATTTTGTTTATGGAAATCCCATTGTAGTAGATAATTGGACCTTAAGAGAATGTGTAAATAAAATAAATTAAGTTTTCCTTGAGAATGTTACTTTTAAGTTAGAAGGTCAGCAGATACTGCATACATTGGAGAGGAATCACTTTTTCAAAAAAAGATGAAAAGTGGCATACAGAATATAGATTTAAGCAGTCCTTCGTGTTCTCTGAAGTAATAGAAAATTGTTGTCTATTGTATCTTTAAGGGGGAAAATATCCTTTGATCTTGATTAAATCTAATTGACGTACATTAGACAGTGTCTTACAGAGGAGTTTAGGGCTGGCATTAAACATTTTTTATGACTTTGAAGTGAAAGTGAATATCAGTATTCCAAAATAGAAAGTAAATCTTAGATACTGAATGCTGGAATTTCAGAAGTACCAAAACAAAACAAAAAAGCATTGGTTACAGAGAATTATGATAGCAGATGGGATTTCATGGGGTATGCTGAGGTTTTTAAATGGAAGGAGTATTTAAAACTATTTATATACACTTAACTCATGTATACATCACTGATGATGTTCAAGAAACAGACCTCTGAGTTATCAGAAGAAGTAAAGAGTATGAGGAAAAGTTAGAGGCTAAACAAAATATTCAATTTAATCAAGAATAATATAGAAGACTGTACTGGAAAGCATGCTATTATATAAAAGGTAAGTATAGTTCATCTTGACATTTTGCTAGAATCTAATCATCCTCCTCTCAAACAGAGAACAGCAGAATGAAATTTCAGACAAATGATAAAAGCGTATCCGAGAACTATTTGCAGAGGAGACAGGAAGGAGGATGAATCAACATGCATGATGTATAGGGGTTAGAAAGGGATTCTGCAGACTTTTAGTACAAGAGTAAGGGGGTATCCGTGCACACTGAGGAGAAGCTATTATAGCGTAAAATTAATTTGTGGAACTCAACTTAGCAAGGTATCTTTAAATAAGAGCTCCCTAGAGTCATATAAAAGGATGTCAAATTAATGCAGAGGAGGAGAAAATCCCCATAATAAAAAATTGGTTAATTGGCCCTCTTCTGTCCTTTCTTCCCTTTTCCTTCAGGCTATCGGGTAACTATGTAAGTAATCAAGTTTAGCAATAAACTGCCCCAGAAGAAAAGATTTTAAAGCTAACAACTTTGAGAGGTTTCCCGTAAGTTATCCTCGTAGGAGAAGGTAGTCAGAATTAAGAAAGACTAGTGGAGTCCTTCTTCAAGACAGTTGTGATGTTCCTGTTAGCAGCTTTTCAGAGTTGATTTTCCAGAAGGTAAATGATTGGAAGTAATTTAAGCAGTATCAGACACAGCAGCGGTGATGTAACAGTAAGAAGAGGGATTAGTTGAGGGAAAGAAGGCTGAGTTCTGGAGGAAATGAAGAAAGAGCTAAGTAGTGCAGCAAAGAATTAGCAAAGGAGATAACGGAGAGTGAAGGAAGTGTGCTATCATTTGACTTGTTTGTATTTTTTTTGTTGTTGTTTGTTTTGTCCTCAGAAATTGAAGGCTCTTAAACTCACTAGCATATATATTCACCGAGTAGGCTGAAAATTTACTGATGTACGGTTTTCTGTCGAGAAATGATGATTTGATGGAATTGAAGTATTCTGTGGGAATGGTTGGTGGGCTGCCCAGCTGCTTTGCCTGGCTCTTGGCTGCTGGCCATCTTGTCTGCTCCCCCAGCTGCCTGTCATGCGGGCCTGCTGGCTCGTCTGTTGGATCCTATTTTAAGTATTTGTACATTCTAACAAATAAAACGGCAAATCACCAATTAGAACACCAATTAACGATTACTATTAAACCATCTACTGTCTTAATTAGAAAATCATTTTCAGTAATAATTGATTGATACCTAACTAGCAACCATTAATCAATGATCTTACATTTCATTGCTTAAAATAATTAAATCTTAAAAATTACACCTTCTTATTTTACTATTTGATATATTAATACATAAAATATCTATCCAAAACATGCTATCCACTTAAATTTTCCATTCTTAAATGTCAGTGACTCATGTAAAAAAAAAAAAAAAGAGTCAAAGTTGAAACAAGGAGTGAAATTTTATTCGTAAAGCTGATACTCAGAATTTTGTTCCAAGTGTGGGATTTTGTTCAGTTTGCAGTTTATAGAACAAACTGTTTTTAACTAGAGCTAACGAAGCCTGGGTAATGACAGGCTTGTGTCTGCTGTCCTTTAGCACCTCCTGTCCTTCCTTTTCCCATGTCTCTTTGTAAGCACACATGAGCTGGAATTCCTCTGGTTGTCCCGGTGAAGCATCCCGAATGACATCTTGTCCCCATCGACATCTTTGCTGGGCAAGATAAGCACACACTTGCTCTAAATTTGTGCTGATGGGCTAAGTCTGTCTTCCCAAAGAAGGGAAACTGAATTCTGACTGCTTTCTAAAAGCACACCTTGCTTTGGAGGCTCTTTTCTGTGTCCAGCAACTATTTTCCGTGACATTCCCCAAACCTTTCACCTTTGGGTCATCTTGGTTTCGATGACATTCATTCGAAGGCAGCTAATAGGTGCAAGAGTTATTCAGCTGGAAATAAGAACATACAAGTAGCAACTGTATTCTTAGTGAATTTGGTTTAAAAAAAAAAATCAAATTTAAAATTTCCCGTTAAAGTGTATTCTGCTCAGCGCAGTGTGACTTAAGATTCAAGTGAGCAACCATGGACAATTCTGTGGCTGTTTTCCTTTGCTGGTTTTTTACCGGTTTCCATGCATGTATTTGTATCACTTTGTAGTCATTCCTGCCTCGTGAGATTCAGTTTGTCCACTCCCATTTTATGTGGAGTGCCTCAGGTAGAGCAGCTGTATAATTAATGATTTTCAGTGTTTTTTTTTTTTCCCCAACACAGTAGTGATTCTCCAGCAGTGAGAAGCTGACAGGGAAATAATGGTGCTACTTGTAAGCTCAGTGGGACTCCTACCTTTGCTGGAAAAGGGTAGAAAAAATGGCAAATGAAGAACGCAAAATTCCATGCTAGTTGTTCTGTTTGAAATGTTTTGAAGATGATGGGTAGAAATAGTGATGATCTTGTACCATATAAAAGGGAATAAAACATTGTAGAAATACTGTTCAAATGTCATCTTCAAAAAAAAAAAAAAAAAAAAAGGTGTTGCAGTAATACATGAATAAGTGTTACTTTCAGAATCACCAAATATTTGAGGCTGGCAGGGACCCCTGGAGGCCCCCTGCTCCAAGCCCTGCCCAAGCAGGGCCACCCAGCGCAGGCTGCCCAGGGCCAGGCCCAGGCGGAGATCCCCAAGGAGGAGCCCCCACAGCTCTCTGGGCAGCCTGTGCCAGGGCTCCTCACCCGCACAGCACAGAAGTGCTGCCTGCTGCTCAGGGGGAGCCTCCTGGGCTCCACTTTGTGCCCGCTGCCTCTTGTACTGGCACTGGGCACCACTGAAAAGGGCCTGGCTCCGTCCTCTTTGCACCCTCCGTTCACGTATTTATGGACATTGATGACATCCCCCTGGAGCCTCCTCTGAACAGCCCCAGCTCTCTCAGCCTCTCCCCACAGGAGAGGTGCTTCAGTCCCTCCATCATCTTTGTGGTGGCCCTGCATTGCGCTCTCTCCAGTATGACCATGGCTATCTTGTACTGGGGAGTCCAAGGGTGGTCTCACCAGGGCTGAGCAGAGGGGAAGGATCACCTCCCTCCACCTGCTGGCAATACTTTGCCCAACGCAGCCCAGGATACTGTTGAGATACATTCTAAGACTTAGAGAAAAAAAAAATAAATGTTGTTATTACTATTTTCTTCTTAAGAATCAGAAGTGCTTTTCTGTGGAAGAACTGTTCGGCTACCAGTTGTTGGTCATGGTTCCCGAAACAAAGATTGGCAGCTGAACTTACTGATTCATGAAACTTGGTTTTATTACCCTTGAATGAAGTATTTAGTCTGTCATACTTCTTGTGTGTGGACCATTTCCTTAACTGGTGAAGTGTATAGCTGGAGATGCTAAGGAATGGACAAAAAAAAAAAAAAAAAAAAGACAATAACCCTTGAGTCGTGATGATGGTTTACTTAAAATACTCATTAAGCTCAGGTTTTACACAAGTAACTTGGCACTTGTGTTTGAGTTTCTCATGCAATGTGTAGTTCTTGATTCAAGGTTACTTAAAGCTCACTTTTATGTAAATCAGTGGCAACCTTTTATTTAATTTTTGAAAACCCTCTGTGGTTGCCTTGTCTTTAATATTTGGAAAAAAAATTAGTATTTTTATTGAAATAGGGAAGATAGTTTGGCCACCTTTCTTCTACAGGTGTTGGGTGTATTTTAGCAGTACTTACTCTGAAAAGATAAACTTAGAGATGAGATGAAAATTCCTTTGTAGTTGTTTACCAAGATGCTAAATGAATTAATTTGTTACAAATGCCAGACTATATTTGTCACAGGAATAATGATGTTTATATATTAATTGCTTTCATGTTGCAGCTGAGTTGAGCAGGCTCGTGCCCATTAACAGTTTCAGACTGTTGTGATCATTGCTCAGTAAGCAGGGTCTTGCCAGATATATCTTACACAGGTGTAATTTAAAGATCCTGTATAAACGTAATGAATTTCAAGGTACTAAAAAATTTCTTAAAGGCCTTGAATAAGTGGAAGCTAATGCTACTCATTTGTAATGCACCACTTGCAGGGATCCTAGTGCTTTTGCAGATGCTGGGAATACGGAGAACCTGTAGATAGGTAGCTCTCATTTATATTTGTACAAACACGAAAAAAGAAATCATTTGAACCCTCCCCTCTTCCTCCCAAATAGTTTGCAACTGCTAGAGCTTGTCAGCTCCCACAGGGCCATCGCTGTTCATGCGTGAGAGCCTGAGTGGAATTTTTATGCAGTAGGTGCTCTCCGGGGAACTGTTAGTATACACTGAGTAGTGTCAGGAGGAAATATTAGGGACAAGAGTGTCAAAACTTCATCTTTATTTATTTATTTAGTAAATAAATAAGCATTCTTATATTTGAACAGAGATGTTTTGCTTTGAACACGTTGCTGACACACCCTGTGGCCCCAGGACATAGGCCCAGCTGTCCAGCCCCCTTGTTGTCCCAGTTAGGTTTTCTGAGGTGCTGTGGGCCGGGCTCGACCGGGATTTGAAGTGGCCTTTGGAGTCCTGCTGGAGGCAATTTTAATGTGTCATCAAAGGCTTTGATTCCTGGCAATAGTAAGGGAATGGAAAGTAGTGACTGGTCTCATGAAGGGTGCTGACCTTCATCTCTTTCAGCACTCTTCCTTCATACTGCCACCAACTCTGTGGGGAGTTTCTTGCTCCAGTTATGCTTTTTATTTATTTTAGTATGGTAGGATGTACTCTTGAGTTTTGTCTAAATATTGCCAACTTTCTAATAATCACGGGATTATTTTAACTATGTTTGGCCCTGCTCCTTACAGTCATGAAGAAGAAATGGTGTATTTGCTTACATGTATTAGTGGTCAAGGATTTGCATGGAGAAGGCCGGTATAGGCCAGCTGTGATGTTATTTCATATTTTTATCCATCTTCTACTGAACCACAACACTTGATTTCTCTCATGTCAAATATTTGTATGCTGCTGAGGAGGTAATAAGGAAGCATTGCTTTTAAATTTATTTATTTATTTTTTTTTAAATGCAGGTTTACTGCATAAATCTTTTATCTAGGATTTCACTCTTCCTGTATGAACGCTCAGTGTAGGTTTGATAAGCATTTTATTGGTACTAGTGTAGGTTCAGAGAGCTTTTACATGTCACTTGTGTTCTACTTTTTCACTCACAGTAATGCATTTCTTTGGGGGGGGGGGGGGGGGGGTGCTGCACAGTGAACCTGACTGGGAAACTGATCCAGTTAAAAATAATCCTGTTTTATCCAGATATTAATAACTTGGATCAGTTCTGGCATCCAGTTGACTGTAGTACCCTACAAATGATAGTATTGGCAAAGATGAGGGGTGCTGCTGGACAGGGGCTGTTACTAAATCTGCAGTGCTATGAAGCTGTGGCAAAAGCCTTCCTCTTTGTTTGTCAGCTGGAGGACCCTGCCTGGAGGCTGACCATGGGCTCTTTGGCCTCTTTTTCTATTTTCTTTCTAGATGTGTTGCTGTTCTCTTGCAAACATAACTTCCTTGTATACTCTAGTATTTAGAAAATGCAATTTTGGAGTTGATAACTGGGTCTCAACTTCTGGTGGCAGATTAAGGCCATTACTGGTGCAAATATCTTCACCCCGATACGGCAGCTATACATTTCTAGACTCAATCTGATACGGAAGTTTTAAAGTCTGAATGTGAGTAACTTGTTACACAGGATGGGTGTATTTTTCTGAGACTGTATTTTTAGGTTGAGTGTTACTACGGTGGTCTGATTCAGCCATCCTTCTGCTGGAGGCACTGGCTACGTGCTTGAAGATGGAGAAAAAGGCTTGATTGTGAATTTGGCCTGGAGAGCAGAGCACATGGATTGCTGTAGATGTGTTTCCATCTGCTGCTTCAGAGGGGCTATGAAGCAGTTATTGCGGTCAGTACAGCAGGTTTGTGAGATGGGTAGGATATTCCTTTCTTGATTGCCTAAAAGAAACAAGCCTAAAAAAATCATCAACATATTTATTCATCTGTTATGTAAAATGGTACAAAAGATACATTGTTGTCTTCTGAGTTACCCATCGGTAAATTAATATTTTGTCAAGTATAATTGAAATTTTGCTCATCATAAAATAGGGCATGTAAGTAGCAGAATATACAATATGAACTTGACAATCTTTTGAAATTGCATAAGCTTGTCAAATGGAAAGAGATATCTGAGCCATCTAGTGGTTGGTATGAAACATTTTAACACTTTCAACCGGTTGTAGAAAATGCAAATGACGCCAACTTGGAAAATGCATTTCTAATTTGTATGCTTTTTAATAGCATAGCTGTAGAGTGAAAAAAAAAAAAAAACACAAACCCGGACATTCGATTTCAAATTTGAGGTAGTCTGTTCCAGTTTGCAGCTTTTTTTCAAGATGATGTAGGTTTTACTGAAGAAGGAGATCTGATAACATAAATATTACGTTTATATTTATATTAAGTTAATAGCCAAAGAATTTTAGCCTGACATCTTAGGAATTGGGAAGGTTTTGAGGAGCTTCAAGGAAACGAGTGTAATAAAATAATTTTGTTTTCTACTTTATACCAAAATATATGTATACTCGGAGGGAAAAAAAAGTTGGCTTGTAGGCTTGTATTCTCCATCAGCAGCTATTTATAGTAGGATCTTGAATAACAAGGATTGAATAACAAGATATCATTACTGAAAAACATGGGGTAGATACTATTCATGATATACCTGTGTTCAAAAACAAGTAACAGAGGCAATTCAAAACAGGTTTCTTAAGGTGGGGTGCGTGACTTGGAGTCCCAGAATCTGAGATGTCAGGATAAAGGACGTTTTGTAGATGAAAATCCGTCTTGTAATGCAGCTTCATGATCCTGCTTGGTCCTGATAAGTGTTAAGCTGTTCTAGCTTTTCATATGGGCTGTTGCCAGTAAGAACTTGGCTGCGTGTTGAGCTTGCTGCTATTCTGCATTACAGGCAGAAAAGTTAGTTGCTAAAGTAGCGAGCTTCACGTGCAACTCACCTTGAATTACTGGTGGGAAAGTACTGCATGCACAGAACCACTGTAATATCTCCCAGTCCTCATGAAAGCCCCATCCAGCTTCAAGCCCAGATTAAAAGATACTTTTTAATCATTTAGACAAATCTAATGAATAATCAACAAGCAGTACTAATGGTGTTACGTGCAGTTAGAGCTGTAGTGTTTCAAAACAGATGAATTCAGTCCATACTGACACTTCATAATTTACATCTTTACATTCGCGTTGAAGTGTTACAAAGTCTTAAATCTTGCCCTGTTTTTTTATTGAGAAGACAGCGCTATCTTAACATGTTCTTAAGGTCAGTCCCAAGTGCATTGCAAAGCTGAAGGAGAATGAGAAAAATTAGAAAGCCAGCCACAAAACAAAGGATGGAGTTCTAATAGCGGACTTGTGTTTTACTGCAATGGGGGCAGCCTGAAAGCTTCATGTAAATTTGGTATGCTAATTACACTTGGACAAATCTACCAGCATTTTGGACTTGTCCAATGTCTTGATTGTTGAGTATTATTAACCCTTAGGACCAAAATAACAGCTAGATTAATCTTCTGAATATTCCAATTTTGTCTGTGAATCTTAATAAGTATCAGAAGAGGAATTAAACTCTTAAAGATTAAAGAGGTTTTAGTTGTCTGGTATATTTTTGCCTGCATTTTGCAGTGTGGTGATGAAGGATTTTTTTATTATTAGTCTCTATGGTGATCTAGTCTTGGATCGCAGTTGTTGAATCTCCGAGGTAACATTGAACAACTTTGTTCACTTCTCTTCTCTAAATAAGCGTGGCCAGAACAGCGTAAAGGCAGCTAGGTGTACACGGTATTTTGCAGGCTTCCATTTTGCACATGTGAAAATCTCTCTCCATTGTTGTCTTACTTCTTCATGGAAGATATCATAGTCCAAGGCATTATGTATGTTCAGTTTTTGAGCTTGTCTTCATTCTTAGTCTGCTGTTGCCAGAACAGATTTGACTAACAGCAAGTACATGGGGTACAGAGTTGAAGATCTCGTATCTTTATGATGTCCATGTTGCGGTTTTGTTCACTTGAACGGGAACGTGATTTTATGGTAGTATTACGACTGCCATCCTTTTATTGTCTGTGTACTTCTCTTTCCACTCCCTTTGTACAGTGCTCTGATTGTCATAGTAGCTGGTCATACCACAGCGTTTTCTTGGAACTTGTCCATTACTAAAGCTATGATCCAACTGTATTCATGAAGGGATCTTTGGCATTTCCCCTGTTTTTAATTTGCATTTAGAAGATGCAAATGAGGTATAATGAAATTGTAATACTAGGTTCTGTTTCTGATGAGTGCTTGCTCTTCAAATTCTGTTCTAGTTACCAATTGCTTTCTAGGAGAAATTTGCTTACATCTTACATATTTCAGTTGGGTTTAAGGCATATCTAGGATTTCCATTGTCAGGTTTCATAGAAACGAGAGTTGTTGAAGAAGTGAATGCAAATGGAATAGGGATTATCTTGAAGAAGAATCTTTGAGAATGCAAACGCCATCTCTGGTTTGTGTATCAGAGCTCTGTTTCCTTTGGGATGTATTCATGGTCTCTTGAAAACAGTGTTACACACATGAAAAAAACTAAAATTGTGTTGTAGGCAGCATATACGTGTTTTCTTCTGTAAATAACGGAATAGCTGCTAAACAGGGAACAATTTTACTGTGGCATAACATTTGTCAAAAGAAAAATTTGGTTAATTTTTATATAATTTAGGAAATATGTAATATTTATTTGGAAAATCGGGTAGTTAATCATTCATTAAACCCCCTGGTAATGTCACTTGGGAAGCAACGCTTTCCTTTGTGAAAAGAAAATGGGGGGGAAGATGAGTTGTCAGTAGGAAAATGGTAATTTTTTTTCCTTTTACTGCAAAACAGGGTAATTGAAGATAGAAATTAGATTAATGATGAAGAAATCTGATTGTCTTAGGTTTGAAGCTGATGGCCTGTATTTTTAGTATTCAGAAAAATTACAGTTTCCTTAAGCATATTTTGAGATTCATATAATTAATGTTCTACTATAGACGCTGAAATCAGTGTGCGTAGCTTTGTTTACTTTTATGTGAATATAAATTATTATAACTATGACATGGTCTTAGGTTATAAAACATTTTTATTGTATTAAATTGCCAAAGACTGTTGTTTGCTTTCCTGCTATTGTACAAATGGAACAAAGCACATCAGTGTCTCTGATGTGAAAGTACTTGAATATTATGGTAGTTACTATTCCTCAAAAAATATGTTTCTGCATTTAAATTCAGAATTCAGTACTAAATTTTACAAAGAATTGCATTTAAAAAAAAAAATAAATCTCTAGCTGTCTTCTTATTCCTTCTTTTTCATTCCTCCTGTTCAAGGTGAAATTAAAATATCCCTATCTTACAATGGAAATTGAATGTCAAACGATGAACAAAATAGTTGCAACTCAATGGTATAGATTATGGTTGGTTTATCTGGTTTTAAACATTGCTTATTTTCTTTTACAGAATGCTGCCTTTTTATATGGCCTTGGTTTGGTCTACTTCCATTACAATGCCTTTCAATGGTAAGTGGGAATAAAACAACAGTATCAGTGTATTTTGCAGTGTTCATTGGTAGCTGAATATTTCAACTTTAATGTTATTGTACAATAGTTTAAGTTTTGTGGCATAAATATGATACTTGAAGATATATTGCCCTGTATCTCCTATCTGACTTGCTTGTGGCAGCTGCAGCAGTTGCTTGAATAGGAAAGCAATTAGAGAGAGGGAGTTTTAGCTTCTTATAATGCAATTCAGCGAAGGGAATGGAGCGGTATGACTCAACAGGTTTTTGTGAATTCTCAGTGTCTAAGGTCTGCAGCATATGTTGTGAAGAAATTTTCTGTTTTTCTGGGAAAAGAAGTGGCAAAGTAGGTTTGTTTTCATTTAGCTTGTTATTCAGTAATTTTTCCATAAGTGTATACAGTGACAGGTTTTGGACGTGAGCAGCAGTACACTTTGTCCTGAATGTTTAAAACTGTCATAAAAACTCAGTTATAAAGAGCTGTAAATTCTGGCAGGGTTTTGGGGGTGGGAAGGGCTTGCTTTTGTGTTGGGGGCGGGTAAAGGCTTGGTTTGATGGTTTTGTGGGTGATTGGTTTGGTTTTGCCTCACTGGTGTTGAGAGAAGAATGAGAAATGGTATAGACTTGATAAATGGGGTTCTCTTGACAGATCCCCAAACTTTCCTGGTCAGTAATAAGAAAGGTATGGTTTATTCTTAAACTCATCGTTATCATCGGAATAAAGTCAAATAAATGCAGTGTTTAGATCAGAGCTTTTTTCATAAAATTGATTAGTTTACCTTTTTTTTTTTCTTCTTCTCTTCCGTGCTCATTTCTTTGTGGTATATATTTCTCTAGTAACACTTAGTACAGAAGCTCAAAATAAAATTAATGTAATTTTACTATTTAGTTGATCACACAAAAATTTATCATCTTGCTAGACTAAGCATGCCTGAAGCTAAGGAAGTAGTCACTGACTACTGACTGATAGCTTGGAACAACAAAATGAGATTTCTGCCCACCTCCTATTCCCCCCCCCCCCAAATAAATATATCAAAAGTTTCTGCGTATCTGTAAGACAAAAGATTCATGCTTTCCTCAGGCAGGAAGTCAGCTTTTATTTTTGAAATGAACATAAGTTGGTTAAATCATGATCTCAGAACCTTGATTTTTTTTTTTTTCCGTCTTAAAACTCAAATGCTTTCTTTGTTAATAGTGGTGCAATGCATGCCATGTATTGTACATGACGTGCAATTACATTCCATTCTAATATGAGAGAAGAGCAAAAAAGTTTTCAGAAAAACAAGAATCTTTTAAGATTGTGATCTTCTTTCTTCAATTTTACTAAGTTTCAGAATGTTCTTGTTCTGATGCAAGCTTTGTTTCATCATTTTAATGTGTTAACAGTTTGCATTGTGAAAATGATGTAAAATGAGTCAAATTACACAAAAAGTTAAATTTAGAGTAGTAACTTATTGAGAGGCCACCTTCTCAACGTGGACTGTTGCCATTAGTGGATCAGTTTTTTTGGCATTGTTCAGTGGAGGGAGTGACAAAGTCAGGTCATTGTGAGGCCTGAATATTGACAGTTTGTTGCCTTGAATTAATTCAGATTTTTCTTACATTCTTTTGAGTAACCTTGTTGAGAACATGAGTATATATTGATGTCTTAAGTTATGATGTCTTAACTGCATATAGAGCTGTTTGTTAATGTAGTTTAAAATGATCAAATCTGTCTCTTCATTCATACTACAAAGGTATATGTAGTGTGGTACTAAAGAAGTTGTGTATATGAGAATATTGGGTAGAACTTACAAGGGAAAAAAGTCTAATGCAGATAAAATGTTACACTTCTGTATGTATTTTTTTTATTCCACTTGAGTGTTTCTTCTCTTACTATGTTTTGGGGACAGGAGTGGGTTGTGTCGGTGTGAGTATTTAGGTGTGACAAAATCATAATTAGCTTGGAGCTGATTGCAAGTCACTTGCAGTAGAGATATTCTTTGTACACTTGGTCTTCCACAAGTCTCCACTGCAGATTGCAAGGAGAATCTTCGTTCTTTCAGAGTGAAGCACTAGACAAACAGTCTTGTTTTCTGCTAAAGTTGTTCCATCTATTTACATTCGTAAAGTACATAAATCTGTGTATTTCATACAGGTAAAAGAGACTTCAAGATTGTTTAAGGTTGTTTAACTTACTGTGCTTCATTCATTAATATTTTATTTCATTCATACAACTTTAGATAGTCATAGATTTTAAGGAGAGGCATGTACATAATCTTCCCAGAAGGAAGGGTTAATGAATCATCTGTCATACAAATAGGGACAATATACGAGCAAGTGAGAATAAGGTCAGTTTTAAAATTGTTGTTCATACTTTCACATTATTTTTTTATTTTTTCAGTATTCATAAAAAGAAGTGTTGGACTGACTCCAAGACACATGCAATTCTCTGTATTCAATATTGCATGCTTCTGTACATGCGAAAGAAGCGTTACAGTGTTAAGTGCTAAATCTTATCTGACACATCATTTTATATTGGTTGTTTTGTTTGACAATTTATGTAAGAACCGAAAGTACTTATATACGTGTAAGTATATGTAAATATTGTGATAGCGTGATCAAAGATATTTTATGCAATTTTTTAGTAAGATATGACATAAGGGATTAGCTCCAAAGAAAGTTGTATAGATCTTAGATTTTGATACTCCTTCTACACCATTTGTCATCAAGTTGTGAGAAAAGTAGATTGCTGGTTTTCCCTGTTTCTCAAGTAGAGCAAAACACCAGAATAGAGATAGCTGAGATACTGTCATAACTTGAGTAATTTCATGTCCTCCTTAGTTGTCTTCTAGATGGAACAATGAAAAATTTGTAGTTGTTCATCAAAGACTATCCTTAAACGTGGTGCAGTAGTTACAGTCCTTGTAGAGGCTCGAATGCCAAATTTGATCTTGTACTTCACTAAGGATTCTGAACCTGCCTGGTGTATGAGCTGCTGATTTGAGTCCCTCCAAGAGAAGCAGATGGAGTCCAAGCTCTGCAGCTGTGTCCTGCAACTGGTTCTCCTGCTCTGCTGGGATCCCCGTGCACTAATGGTGGTGCTCTGAGGCCAGCCCACAGTGTCTTCAATGACTGTTACCTGCAAATTGCTGGACAGCGTGTGAGAGAGAGAGGGTGTTCCTTCAAACACCTACAGGACACTGAGATTACAGTCACCCTTCTTGCATTATTTAACATATCCTTTGGCTCCTCAGCCCAAGGATTCTTCAGCAGCTTAGAAGTTTAGTACTACATAAAACCTTGTGCTTAAGCATAGGCACCTTTGCAGGACCCAGCCCTGAAGAATACCAAAGTTGAATGTGAGAGATGGTCCAGACCCTTTCCTTCTCCTCCATCATGGCAAAAATGGTGCAGACTGCCTTAGGGAAATCTGTCATCTCTGACAGGAGCTGTGGCCTCTCTGCAGCTATCCTTATCAAAGCAAAAGCAATGAGGTCATCTGTGCAATATCATATCATAACTAGATCATCAGCTGAACCACCATCTCTGCTTCTGGCTCTTAAAAAGTATCCTCACACTTTTGTAAGGCAAGGTGTCCTGTATGTTGGCATTTCTCCCATTAGCTGAAGTTTGACTCAGTGGAAATGGGGTAGGAGCTCAGCGCAAAAAAAAATTGCCTCTGCAGCTAGGATTCAGAATTGAATGTTGACATGAAGAAGTCAGCTGCAGTCCCCTACACCTTTCATTATTATTATTATCTAATTCAAGTAAAGACATTCAGTGGGCAAGAGGCAGCAAGGATTCAAAACCCTTACAGGGAGAAGACAGCACCTCCATCTTGAACATTACAAGCACTGAGCAGGCTCTCCACATCCTTCTGCTGCCGCTGCTGAATTGCACAATCCTCCCAAGGCCAAGCAGGCGGTAGCATGTGGCTCTCCGTTGGTATCTGTGGTACTGTGTCCCAACTGTGCTGGCCTCGACACTTGAGAATCATTTTTCTTATAGAAATTTTTCAAAGATTTCAGTGGGACAGGAGAATTCTTTGACAGGTACCCACTTTGTGGAATACATGGAAAAGTTACCATCACCTGGGAGAGGGGCCTTAGTGCCAGACATATTTAATTATTTACTTGTGCTGAAGGAGTCTTTTCTCTTTCTTGCTTCGCTCCAGGTTTCCTGCCTGTCATTCTGTTGTATCTTGTTTTAAAGAAAGTGAAGGTTTGCTGTTCTCGCAGTCATCTTGAAAAGCAGCTGATTAAAGTGTTTTTCAAGTAGTCAGGTCTACAGTGGAATGTAAATATTTTTTTTTCAGTACTTTCATGGGCCAGCCTTCAGTCTTGCATTCACGATCATCTAACCAAGAAAGTGTTGTTTTATGTTGGTCACTGCCCATCTGTGACACAGGGAGAGTCCTGTCCTGTGCTGCTAAGGTGCCTTCTAGGCCCTTCTAGGCCCCCAAATGCAGTCTCTGTAGAGACTGCCTCCAGGTATAGCAATACTTGGTGCCATCATGAAAGGCATGGCATTTGATGAAATAGTCCAGTGGCTGCAGTTTGCCTGAGAAGCACTGAGGTTCACCTAATTAACAGTGACATTACCCTGGTAATTTGCAGCCTGTGGAGTTCCTGCTTTGGAAACACCTGCTACAGGGAAGTCCATGACGGACGTCATTTGAGAGCAGAAAAGCAGCTTGCCTGCCAATAACCTGTTATCTTCAACATACACATGTAGATTTATTTTCCTCTTCTATCAGAGTCCTCTTAGATGGTCAGGCGTTTTCAGTCTGTAGTTAAATTAATAAGGAGAGCAGAGTTTAAACAAGCACTGTGTAGATACTGCATTGTCAAATAGCTCCTAGTTTCCAGGTGGCTGGGTCTACATATCTATTTTTATATACGTAAAATGGGAATGCACATGTAGACTACAAATACTAGTGGTAGTTAACCATGAGCAAAGTAGTAATTGATTTGTCTTCTGGTCTCTTTTTGTCATTGTCTATCGAACCTGTTTCTTGGACTGATGAAAAAAGCATAGTATCTGTTGATAACAGGAAAATAAAAGGGTAGTCTCAGCTGCTGCTATGGAGAAATGTTTGGAGCCTGCTGCTCAAAGTGTTTCAGCATTCAACTGTTACGGCACAATGGGCAGAGGAGTTACTGTATCTAAAGACTGTTAAAGTATTCCATGAAAATGCAGTAATGACTATTTCTGTATACATAAATTTTGTTCCTGTTCAAACTGTGCCGATGAGTTTCAAGTAGGAATTTGTCCTTCATATCCTTGTGGCATTTTCATTAGTTATGCTTGGAGCAGGTGGTCAGAAAATTGGAAGAGAATAAAGAACAATAAAAAGAAAGTTTTGCTCCAGCTGCACCAAGTAGTTTTCCCGACATGTTAGAATGTTATGTTCTTTTCTTTTGTAGGCTTTTTATGATTTTAATGTATTTTGTTAGAAACTCATGAGTGCTAACTTTTGAATAGTTAAATTGATGCTGTTTTATAATATACTTTTGTCCAGTTCAAATGGGTTTATATTCACAGTCTGTACAAGTAAAACCTTCCAATACATCTTATGAGAGTTCACTAAATGTTTAATAGAATATTCTATTAATTATTATTCAGCCTGCTTTTTATTATTCAGCCTACTATAATGGTAGGCATTGTTGTATAGATGAGTGGGTGGAAAGATAGCTGTAGTATTGATTTTGAAAGTCTAGATTTGGAGATGATAGATTCGTGTCACTTTTATGTTTTCTCAATTATTGTAGCAGTGCTGTACAAACGTAAGCCCAGAGGTGCACTTCATCCTCTGCAGTCTGTTTTCCAGTCCTGCTGTCCCATTTTGTCTAGTGTTAGCTAGCCAGCTTTTCCTGCCTGTTAATGGATACCTTCCCATTTTTGTTGAAGACTCTAATTTAATTTAAATAAATTCTAGTAGACTTAACCAAAGTTTTTTTCTTGCCAGGCAGTTGATCAATATCCTTTAGAGAACAAACCTGAAGTCGTCTCTTGCTGAATTTAGACTACTGTCATTTATTTCTACAGTATGAGAGCTCACAGCTGTTCATTTCTGTGATTTATCCTTTGGGCTAATGTATGTTTAGTCTGCTAAAGGATTAAAATGAAAAGCTGTGTCTGTGCATGAAGGCCAGTTAATTAGCGGTGGAGGCTAACAACCTATTTGAGCAAGGCTGTGTGCCATCATCTCATCTTCTACTACTATGCTTGCTCCTACTTTCCACATACTCTCATGTCCTCTTCCTTCCCTGTTGCACCAACATGTACCCATTGCCTTCGGATGTCACTGAGCACTTAGAACTGGGATGTATGGCAGTGACATTGCAGATATTTTACTATTGATATATTAAACGGGCCGAATCCAGAGCTCTGAGCATAGCACAGAGGCAGAGAAGGCCCCAAAACAGAACCAGAGGTACCCCTGTGGTCCTTGTTCTTGACATCTACGATCATGGGTTCACTTCTCTTTGCTTAAATGTTTCTAGTAGGCAAAATTAGATCAATATTAATTCATCAGTAGTGTAGAATTGCTTGTCTTTAAGAGTTAATATAATTAAGTCAGAGTTCGTATACAAATAGTTACTGTAATAATGTTAATAGGAAAATGTCTTCTCACTTCTGAGTGTTTTATTCTATGAAAATTTTACTAGTTAAGGCCATTGTTGTCAAATTAGACCCGAGCACCCACCACTGGTAGAAATTGTTAAAAATGTTGCCTTTCAGATCACTTTATTTGTGAAATTTTGAGGATTCCATTTTTTTTTTTGTAGAAATAATGGAAGCAATTTGTATTTTTGCTGGTGGTAATCATCTTGGAAAAGCTACAAATTACTTGATTGATATGGAATGAACACCAGAATTAAATAATGCAAATAAATACTATTTTGAAAGAAAAAGAAAATATAACTTAATACCTGATTTTTAGTTAGAAAAGCTACTTTGGGGATATTTGCCATATTCTTTTAATGTTTTTGCCTGAATTTACCGAAGTAATTGTTCTTAATTATAAATGTGTTACTTACTGGAATTCTCTTCTAGTTTTTATTATGGCATTCAGGGATACAGAGGTTTTTTTCAAGATACAAGCGAGACACTGGCACAGGAGTTCACTAGCATTTTAAGTATGATTCATGCTTAAAAGTAAATCCATCAAGTACTATAAACTGAAAGAACATTTCTAAATAGAGTCTTTCACCAATTGCTATGAGTCTGTCCATCCATTCCATTGCAAAGCATCTCTGCATTTTCCTCCCCAAACCATCAGTTTGGGAGTGATCAAGTACAGCTGAAATGCACAGCTAGAACGCTTCTATCTGACGGTTAGCATGGTAACTCAAATGACATCTTAAAGGTTGTAGAGATTTTTGTTGTATTTGGATAAGTTTATCCAAATGTCCATCAAAGTAGGTTCAGAAAGGTGCCATTGCTTCTTGCACTGATCATGGTTAAGGGAGCAATGTCTTATTCTGTTCATTTTCTTCCTCCTTCTATGTGTTGGGCTCGGCTTGATTACAAATTTTGTCGGGTTGTAAGGTTATTGCAAATACTTATAATTACTACTGATGTTGAACCTGATGCCATGAGCATCTTAGACGAAGGTGAACGCTGTTGCCTGTGCAGAGGTAATTACACCTTGCAAACCTCAGGGGCTGTTCGTGACTAGCAGGTTCAAGTGCTAAATGTGATATAGTCATCTTACTGTCTGCTGGTTGCAACTTCACTTTGTTTCGAGTGCACCACTCCTCTGAAAGATGCGGTAGGCACGATTCTTTGAACAGGACACAAATAATGGATTTTAAAGTGCCAGTGCCCAACATACTGCGTACTGTATTGGAGTTAAGATAAGAAATTCAGGTATACAATGATAAAATCTGTACTTCTGTGTGTAACAAAAGCATCACTTAAAATGGTAGTAGAATCTACAAGCATTTGTAAGCCAAAATTTGGTGATCACTACACTGTTTGAAGGGTTTCCTTATAGACGATAGTGGGCATGCTGTTTAGGGACACAGCACCTTGTTGGTTCCAGTTTCGGTGTATTTCACCACCAGCCATGATATTCTTGGAAAGTTTAAACAACATGTGAGAGGATGCTTAGCTAGTGCAAGTTGAGTCCCTTTTGTGCTTTACTTGCTTGCTTGAGCAGGGAAGTAGGGTACAAGGAGAGGAAAACCTTTCTGAAGGACTGTAAGCTTCAGTTCCACAGTGAAAATGTAGGTTTTTCCTAATTATTATTATTTTTTTCAATTTAAACTGTTCTTAAGCTGTATTTAAACAGTCAGATAATGCTTTAGGCACCAACATTTTTGTTGTGGAGGAAGGAAGGTGGATCTTCCAGAGGAAGATACAATGCCATCAGTATGTTTTGACATCAGGAAAGAGAAGAGCCCGTAAGATTTTTAGATCTGATGATGAATTCAAGAGCAATCATTTGTGTGTTTTATGAATGAAGCCTGTGCAAAATATTTCTTGCATTTCCCTTTGCAACTTCTGTCTGTATGAATGACATGGACGCCTGGAGTAGGAGTGAGTTTCATTCGCCCAAACGTGGTGTGATTTGGGGGCACTGTGGGGTGTCCTGCCCAGCATCCCTGTGCTGTCCCCCAGTGGGTACAGGTGTCCCTATGGCCTTGCCTGTCACCTGCCTGCTCTGTGCCACCCTGGGGCCATGGAGGCAAGACTGGGTGTCCTGCCATGGGCATTTGAGTGACTGGGAAGTAAGGGAGTAACAGGTATTAGCTGAGTCCCTGGACAGCCTCGGTGCTAATACAGGGAGTAACAAAGTTGAAAGTAGAGCAAGTCGGGGCAGTGAGAGGAGGTGTGTGAGATCTTCTAGGCCTCCTGTTCTGCCCACCCTCTCAGGACTCTGTGCTAGCTCTAATCAAAAGCAGCCTAGCAGCTGGTTGTGACAGGACTGACCGCTGTGTACACCCTTGTTCTCCAGTTGCGTTAATTTTGTTGCTTATTCCTGAATCGTCCTTTCTGAAATAGCAGACGTGTTGCTGTGTTTCAGGCAGCAAGTTAGTTTCTCCAAATGAACAGAGAAGATTATACTTTCAAATCAATTAGGATATCTGGAGTACGAAATGATCCAGTCTTTGAAGAACCAAAAATGATGCAGCAAAAACATTTAATCCATTATATTGATATGTTCTTCAGTAACAGTACTTTCTGATTTACTTTCTATTAGTCATACAAATAACTATTATAACAGTAATATTTCAGTAAAAAATAATACTTGTTATCTGTTTGTCTTTTAGGGCAATTAAAGCATTTCAGGAGGCGCTTTATGTTGATCCCAGCTTTTGTCGAGCCAAGGAAATTCATTTGCGACTTGGACTTATGTTCAAAGTGAACACAGACTATGAGTCCAGTTTAAAGGTAGGTTTAAGTCCTTTCAGATTGAATTTAATATTTGTTATAAGTTGTGTTGCATCTAAAAACTGAAAGGAATGCACAAATATATACCTGTTAGATGCTGCACTATTTCATAAAAATCATTGAAAATAGAAAGCTTTTATGCAAAATATTGTTCTCATATCAATTTTTTATATTGTTTGTACCCTTCTAACAGTGTGAATGGAAGAGGGTAAATGAGTCCCTTGCAAGGAGGACTCTGAGAGGGAAAAGGTGTGCAAAAATTGGGGCTGCTGTGCCATATGGCTAAGTATGGTGTGCCCATGGCCATGCGATGTGATGGGGAGCATGGAAAGGCATGTTGGTTGATTTTTTTCTTTTATTTCGTGATTTGAGAGTCAGCTTGTAAGGCAGCAGTTTCTGACTAATCAGTTAGAAATGCTTTGTGTTAATACAGTACATTGTTTCTTCTCTACTCTTTTTTTTTTTTTTTAAATTTCATTTTACTGCTTGTATTCTTTTTTTTGGTCACTGATTGTAATCTGTAACTTTTATCTCCTTCCATTCAACATTTTTGCTCTTTTTTTTCCCCCTACTTCCGTTTCCCACTTTTATCCCCTTGCTTTTTTCCATCACAGAACCTAAATTTAGGTATACATGTCTTGGAAAAAGGACATTTTATTTTAAAGGAGTTTCACGTTATACTGGGAATTACTCCTGCACTGTTGAGAATTTGTCATTTGTAACTAGCTGTAATATATAAATATATTTCCGCATATTAATCTCCTCTAAAACCTATAAAAAAACATTTTTTTTTGTTTGTTTCCAAGAGTCTTGTAGAATGGCTTCCTTTTCCTGGCAGATTGTTTTCCTGCAGCTTGTATTTGTGAGGCTATCAGGAACACATTGTCAATGATTTGAAAGAGTGGAGTGTTACTCTCACATTTTCCTTTTGCTCTTTGTAATAACGGGAAGCACTTCTCTCATCAGGCTTTTCCTCTTTCATCCAGAGTCCAAGCTTTCACCAACAGAGACAAATGAAGTTGGGAATTGTAAATAGAGAGGTTGATGTTGCACAGGAATATGAAAGATTCACTGCAGTGAATGGCAAAAGAAGTCAAGGGGGGGTGGGGGTGTAAGTTGGCCATTGTATGGGGAGTGAGATTATGTATGAGTCTGGATGGTCATATATCCCTATACTTCGGCATGAATTTTGCATTGACTATTTTGATAAATAGGGAATAAAAGGAAAAAATGCTGAAAAGTGTATTTTGTTTTTGTTTTTAAAGACATATTATAGGGACAAAATAGAAGAGTAAATCAGCAAGGAGGTAGTTAACTTTTAATGAAGTAGTGGAAGGAGATTCTACATTTTGATTTTTAACAGAAGAAAATGATCACTTAGACAACCACTTCCTGCTGTACCATAAAGTATGTAATTTTATCACTGAATCGAGTATTCAAATTGATATGATGAGAATTCATTCTAAATGTTCTACTGTGATTTTAACCACTTTGCAAAATAAAAGTTTGTCAATGATTAGGATTTTAAGTATAGCAAACCTTTAGTTTTCATTACACCAACCAGGATGGGGAGAAAAACACCAAAGAACTGTTTTAAAAATAGGAAAGGAATTAACTTTTTGCAATGCAAAATGACCATGATCCCATTGTTTTTATGTGCAGTGTGATTAAATCACTTAGGAAAACAAATAAACACAACAAAAACAGCTTACCCTGAAGCAGAGCGAAGGTCTTCAAGGGGATTAAGAAATAAACACGAGGGTGGATTTGCACTGAGGATAGTTTCCTTAAGTCAATAAGGCTGCAGGCTGTTGCTAAAAGGATGTCTCATTTTCCACCTCCCTGACTGATTGCATTGCTCTGCACCTTCTGCTGCTCTGAGCCCAGTGTCTTTCCATGTGCAGTCTGAGGTGGATCAGAGTCTGAACCACCTCGATTTGGGGTTGCACAGTTACTGGGGCTCTGGTAGATGGGAGGAGGTGGGAATGGCAGGGGGTGGGGAGAGCTGCATGCATATTTTCTGATGCACAAACACAAAACTGTACTCTGGAATTACCAACTGAAGCACCTAAGCTTGAGTTTCTGTTTTGTTTCCTTGACTGTGAAAATTGTTATCTTTAGCAGGGAATCGATAACAAACAGTGAGGAGCAAGAAAGAAAGGACCCAGTGGGGCAATCTAGTTGGTCTTGAACAGTTTCTGCTGTTTTCAGTTTAGTTGAGCTGTGGATTTAATCTAGTGTCCTGAGATGGATTCTTTTTGTTGTAGACTGAAACAGATCAATGTGTACATCAGAATATATAAATGGAGGAGGAGAATAGGTGGAGTAAACAGGACAGTAGCTCCTTGAAAAGCCAGTCAGGCTGATCCCTGAGTTAAGATTTAAGCCGGAGCTCTGTGAGTAGCAAGTCAGAAAATACTTCCTTAGTGAAGAGAACAAAATGAAGTGGCAGTGGTTATGCAGAAGCATGAGGAGAATAAAATCAGAAAGAGTTGATGAAAGAGTGCGAAAGGATGTTTTCACAGAATGTCTGCCTCTTTCTCTGAGACTGAGTGTCTCGTCTTTTCACAACACAAAAGATGAGTAACCCAAAGTAATGAAACAACACAGTTGGCTTTTTTTTTGGGTAGCTGTTGCTGAAAGGATTCAGGATTTCAGAAGGGTGGCTCTGGTTTTTAGGATCTAGGCTGCTAGGGACTCGCCTTGAACATAGGCCATTTCCTGGGGCTGTAGAGGTCTAACAGAATCCATGGTCAGGTTTGAGCTTCCTGTACGATACAGAGGCAGAAAGTAGAGAAGTTTTCATCTGGTATTCTTCTGTGACGGTTCTGAATTTCACAAATTGTACCAACGTTGCGTTAATGTACTTTGAAATATCATAATATTTTTGATGGTATTTAAACATTCATGCTAAGTCTGTAATTGCTAAGAATAAACCACTGCCAACAGATGAGTCATTGTCAGTAAGAGTCTCCAGGCAAAGGGGGAAGGATGGGAGTCTGAAGGTCATATATTCCATGTTTTTCACAATTTTAGGCCATTAACATAAATCATCTATATTTTATGTAAGCAATTTAAGCACAAAATTAATTTTTACTATTTTAAGATGTTGATGATCAAGATAATTACTAGAGTGCTGTTTAACAAGCATAAAATCAACTCTCAGTGTTTTTTTTTTCAAAAATCAATTACTGCTTTTGCATGTTTTTAATATTGCTGCAGTTAAGACTTGCAAATTACTCTGAGAACCCTTGACTGCTGTGTTACCCCATTGCCATAAACTTTGGCAAGAACACTGGGGCTGTTGGAAATGACTTGGTCTTTAGGATTACATTAAGGGAAAAAAAGCTGCCCTTCTGGCTGAACGGAAAGTCGTCTTTGTATAACCTCACAGAGCAGTAGGACAGAAGTGATATGTGAATGCTGAATTTGCCTCATTCAACAGAAAAATATAATCAATTCCAAATTCAACTGCTGTTGTCTTGTGGGCGTAGGGAGGCAGGAGAGATTTTAATATTGATGACTGTAGCAGAAGCATACAGTTAAGGTTTATCTCACATTCCTAACCTTTTCACGCTTTTCTGCATGTCCCAGCCCACCAGGAGTACTGTTTTCGACTGTCTTAGCTGCAGTGGTACCATGGTAAGCTGAAAAGAGAATAAAGCAAGATGGCCAGGAATATAGTATACCTCTTTATTAGTACGCTTAGTGTAGTTGGAAAAAGCATTTGAGCTTCTGAGCACACGCCGTGTTATTTCTGGCATGTCACCTGCTTTTCTCCTAGTCTTCCTCTTCATTCAGTATATTCTTTTAATTTTAGCCTTCTTTTTCATAACGGTATGTACTCATCTTGTCTTACGTGTGTCTCAGTTCTTCCCCTGAGTACTTTTTGAATCTTAACCAATTTCGAGCCAATATGCCTGAATGAAAAGGTTTCAAAGAGAAGTTTCTGGAACATGCCTGTGGAACATGTTGCCCCAGAACCATTTGTCTGAGCTCTGCAAGCTAAGGATGAGGTGAGCTGGTTGGCATCATCAGCAGAAGAGGCACCTTATGTGGCTGGGTATGGGACTGGTGTGTCAGGATGCAGAAAATAAAGCTGTCCCATCCACGCTTTGCGTCAGGAAGCCTGATGCTTCTTGACTAGCTGGCAAGCTGAACACAGAGGTGGGTAGAGCACACAGGTGTAGCTAGGTATGTTCTGTGGGACTACTGACCGCATAAAAGAGAGCTGAGGAAAAAAAGTTGTCATCTTATTTAGTTGAATAGTTGGGTTACATTGGAAACTGCAGCTATGAGAAACCAGTCATCCATCTGGTGCTCGTTCTGTTCTGCTGTGTTGAAGTATCATAGTGTGCTTTTGGTGGGGAGTTACAATGACAATCCCCAAAGACTTTTGACTGTAAAATTCAGTTCATTTCCTTTGTTTGCCGACACTACTTCAGGAAAAAAAAAAAGTATTTTTTTTAATTATTTTTATTTTTTTTATTTATTAGAATGGTAACATTGAGGGAATGGTAAGTTCTAGGGAGGGCTTCTGTGGTTCTGGTTTTCTGAGTTTTGTTTTCTAATGGGTGGTCAGGAGGGACTCTGAACATGAGCAGGTTATTTACAAATGAAAGTATATTGTGGAGATTTTTACATTTTTATATATTTGTATGTGTATATATATTTTAAAGCATATTGCAGGTGCATCCTGTGCCCGGTGACAAAACCCACAAAATAATGAGAATTAAATTTTTCATGTTCTCAAATATCTGCTTTTTAGTAGAAATGCAGATCCTGTCTATCACTCTGGAGAAATTTTGCCTCCCTATTTATGGATAAAACAGCTATTCTGGTATTCTGCTGCAGGCTGATTCTTTGGTCATGCCCGTAAACGATCAATTCAAATAGATTTTTTGTATATATAATTACTTCCTAAAGATTCTTATTTGTTAGCAAGTTAGAGACATACTGCATATATTAGGCAAGGAAAAGGCTGCTAAAGAATTAGAATTTATTGGGAAGTACGCATGAATTACATTGAATATGCATGAAATATTAAAAAAAATTGAGACAGATGAACAGCTCAAAGAACCTATTTATACTCAGTACCTATTTATACCATCACTTTATTAATCTTCATGTCTATATATATCTTTAAAAGGATCTTTAGTTATTGGGAGGTATTTCATGTCAACAAGTAGCTGTTACAGACATATTGTTATGTCTTTTTCTCAATAATAAATGAAAGTTTATTTATGAAAGTGAAAACTTGTTTCAAAGCCTTCAAGTGCTATTTTACAGTCTTATTTTTCACATATGCCTAGATTAACAATTTTTTTTAGCTCACGCATGTTAATTTGAAGCTGTATGTATTCAATTATTAAAGAAAAATGAAATACTCAAAATCCATATAGATAAGAAAAGTTTAAGTTTCTGAGGTCTACTTTTATCTCTGTAACTGGAGCAGAAACTGATCAGGAACGTTTACAGGTAAAAAGCAAAACAAATAAAGGACTTTGGCTATCATAAGGTGGATATCCAGGTATTCAAGCAGTATACCTAAAATATTTTGTCAAAAGCAGGGTGAAATTAGGCAAAAGATTTTATTTTGTTCTTAAATTAAGTGGTTAGAAACAGCAGTTGGGAATTATGTTACTCTCTATGCCTTTGGAGTTTGTGTATGTGTATGACGGAGAAAAATATACCAGAAGTAAAAATACAGAAGTTTTTAACACAGCAGGTCATTGTAATGCAGCTGCAGTGGAGTTATTAGCACAACTGATTGTGATGGTAGATCACAACATGTGGCCTACAGAGGGCTTTGTTTTGTTCTCTCGTACTTAGTTTTGCTTGGGCTTTTAAGGCATTTTGCAGTTTTTCTGTAACAGAGGTCTGTAGGCGCGCTTTAGAAATGTCATGATTACAAAGAGAAGTAAATGCTAAAATTGAATTTACATGCTACATGGCATCTTCCATCATCTGTGGGGGGGAAAAAGAACAAACCACATGAAGAGAAATAGCTGGTTTTAAAGTTAAGCATTGAAGATAATGAGTGTAGGTGCCAGTACACTTGCTTGGTCTGTGGGCCTTCTGTTTGTGAGTGGTCGTGTATGTTTCCAGGCTTTCAAGCTCTAGCTCTGTGAAAAATGCAGCAAAGATGGACAAAAGTGACTGTGTGCCTGTTGTGTTCAAGCCTTCCCCTTCGAGATGAGCTCCTTCTGAACTCACAGGACCCAGAGAGCAGAGCAGGGAGCACGCAGAGGAGCTGCGCCCGCAGCTCGTCCTCTCCTGACCCTCTTCTCCCCAGGCCCCGGCCAGGCCTGGCAAATGGAGGCCTGGCGCTCTGCCATGGCTTATGCAAGGCTTTCTGTGCCCTACTTATCTGAACAAAGGCTGCTCTGAGGAGCAAAAGCAGCACACCTAAGTCACATAGGCAGAAAAAGCCATCTCTTGACAGAGTTATACTGAGTCATGATGGAGCTTGCCCTCATGGTAAGTCTGGGAGAACTGTCAGGTTTCGAACGATGGCTTGCCATGCTTGCTAAATAAATGCAGAACGGAGAATTACTGAGCGCTTCTTAATGCCCTCCTACAGAGCAGCAGGGTTGAGAATCACCGTTCTGAAGTCTGGGACTTCGATGTAGACAGAAGTATTATTAAAAATCTTGTAAAAAGAGGAAAATGGGTCTTCCTGCATTGGTCATTTACTAATGAAAAGCCAAAAAGAGTAGGGGCACTTGCCTGTAAAACTGTGAAGAGCTAGGTTGCTAAGAGGACTGGTGTTTAATTCTAGTACTGAAAACATATTAATCTGCTTAAATTCATGTCAGTTTACTTCTATTTTCCTACTAGAGCTAATACTTTCATCAGCTATGTTTATATGCAGTCCGCTGTACTTCTGATCCTTGAAAAGGTTACCTTCGCAATTGTTTCCACAATCAGAGGCAAGTCAAGGACTGGAGAGGAGACAGAGCAGGCTGTAGATAATTGTGCAATTACAGATGGCTACAAATCAAGGTATATTGTGACTTCGGCTGCAGCCCTTGAAGAGAGACTGTTACTTTTTAACATTCAGAACACTGCCTTCTAGGTAAATCCTCTTACTCAGGATTTGAATTTCTATAGACTGCTGTCTGCCTTGAGGTATTGTATGTCGTCTCTGAACTGCAGCGGCCTCTCCTGCATAATAACTATTTCACACAGCAGTAGCCAGCTTCAGTACTGCAATATTTGAGAGAGGTGCAGATGTTTGCTAGCTGCTTCTGTTTGTTGCAGAGATGGAAGTTGGAAATTATCACTGTTCTTTTAATTTTTGGTGCTGGTAATTGTAATTAGTGGACCTGCTTCTGGCTGATAAGTTCTTATGTGTCGGAGTGCATGCTTTTTTGTCTGTTTTTGAATACTTACCGCGGAGCTATGGATTATTTATCTAGCAAGAGGTGCAGGTTTGCTTGTGTCTGTGCATTTCAAAGGTTCTTGGTTTGAAAGGTTCTGGGCTGTCTGTGTGTTGCTTTGCAAGAATTGTTTAGGGCAAGTGGTTTGTTTTTCTGTAGTTACCTGCTTCAGATTATCCATTTCCTTATTCTTTGTGGCTTTGTAAACAGTTCTAGCAGAAATCTGCTACATCAAGAAAATTTTCATAATGTGGATTTTGAAATGGGAAAGACAGTAGGTCTGGTATGAGTAGGAATTTAAATTTTTAGAAGGCATTGGTAAGTGTACTCCTGCTTTTTACTGTACAGCACTGATATTTCTGGCATATTTAAATATTAAAATGGTTAGATTTTCTTGTATGGTTGCCTGCTTTCTCTCGGTGAGCCTCACTGCAATAACCTTTCTGCAAAGCTGCTGCAGAACAATTGTCAATCGCTTCTCTTTACATCTGCAGATTTTTATAATAGCATTGCTAGGTGAGAACAAATCTGTTCCTTTCTGCTTTATCTTTTCATATTAATTGTTAATGACAGTGTAAGCTTACATGTCTGTGCAAAATGGATTTTGAATCATTTCAATCAGTATACTCAATGTACAGGCCAAAGTATACAGGTCTGTTCCTTTTTGCTTTCCCCTCCTTTTTTTTTCTTTCTTTTTTGGTTAGGAAAAATGCGATATAATGTAGAACATCTTATTTTTATTTAGTCTTTTTTTTTTTTTAACTTGCCTGCTTAGTAGAATCACTATGGTAACAGACTAAAGGATGTCTCAGAGGCACACAAGTAGCATTGCAATGTGAGGGGAGATTTTAAGTTCTCTGTGACTGCTGAACACTAGAAAAAGGATCAGGCAAATCAGAGAAATAAGCTGGTATTTAGTATTAATAAGCTATTACTTAATGTTTATGCTAAGGTTAAAAAGCTATTTTACAAGTAATGTATACGTGAGTTCATTGTTTTCTGTACCCTGTTTTGGGAATTATGTTGCTGAAGTTTTCATTAAAAATTGTAAATTTGGGTTAATCAACTTGAGTTTGTTTCATTTTCTAAAAGCTGCTATGTATTACAAATGGTGTTGATGTAAGTCAGTGAGGAGGTAAGCTGTGCTACTGTATGCCTCTGCTAATGAGGATGTTCTTTTCTTATACTGTGCTATGAATAATACATTAATTTTCTAATTTTTTTTCTGTTAAAATGTTTATGTTTGGTGTTCTGTTAAACTCTTGTAAATCTTTGAGATGTACATTATGTAGACATTATACACAATGTATTATTAGGAGCAGGAGGAAAGTTACCTAGATGCTTGGAGTATGACAGTATGGAAAGCAAGTTGCATATACATCTATTGTCAATGAATTATTTATTTTTTTTCTTCCTACTTACACTAATAAGCTCCTGATGCCTCCTCATATGGCATCCTGAACAGTGGCTGTCAATTTTGTGCTAAGTGGCTAAAATATTCTGAAGTATCAGTAACGTTTTGTGCATTCAAGCCATCCGATATTGTACTTTGTAGATAACTGTGTCAACTGTAGTATTTTACATGCTGTCTCTTAGGTTCCTGTATTCCTAGGCCTTACTCTCTGGTGGGTGGATGTACTCATCCGAATTCTCTGCTGCATGTAGGAATTTTCTGTGAAGTTTGTGGAAAAGGGAATGGGCACTTGAGTTTGTATGCCTAGTCTATTCATTTTAGCACACTTTTCAAACTGTAAATAGTGATCTCCAAGCTGGCATGACACTTATGAAATTATTGGTCACATCCAGGCTTTCTTGCAGATAACCTTTTTCTCTTTTTTTTGCGTTCTCTTCTTTCCAGATGAGTGAAATGCTTATCTCAGAATGTGAGAACACAAAGGTGTTCCCAAAATTTTTCGTGGTTCTTGAGGAAAAATGGTTAAAAATAAACAAGCTTTAGTATTTAACTGAAGTCAACCTGGTGGGGAGAGGGCATAAGAACTTACTAACTGCTATTGAATTCATGTTTTAATGTAGAGGTACTCATTTTAAGTGTGGTTTGACAAAAGAAAATGTTTAAAAAAAAAGAAAAAGAGAAACAAGATCACTCATTTGCATAAAAATACTCTGTTTTTCTAGATAAACAAATTTGTAGCTTGGATGTTGATCTTCATGAGACTATGAGCTAGTAGTGTAACTTCATTCTCAATTGTGCATTCCGAGGAAAACTTGATTTTCCAATTTTGACCATTCATTTGATGCAGTCATTGTTCAGATGCTGTCTGTTCTAATTATTTTGTGAAGATGTCTTTTGCAAGCTTGCATTGCTAGAAGCATTGCTACATGTTTACAACAAAAATTTTACTTACGTCTAGTAAACACAGTTGAACAGAAATCGGAAATTGTTTTCTTTAAACCACTTGGTAAAATATGGTATTTATTTTCAAGTATCAGTTTGATTTATTCTTAGTAATTTGCCAAAGTACTAGAATTACGTTGTTTGAAAATCAAATCATCCTTGTTTTTTTCAGCATTTTCAGTTAGCTTTGATTGACTGCAATCCCTGCACTTTGTCTAACGCTGAAAGTAAGTAACTTTTAAGTATTTACATTAATTCTGTTCCAGATTAAAAAAAAAAAAAAGTCTTATATATGTTCACAATTGTATCAGTTTTTAGTGGGGAAAAAAAACACACAAAATCAAAAGACTCAGAAAATAGAGAGGAAGACTACAATACTTGCTGTTGTGAATGGAGACGGATACTCCAGTGGAACTGTGATTGTTTTAGTAAATGGAATAAGTAAAAATTGAGACTTTTACCATATTAACTGGTCTGATGCCTTGAGTTCTAGAGGCAACTTGCTGTTTGACTGTTAGTTCATTTATTTATTTATAAATGTAGTGTGTGTGCCATGGCTCATATTTAATAGTCATCATTTCAAACTTCATGGCATCTTGGTAGTGTCTTTTTTCAGCAATCACTTTAATGTCAGTAGAATTTATAAATCTCATGTTCAACATCAGTTTTATGCTGTTGAACAAAAATCAGAAAAACATAATTTATTTGGTTTATTAGATGCCACTATATATCAGTTGGTGCTGGAACATGATAATCTTTTAATGTGGTATAATCTATCATACTGTTGTATGTTCTGTAGGCTGTTACAGAGCATACTGGAGATATTTATCCATAATTAGTGGAATTGTATGCAGGAATAAATGTATGTTCTTGCGTGCTTTGGAGTCTGTAAGAATTAAAAGCCAGACAGTTTTTAAGGTACCTTCATGCTGCACTTGGTGTTGAGTTTGAATTGCCTCCTAAGAGTAAGCTTAGAAGCATTAGATAAAATAATTAAAAGCATTTTTCTATTTCTTAATTCAAATTCTGAATATTCTGTCAGCAAGGGTAATGAAAGGGGTTTTGTTCACACGGGTGAAACTGCTGGCCGCTTCAGTATCAAGCGCCAGCTGCACTACAAAGTCCTCTGCAAAGTATGTCACTTATCAGGAGCAGGCACAGATAATTTTGTAAAATTATTTGTGGAATTCTTACTAGGTCAGTAGGTTCTTACTGTTTTCTACCAGCCATATCATTCCTTATTTTATTTCATGCTCTTTCTTACTGTTTCTCACCGACCTAGTCAGTTTTCACTGTACCTCTGAATATTTGTAAGGCTTTCCTCAGCCTTCCCCCACGTTCCTCCTCTGCCCCCAGATTTATGTAGAGGTACGGCCCCACATAAGGGCTGCTTTGTCCCATGGTGTTGGGCACAGTGCCTGGCAAGCACAGAGGAAGAGAGAGAAGAGGAACGAGAGAGAATTTGTCAGGTTCTTCAGTACCACTTAGTGGAAAGGTATCAGGTACTGTCACATAAATGCTTCGGATTGCCCTAATCCCGTCCCTTCTATTTCTATAGAGGGCTGTGTGAGTAACAGCAGTACAGCGACTGTCTTCCTAGCCGAAGTGTTTAATACCCAGCATATCTTTTTATTTAGGCTGTCGCTAATGTGACACCTTTATTTTTTTTTCCCCTACATGGTACGGCTTTCTTTTGTAGATTTGCACTGAAAGGGTTTTGCTATGGGCGGGGGGAAAGAAAGAAGATTATTTTTTAGGCAATGAACTCCCTAAAACAAAAGCAGAGGTTTCTCTTTCATCAGTGCAGAATGAAGTTTGATGATACGGTGAACGTAAATGGGAGTGTTCTGTGCCCTTTAGCAAAGAACACAAAAAGTTGATTAAAAATTGATTACAATTTTAGATGATACATTTCATTATGATCTGGTTTCTCAAATGCAGTAGGGTGCCTTCTTTTATGGTGAAGGACAACACAGTGTACAGAGGGATCTTCTTCCCTCCCTTGTGACCCAGAGAGAAAACCTGGAGCCCCAAATTACCTGTAACCTCTGTGTTACACTGTTCTGTAGCTCTGAGAAAGAATTCTGTGCAATTGAAATGAGTTGACCTTAGCTCAAACACAGATATTTTCTTATTTGTTTCTAACTTGGTTACGTACAGCAAACATTACCTATATTATGTCATTGTGCATCTCTGCTTAAAGAGATTTTATTGCTAACTTTACTGAAAGGTTAATGGACTCAGCATTTCACAATACAAATAAAATCCATAGACTGCCTTTCTGCACTATGTTTGCAGTCTTGGTGCTTTGCTCGAATACACATTTGTTTTCTGTCAGTTCTGTTTTATTAAATGTGAAATATCAATGTTTACATACTGTTATATTTTCAAAATGTAGTTAGCCTTGGTTTTGCATTGGCAAATTTGAAACATGTTTCTCTCTCAATTGAAAAAAAATGTAATTCTAATGTCATTCATTATGACTAATAATTTTGATTTCTCCCTCTTACAGTTCAGTTTCACATCGCCCACTTATATGAAATTCAGGTAAGCTTGAAGCTCTTTTTTATAATGAGTTATGAAGTTTCTAACTACGTGATATAATCAGTTTGTGGACTCCAGCTGATTATAGGTGCTTTTGTGAATTGAAGTTAGGCTCAAGTCTTCAGTCGCAGAATAAACTTTATTTACTTCTGTTAAGTTGAAAATACCATGCATGAGGACTCATGCTAAAGTGAAGTATCTATTTTATTAAACATACATTCACTAGTCTCCTAAGTGGGGTACAAAAACAAAACGTAACTTTGGCTAACATGGTAATGGGTATTTTTTATTTTATTTTTTTAAATAGATACATTGCATATAAATGTTAAAAAAAATACATAGTTTCTCATTTCATATGTATTTATATTGTTCTTGCATTCACACATGGTAAAGTCTAAGCAGATACCCAGGTGCCTTTTAAGTATATTTGACATGAAATTTTCGAATTTAACTAGACACATGTGACAGGAGCATGTGAGATCCGAGGACAATAGCACATAAAGCTGTGTTATTAATTCTGTGTCGAATCCCACCGCAGAGTTTTTTAGATGGATCTTTTGGGAAATTACCAAGCACTCACTGAGCTTCCAGGATATAAATAAATTAAAACCAAGCAGCTACTGAAACAGCTATTGTATATTTGTAACCTGACTGACTAGTCATATGACTGTAGATTGTATACTCTCTTATCATGTTTATAGGTATAATATGACTGAGGAAGAGGTGTGACATGAAAACAAAAACTGTTGTAAATAAAACGGATGACAGACAAATTCTACATTTTCAGTCTATTGAAAAGTAGCTTGATAAAGTAAGTGCTGTCTTTCGATGGCACGGTGAAAAATGCCTTTAAGTAGGTATTTATTTATAAATGAAAGTTGTAGATTTGAACGAGGTATTTTCTTCTGAGCTCTTTCGGTGCAGTAGAATATATGAATTTGGAAAGCTAAATAACCCAAACCCCCCATCCCAAACAACCATTAAGAAACTTCCTGGACTGTTGTGGCTCTGTAAAGCATTAGAAAGACTTTTTATTTGGCCACCAGCCAGATTTCATTTTGAGCATTGGAGCACATCTGACAAGTTTATATAACAAAGCATCCCCCACACGCTAGTTCTTTTGATCTGGCAGAATAAAGCAGAAAGTAGAAAATCTCAGGTCGCCATGCCAGGTGCCTTATAATAGTGTGACCAATGTTACAAATGCTTAAGCTAAGCTTTCTGTCTGGCATTTGTACGCAACGGGAACTTGTAATGCGAGTCAGAGCCAAAAAGTTTCAGTGCATACTGCTGTTAGACTTGGTTTGCCTCGGAGTTCCCCTTGAGGGGCGTCTTCTTTTCTGGAATCTGAGAAACTTTGTACCATGATGGGTCTTGACTTGGTTCTCAATATTACCTTTGGCACAGTGAAGAGGTGTTTTTGGAGTGAGGCTGGATGTTTGATACCTTCTAAAGGACATAGTGCTACAATTCTGTGAACCCTGTCATATATTTGAAAATGAGCTCCTCTCTAATGCTCGATCAGAAAGTGGATTCATTCTGAACAAGAGAACTGCCTGGTGCTGATAAGAACTAGCCATAGTTTTCCTTGGTGTTTAATGCTGGTTTCTACAACTTGATCTCTGGCAGTGAGTCCCTCCAGCCATTCAGGGTACTAGCTCCTACAGTTCCTAAACAAAAATGATGATGATGATGCTTATCTCCCAACCCCCATTTCTAAGACTATTGGTGATGCAGCCAAATATCAAGGATGTATACTCTGATCTTTGGAATTAAAATATCTGAATAAAAGCAAATTATGACAGTTTTCAGTAACGTTTGAAGGTATATATGTAAACAGATTTCTAAAAGGTAAATAATACAACAAATAACAAAAGTAAAAATTATTCTAGACTTGGAAAACATGCTATTAGATCTTTCTACATCCTTGCAAGTATGCAAACATCTTTTTCCAAGTGGAGATCCTAGTTTTACTAGATACTCTGTTTTACATCCAGATTGCTGACCCTGCTGTCATGCTGTACGGTGAACGTCTGTTCATTTGCCTATCCTTCATAGTCATTAACTACAAATTTTGTTCCCAATGCTAAATTTAAAATTTTTTCCTGATTGTTTTTATTTTGCTAGCCATGGATATTTTATTTATTTATATTATTTGTTTTCTTACCAGTTGTCTGCATTTCATGAACACCAATTAAAAACCTTTTCTACCAACTTCCCCTTGTTCCATTTGAAAGTATGTAATTGCTGCTTTAATTTTTCTTCCTGACTAGATTAAGGTTTTAAAATCAACAAGGTTGTCTGTTTTCTTATCAGTTGTCCCTTTTAAAACACCAATAGTCAGTACTGTGTTCTCTTTGCATATAAAAAAAAAAAAGTAACTAAGTCACAATGATTTGTATTTAGTTGGCCCTGTTTATTTTCATATGCTCTTCATTTGTTTGCCAGAATGAGGTCCAATGTTAAACTATCTGAAAGTATATTTTTATTTTTTTTAAAAAAATACACATATATACATAGTGTAGAATTTTTAGAAACTTAAAAAATAAATTACTGGTTCTAACAGACTTCAACTTTATACCTTCTAGACTTTTGTGGGAGAGGAGGAACAGAAGAATTTAGAATAAGTTCATTTAGAATAAGTTCACTTTAAACAAGTTATTGTTAAGGTAACATGAAGATAAGCAGATGTGGACACTTACCAAAAGATAGAAAATAAAAATCAAGAATTCTTAACCTTTAATGTGCACAAAGCACTTTATACTGTTCCAGAAGTTAATAAAGACCATGATTCTAACCTAGGAAATATGTTTTCTGTTTCAAGTCCTGTTTATATAGGGAGTTGAGAATTGAACGTTTCCATGCTTTAAGCACGTCCAAACTATATGGCAAATAATAAGAGTGCATGCTGTCATTCTCTAGGCATAATCTGTGGATATATTTTAATTCTACATATGGTGGGACTCTTACCATACAACAAATAGATTGGAAAGGCAGTTCAAATATAGCACAGAGAAGGGAGATGCAAAATTATACAAGCCACCAGTTACTGATGATCTTCATTTCTGTTACGAATTTCCTGGGAGTAATTTGTGTAGGTTCTTTTTTCAGATGTAGACTCACAATCAAGCATTCCCCTTAAAAAGCAGTATGTTCATTTTAGTATAAGAAGCATAATGCATGTGTGAGGAGCTGACCAAATTTAATAATTTACAAATTTCCCTTGAATATTTTAAATATTTAATTTATATTAAATACTATACTTTATGGAAGTTATTCTCTTAACATATATATACATCACTCAGGAAAGCTTTCATATGCACTGTATGCAAGAAAAAAGTTTTAGATTTTTTTTTGTCAATGTGTTTGTGTGCTGTCAGTGCTGTGAAATCGTTGCTATTGGTGATCTATTGTAAGCTTTATGATTAATCAATTTACTTTTTTCCTTTTGCAGAGAAAGTATCACTCTGCAAAGGAAGCTTATGAACAACTTTTGCAGATCGAAAACCTTCCTGCACAAGTAAAAGCAACTGTCTTACAGCAGTTAGGTATGTAAAATCAACTTTTATTTTCCTGTGTTTCTTTTTTCTATCTTTGCATTCAGCAATGGTGTTTTAAGGCTCCATTTCCAAAGTGAGTCTTAAACACTGAGTATCATACGTGAGTTTTTCACCCAAAATAGAAAGCATAACAGTAGATAATTAACAAAATAAGAGAGAAGGAAAATATTTTAATTAAACTTAGAAAATTAAAAAGCTCTTAGACTTGCTGCAGTATCTGTGCTACACGTTTTGGGCAATGAGGGGGTGATCTTTCAGAGCCAAGAGTACAGTAGTTAGAATTCTGTATTCTTTGAATTCTGAATTCTGCCTTGGGGAACATCCCTTGAACAGACAGGTTAAGGGCAGTAAACCAAAATACTCTTTTCTGCTGCAGAATAGGAGAACACTGCAAATGAAAAATTTCCCTTTTCTTTCTTCATAATTATTAGTGTTTAACAAAAAACATGCTCTTCTAACTAAAATTTTATCATCAGATTCCATAACAGAAGCTACCAAAAAAGTGAAAAAACACTACCTTTTAAAATTTGTCATCTCCCATATTTATAGAAAGCTGATAAATCATTTGTAGACAAAAACTTGTAATGGATGGGTAGAATAAATTACATTTGCTCTATATGCCTTCTAAAAGTATTTCCAGAATATTTTGTTAAAATTATTCAATCCAGTGCAAATTCTTCATTCACTTTCTCCATGTTCCTCATCTAATTTATTATTCCAAATATTAATTTAGCCTGCTTATGCCCATCTCTTTTTTCTTTTTATTTTTTTTCCTTCACACAGTGGTTTTTTAATTCAAATCAGTACCCGGTACTAAGTTATGGCCACAATAATATTTTTTTTTTTCTTGTAATGCTGGTTGTGTATGTATTTGGAGTGGGCTAATTCGTGTAGCTTTTGATTTTTCTATGTGAAATAACAAATGAAACAGCTGGAATCTTGATGCTGATCTTCTTGTCACGTGACAGTGTTCCTTACATTTCAGTATCCCCTTTAATTTTTTTATTTTTGAAAAATTTTTTTCCTTAACTTGGTACTATCCCACGTAGTATAAATTGTCAACAGTTTCATCCAGAACAGCTACGCATAAAATCAACAAGAGATAGACTGCCCAAAATAGCTTGACCAATGCTTTTGCAACCCTGTTTGCCACGTTGCTAGACCAGAAGCAAAGGCATGGTTGTATTCATGAAATCATACCGCAGGTCTCCGTGCTATCAATCAGAGCAGTGCTGTCTAACAACTGGATTCACTTCCCCTGTTCAATCAGCATAGGGCACCTGGTTGTGATAGTGGGGGTATCTTCTATGTGGAAGAAGGGACAGAGTGGTTTTAACCAGAACATTCAAGGAACAATACTGTTTCTTTTTCTCTTTGCTGCTAATAGTCCTGTTTATCAGTGTGGTGTTTATCACAGATCTGGGTTCTAGCAACTGATAATAAAACACCTCCTAAGGAAGCATGGTCTGGGTGGTACAGTGCTGCTTAGAAAAAATAATAGAAAATACCTGCCATCTGCCAGAATGCTACTGGCAAAAAACAATCCAAATGTATTTGTATTTCTATATTGAACTTTTTTTTTTTTTACTCAAACAGAAAAATTATTTTGGCATGAGAATACCTTTTGTTTATTTTCCTTAGCTAGTTAATGTTTGTTGAGCAAGAATTGAAATCTAGGGAAGCTCAGATGTTGTTTGGGAGAATTATTAAAAACTTTGCTCCTGTTGCTGGTCTCCAAAGCAGGTCATTGTGGAAGAGAAGCTTGTGATTCTCAAGGAATTATGTATGTGTTTGAGCTGATGCGTGCTAATTAGTTCCGATAGATGTAACAGGAAGATCTGTGCAGTTGGATAAGAACAGTTTGTTTCTTCTTTTTTACCACAATTCATTTGCTTTCCAGACAATAATTCGTTTCACCACTTTGCCTAAAATTACATTAAATAAGGACAGCCGTACCAGATGAGACTGAAGATCAAATCTGTCCCAGTATTCTTTCTCCAATTGTAATTAACAGTTGCATAAGGAGGAGTGTAGGAACAATGTAAGCATCTGCTTTTTCCCAAAGCACCCTCCCAAGGACTTTTGTCTGGGGGCAATCCTAGGAGGTGTCTGTATAATTGGATGAGCCATTGTGAGATAGTAAAATAGGGAAGAGGCTCATCTCTTTGGAGTCTGAGATGATGTTTTTCAGGGAAAAAAGCAATTGCTGTAAGTTCAGCACGAGAATGATTGATAGGCGTAAAACCAACTGAAGCATGAGCCAGGCTGGAACATGCTCTTGCAGAGGAAACATGGTGATTTGCTACAAATTACATTGTAAACTCCTGAAAACGAGCCTGGAATGTGGACAAAATCAGCATTTTTGATTGTAATGTTGAAAAGGTCCCAGAAATAGAAGAGTATTTACTATTCTAGTTGACAATTTGAATTAGGTCTTGCAAAGGAGAAGTTGGATCAGTTTATCAGGGTTTTTAGATTGTCGTCTTTCTATATGTTCTTCCATTTTATGCATGAGGAAAAGAGAGATCCAGTTTTTTTTACCTGTGCCGTTCTAGTAGAAAACTTTGTTCTCCCTCTCTTGCCTTCTGCTTTTTTCACCTCCCCTCAGGTAGGCAGATAAAATCAGGAAGCAACACTTGGTTCAGCAGTGAAACTAGATAGGCTTTGCTAGTTCTCGTTTCTGTCTCCTGGAAGTAGATTCTTGTTTCTTATCAGTGAACCTCAGCAAAGATCTGACGATACAGCATGTTATCTCGCAGTCCGGCCAGGTTCAGATTAAGCATAAAATAGGCATCACCAGACAACACTTGGGAAGATTTGGGAAAATATTTAATCTCTGTTTTACCCACGTTTAGGCTTCCTGAGCTATTTATTACCTTCATCTCACTCGGGCTTTGCCTACCACTTCACACAATACATTTTATCCTTCCTATACAATTGCGCAGGTGCATTCAGATAACCACCCTCACATAAACCATTTTTCTTAAAGCATAAAGATTTGCTATATGCTTAAGAACTTCACTGACCTGGGATTTGCATAAAAATTGTGGTTTGTTTATGAAGTCCATGAAAGAATGTTGCATATATTATGTGTCTCTGCAAAAATGTCTGCTTTTTTTTTATTTTTTTTTTTCCCTGACGGGCAATGTTTTGACTTGATCCATCTTCAGACAAGATAAAGCGCTCTTCTGTCAGCACTGTAACCGCTTGACTTCTAACCTGGTATTTCTCGCAGTCCATGAAATATTCAAACTTAACCTCCTGAACACGGTTTCCAAGTGGAGACTTGGAAACTTCTTAAAACACCTCGAGCAAATGTTGTTCATTAGATAAAATTTTCTCCTAGATTGCCTATTTTTTAAAGCTTGGAAGTTTGCCTTCCATTTGCAAAAGTGTCACTGTGACTGTTGATGAGCTATAAGCCCATGGAATTGAAAGAAAAATACATATATAAAACATATAAAAGAAGTAGAATAAGGTATTTAAGGTGTAGTCGAATGTCAGAGAGTGAAGTAAAGCTGCAAATACTCATTAGTTCAGTTCTCAGCCTTGCTTACTTCATCTTGCATTTCAGATGAGGCAGGCAGACTCTGATCCTTTAAATGATATTATGTTTATGTAGTTAGACTGTATCATGAAGGATAAGCTTAGGGTGCTAAAGCTTAGTGGATATGGGTTTTAAATGGACATTCAGTGCATGTGTATACAAATGTTTGTAGCTAAAACTTTCCTAAAATAGCCAAGGTTTGCCTGAACTGATAAAGTATTTCACAAAGTGTCATTTTTAAGCAGGGTACTACAGAAACATAGGGACAGTCTGTTGTCATATCTTAGAGTTTACAAACGTTAAGCAAAAAGCAATGGGTTACTAAGACAAATACATGGAGGTTAAGCAAACGGCAAGACATTATTGACCAGTGTGGTTGGTTGAGACTTGAGCAAGTCAGCAGCCTGTTATAAAGGATTTCCTTGTACTCATGATACTAACAGCAGTGGGATAACTTTGTGACTGCTTAAAGGGGATTCCATTGAAGCGCGGTGGCAGATAGGAAGAAGCTTAAGTAGATGATAAAGATGCTTTATTTGAAATGGTAACCAAGTCTTACATCATTGCTAGAGCAGAGATGTACCTTAATAGCATGTAAAAGATGTTTTGGGGGCACGGATTGTGGAAGGCTATTAAAGTGGAGATAAATAATTTATCTAATGTAAGTAAAAAAGGGAAGGATATGGAAGGATATTGTGTGGTCAGGTGAGAAAATAAAATTATCTTTTTAGCAGGATTTGGTTTGCAGATGAGAGGTGATTCTGTTTGCCAAGGTAAAAGGAAAGGATGTTACAGCAATGAGATGATAACGTATGAAAAATTTAAGTGGAGATACAGCATTTCTTACCAATGTTCAGTTGGGGAATAGTGCAAATATACTTATAGGATGAATATCAGCATTTAGAAGGAAAGGTTAAGCTGAAAATAATATACAGATAATAGATATACCACCATTCTCCCTCTAACGCATTTTTCACGACAGGAAAGGTGCCTCTGTTCAGAGAAGAGAGGAGTTAACATTTTCAAGTTAACTTTTTATAGAGGAAGATTGAGTGGTTAATAGTTAAGCTTCTAACCTTGTAGAAAATGCTTTAAACAAAAACGTTTTAAAACCACCTGAAAGTAATTTTCACTCTAGGTCCTTTCATCCTGTAATTTTAGTATAGAACATAACAAGTAAATTTTAAAAGTTTCATTCATAATAGTGTATGTAAGCAATAGCATTGTATCATATTCCTATTTTTAAAGAGGAACTAAAGCTGTCAATATCCTGCTGTGCCAAAGCATTAAATAGTCTTGGAGAATTTCACTTCTGCCATTTATGGATTCTTTCTGTAGGCTGGATGCATCACACCGTGGATCAGCTTGGAGACAAGGCAACCAAGGAAAGTTATGCTATACAATATCTCCAGAAATCTCTAGAAGCGGATCCAAATTCTGGTCAATCCTGGTATTTCCTTGGAAGGTGAGAGATGACTTTATAGACACTCTTAACTGTATTTGTAGCTTCTTTGAGGATACTGATTATTAGGAGATATCTTTTATGTTGTCCTTAGCAGCTTTGGATGAAAAATGAAGGGAAAAGATGTATGTATCTACTAAAGCCTAATTTTCTGGAAAGTATATAGAAAGACAAGCTGCTGACATACTTGGGATGAGTATAGATTAGAAGTTGAAATTAATTATATTACCTAAATGGTCCTGCTTTTTTTGTAGTTTATTCAGTTAACACTAATGTCAGTCTCCCCTGCTTGTTTTTACTTTTCTGATTATTCCTGTTGATTTTTTGTCAAAATCCCCCTTCTAGTCTCAACAATTTCAAAACTAAAATATAGATACTTTTCTCAGGTATCTATTCATCTGCAAACAGAATAGATTACAACTAAATATTAGACCAGGATAGCTCAGGTGGATCCATTTTAATTTCTACTTACGTATTGTGTTCATCTCTACTTGTGCACAGCATTTTTCACTTAAAATTAACTCACTTCGAGATGTAAATCGTATCGACTAGATGACTCTTCTTGGTCTCCTTTTAAAGAAAATGAGGTGCTTTATGAACATGCTAGCAGCAACTCTTGGAATATTTGGGTTTTGGAGAATAACAATCCAACTTGCTTTCTATAAGCTTGAAAGCATTGAGGACAGTTTAAGTCCACATGTGCATGGGTCAGTTCTGTTGAGAAATACGTTACATAGAAACCTCAGTATTTTCCAGCTCACTTTCTTGGAGGTGCTTGTCAAACACAACTAGAACACACTGTTGTTTCTGTCACCCTAGTTACATTCCTGCAGCTGGTCCTTTAGGACAGGGCTTTTAACCCAGCAGTCTGCAGGCTAAGGGAGGAGCACAGGGAGTGAGTGTGAAGGGCAGAAGGTTGGAGTAGGAGTGGGGAGAAAAGGGTAAACTAGCCAGGGATTGTCTGGCTCATCTCGTCATCTGCTGGCTTAAAATCCTGTTATTTCTTTTTTCCTCTGAAGTCCCATTCCACATGGCTAGAGCTAGCTGATTTCTTATACAGAAGCAGGGCAGAGCCAGGGCTCTGTGGAGTATCGTGGGCAGCTGCTGTGGTCTTGCTGTGCCTCGGCTTTAATGTGGTTGGAGTGAACCCTAGGACCATACAAATGAGGGTGAGGAATGGAGGAAAAGGGGGAAGAGAAAACCTAGTGGAAGTGTCCCTTACACTCTACAGGGAGGACTACACTGAAATGTTTGTGCCTCATTCTTCCAATCCATACGCTGGCAGGAGAAAAGGAGAGTAATAAGGTTACAGAGCTGGTCTGTCTGTGCATTTGCTCTTCCTCTTTTTCTCTCTCCCTGTGTATTCCCTTGTGTTATTTCTTCCTCTTCTGGCCTTCCACCAAACTGGGTAGCATGTTGATTTAAGGCTAGCTTCCTAGATAACTTGCAAAAAATAAACCTCCACCCCAATCTAATCCACTCCTTCCCCCCATCTCCCTACCCCCCCCCCCCAAAAAAAAAAAAAAAAAATCACACCACCTTTTTTTAAGGTTTGTTGGGTGCTTAATGTTAATGTTATCCTAATTGGAGTCTTTGTGTATCTGTTAATCAGACAGATTTCCAACATGGAGTCTTTGTGTATCTGTTAATCAGACAGATTTCCAACATGCCTACTGGAACTTGGGTTAGACTGCGATAAAAATGATCTTCTGAAACATTGTGTTGAGATTTAATGTGTCTTTTTAGACCAAGTACCACTAGGTATTAGAGTATTTTCTAGTGAGCCTTGATAATATACAGAATACACCGAAGTGTAGCATGTTTGATGGATCTTCACCTGTACTGGTTTGCTTCGATATTATTTTTTACTAGAATAAATGTTTTCTTGTTATTTATCTGCTTTGAAAGCTGTGAGTTCTTTTTCCAAGAAGGAAACTTACCACAAGCATTATAAGGAATAAGAGCTATTGTAAACAAACCTAGTAAATGCATATGCATTTTTAATATTTTATTTATTTGAAGGTTTTCATTTTTAAAAGGTAGGTATTATTCCCTGTGGTATAATGGTAGTTCTCTTTCAAGACCTGATATTTCTGCTAAAATGCCAGAATACCTGTGAAGTTGTAGTATATAGCTAATATTCAAGTAAGAAAACACAAAAAAAGAATCCAGACAAGCAAGGGTTTTTTAGAGAATGTCTTGGACTCCCTATGTGGTAAAACTGGTATGTTGTTCATTACTTGAAATCTTACTGAAATATGAGAAATGCATATAAGAAATTTCCAAGGCAGTCAAGGACCATCTTGATTGAATTAGTCATTATCTCTTAATGATCATGAAATGCTCCTTGTAGAAGATGATATTTTATTACGATAAGTTTCATGAAATAGGTAGTGTAATTGTTTCTTTAAAATGCTATCTGTAGATAAATATTTTCCCTATTGACCACTGAGATATTGTAAACAAAACAGATGTAGCTCTTCAAACTGTAATATGACTTCTGCTTTCCTTATGAATGCAGCAAGCTAGGGTTTAAACAGCTCTTGGTGTACTTCTCAGATAAACAGTTTGTAATATATGTTGACAAAGAAATTTGAGTCTGCTTGTGCCCAGCATTGAGAAACAGCAAATGTTTGGATTCATCTAGATGAGTATGTATTTGCATGATTTAACATTTATCAGACCAGTCTTGGTAAGCCATCCTCACTGATTAACTTCTTTAAATATTACCAAAGTTCTTTTTTTCTTCTCCCAGGTGCTATTCAAGTATTGGGAAAGTTCAGGATGCCTTTATATCTTATAGGCAATCTATTGATAAATCAGAAGCAAGTGCAGATACATGGTGTTCTATAGGGTAAGAATGAAACAGGGTAATACAGTGAAATTCAATGCTAATGCATATATATAAATGAAGAAAACCAGCTTTTTAACTCCTTTGTGCTCTCAAGTGGACCATAAAGCTTTTTTATTTCTACCTTTGTCATCAGATTTGTCTGATCTGAAGTTTAAATATTACATTTATATTTGCTTTCTCAATTTTTAAAAATAATGAATATGCTTTGTGTATGAGCTTTGCATGTTAAGATTTTGTAAATATGTTGTTTATGCTTATTGCTGTGCTTTATATACCAGCAAAGTTTATTAAGGGCTGTGGGGTGGATATGTATATTTCATTGTATTTTGACTTTGTTATTAATTCTCAACTTCACTAATCTTTCTATTCAGTGTGCTGTATCAACAGCAAAATCAGCCTATGGATGCTTTACAGGCCTATATCTGTGCTGTACAATTGGACCATGGCCATGCTGCAGCCTGGATGGACCTAGGCACACTCTATGAGTCCTGCAACCAGCCTCAGGATGCCATTAAATGCTACTTAAATGCAACTAGGAGCAAAAATTGTAGTAATACCTCTGCACTTGCAGCACGGATAAAGTATTTACAGGTAAAGCTAAAGTTTTAAGAAGCGGGAAATACTCTTCCAAATACATATCAGAGGGGAGGGGAGGGGTAGCACACAAATCTAACTTGCAGTTGTTTGTGGTGTGTATAACCTGTTTTCATATGTATTGTAAGCATATCATAGCCTGTAATATTTTATTTCTTCATTTTTAAGTGAAATTTAATTCCTTATAAACTCTATTTTGCACATTTAATTAATACATACTGTTTTACATCACTTCACTTTTTCTTTGTATTGTCTACATTTTTAAGTTCTCATAACGTAGAGAGAGAACACACACACACTATCTTTCACTCTTGTTTGCAATTTCAGAAAAAAAGAATTATGAGACCTCTGAATCCAGAGCTCATCTTTGTTCTGATTCTCACAAAGGTTTATATTCTGGTTACCCTCTTTATACTTAGCACCTTTCTAAAACCCCAAATTTTAAATCTATCCTCTCTTTAAGACATAATTAGCTACAGCATATAGGAAGATTTCATGGACTTGCTCTTAATAAAGTAGGCTTGTGTTAAATTTGCTTTTTACATAATTTTTCCTAGGCTCAGTTGTGTAACCTTCCACAAGGTAGTCTACAGAATAAAACTAAATTACTTCCTAGTATTGAGGAGGCATGGAGCCTACCAATCCCCGCAGAGCTTACCTCCAGGCAGGGTGCCATGAACACAGCACAGCAGGTGAGAAGTTGGGTTATGTTCTGCAGGTGCCCAGCTTTAAGGGTTCTTTACAATCTGTAGTGGTCAAGCTTATTTTATGGAGTGCAGGACTGGCTTTTATTAATGAAAAGCCTTTGATTTATTTGCAAAGGTATACTAGATCGAGAAGTAGCTCCCTCTAATATGGGAGAAAGATGGGGGTACCAATTTAGAACCTTTGTGGATTTTCATGATTTTAAAAGATTTCATCTTAAATAGAAATGCTGCAGTGGTTTAATAATCCCTTGAAAGGTACACATTCCTCCATTGATGACCATATGGAAACTGATTTTTCAGTTTTTGAGATCGGCTTCAGAATATCTGCTCAGCCCTTTTAAAATATGTGGGCTGTTAAAATATGTAGTTTAAAGGAAACAACTAAGAATATATAGAACCATATTTTTGTCTTCCTTCTGTGATTCTTAGGCTTGTAAACCTCATCATCCAAATACTGAACCTGTACTAGGCCTCACTCAAACACCAATTTCACAGCAATCCTTGCCACTACACATGATTCCTTCTAGCCAAGTAGATGACCTGACCAGTCCTGCCAAGAGGAAAAGAACATCTAGTCCAACAAAGGTATATATCCTGATGAACTAAAGAGCCCCCTACCAAAATTCTATGGAAATATGCACTAAAGTGATGCAGCAAGCACAGAATTTGTGCTGTAAATTTCAATCCTTTGGCATCAAGGTGGGGAATGTTTTTTTTTTAAAAAAAAAAAAAAAAAAAAAAAAAAGAACATTTTTCAGTGATATGTTTAATAAGGAGGTTACAGTTCAGATAGGAAGTGTGAAAGGGCAGTGCAGATTGCTGGCACTATACTACATAGTTGTATAAGTGAAAAAGTACAGTGGTAGTCTGATGATAGAGAGGGAGACAACCATGTCATCCTGTCTATTGCCTTTGCTTATATTTAGAATTCAAGTGTTTCATCATCATGTAATAGTGTTATAGTAGATAAAAGTATTCAGTTTTAACGCTAGTGTACCTTTAAGTTAATTGCATAATTTGATTTGATTGTTTCTCATGGTATTTAGGAATCATTTTTTCCTTTTAATTGCTATGGTACTGTATGGGAATGGTAGAATGAGGTTTGGTGTTCTTTAGTATATTCTCTGTGTATATTGCTATTCTAGAAACAATGACTAGTTCTTTCATAAGATAAAATCTAGATATGAAAAAATGATGTTAACCATTTGAAAGTCAAGCATTTTAACGTAATGTTTTCTCTCAGAATACTTCAGATGTTTGGAGCAGTGGCCATACAGTGTCACATCCTCCTGTACAACAACAAATTCATTCTTGGTGCTTGACACCACAGAAATTACAGGTAAATATGTTAAAGGTTCAGAAGCTTTGATTTTTTTTCTTTCTTTCTTTTGAGAAAAATACTTCGGGTTTCACATTTCTGATATTCAATGAGAAAGAATACACATTGTGTTAGTATTTATGGATTCCCTATGGAATCTGAAAGATTAGCTATATAAGGAAATAATCATCAGTAGAAACTGAAGGTTTACATTGTTTGAATTCTATAATGTAAGTCAGAACATATAGTAATGCTTTTTTCTTATGATGTTTTAAAGATAGATATGCAAATTGTGACACTTGTGAGCCAAGTGAATTTTGCTTCTCAGTGTAGTGTGGGAGATATTGAAGGAGGTGTAAAAGCATCGTAGCATCTTCTTTTTCCTGTCAGGTAGCTTCGCGTATCAAACTGCATAAACAAACTTGCACATTCTATAAAATGGGATTATTCAAATCAAATCTAACATATTTCTATGAAATGCTAGTTTTTATTTCTGAAACGTTGCTTAAGGTCTTTTTTGTCATGATGCTGTGTTGTCTCTTCAGTTCATGAGGGTTTGCAGTGAGCTTCAGCAGGAATTCCAGATCTTGAAAATCAGGCGTAGCTGGAAACCCTCGCCCATGTATCACAGATACTGCTTTGGATACAGGGAAAAATAAAAGGGAACACAGTGCAGAGACAGAAGGCATTCTGATTGACTGAGCAGTATTCCCCTTAGCACCCAATATAGATCTTCAGCTGTTTCTTTATCTGAACAATGCTGGCTGTACAATGCTGCATAATTTCTCCTTCCCTTCCCTCCATCTTTCACCCCTCACTTCTTTGGTCTGCTAATCTTTTTGCATCTCTCTCTTCATGCGTTCTCATTATTTCTGTCTGCTTATTTTATGTTCTACTACTTTTTCACCTTCTCAGGCATTGTTACAGTTTTGCCTTTTCTAGATCCAACTTCATCACCATTAAGCAGCCGCATAAGTAAGCTTCCCTAAGCATGGGATAATGGATTTGCTAGCAATAGTTTGACGAGGTTCCAGCACACACAAATAGGAAAGCCAGGAGGATATGATGCAAGGGGAAAGTGAATAAAAAGTTTATTGTATGTTCTAAATCAGCCTTTTGAAAGTGGCACCTCAGAGGCTGGGTATGGCACGTAGCACGTCCCAAATGGCCCAGCTAACAAAAGCAGATGGGGAAAGGACTCTGTGGCTGCAGAGTAGCCTCTGGGGCTGCAACGTGCCAGTGGAGGAGGCATGGGTGTTGATTTCACAGAGCTGATGGGCAGTAAGAGCACCACTGTCCACAAAACCTCTGCACCCATAGCATGGGAGGGGAGTGCAGACATGCCTTTAGTAGCACTGGGACCAGGCCAGTTTTCCTGATGCCTGCTGCCCCGTTAGATGTCTTCTAAAAGGCAAAATAACAACTGCAGAACACAGTTTTTGGCTTCTGTTTATATGCACAGTACATATACTCCCATGGAGACCCTGTTTTCATCTCACAGTCGCTTATATAATTGGATCGGCCTTACTCATTGCAGTGCCTCACAGAGGGGTTATTAATCCAGGGAGTTTGGAAGGTACTGTTAATCCAGGGAGTTCAGCATAAACCTGTTTTTAACCATTTTTTCATACAACCTTGGATTTTTTGGAAACACATTTTGCAAAGATGTTTAATCAAAGTAGAATGAGCCATATTTCATTTAATACATCACTACCATGTATGTATTACTAATACAACATAATCAAAGCAAAGGAAATGAGAAGGATGTAGAAAAATTACATATGCAGACCTGAAACCAACTAAAGCAAACCTGATTTGGTCATTTTGATTTTTTTTTTCCTTTTTTTTCCCCTTTTTTTTCCTTTTTTTTTTTAAGGGACTTAAATGATATAAAATAATTCAGTACTTAAAAACAATAGAAATATCTGTATGTCACATTTTGCATAGTGCAACTTTTGACCTCCATTCCACACACATCCTTTTCCTTCTCAGATAGCCCATTTGTGTTCCACAGCTTCAGCATGTCATACCTCTTTAAAGCAGTCTTATTGGTAGAATAAAGGTGTGTGTTTCAAAGGAACACAAAAATCAGTGCTTTTAGTAATAAATACTTAAATTTCAGTTGAAAATGAGTTCAGGATTGTATCTTAAGATACTGCTTTCTGTAATTGTTAAATAGTTTTCTGAGTTCTTCATATATTCTGGAGAAGTGTTAATGCATGACTATAGGTCGAATTGACTTTGTACTGAACGACACTAATAAAAGAACAGGACGGTACAAAGATAGTTAAAACATAATGATAATAAGAATTTCATATAATCATGCTTTAAAGTAGTTTTCTTTTACAATACCAGTTCACTTCATTTTATGAAGTGATAATATTATATACTCAAATAATTTTGAAAGTCTCTGTAGTTTTAGTGACTGCTAATAAGGTTTCATTACAGAATAGTATAAGGAGATATGTCTTAGTCTGCATTAGAAATCTTGATCATGTTTTCAGCTTTGTGAATCTTGTCTTTATAGAAAATGTTTAGTAATGTATGCAAGAAAGTTATTAAAACTTACACACAACTGTAATGATTCTGAACTGTACTGTTGGTTTTGTTTTTTTTTTCAGCACTTGGAACAGCTGCGTGCAAACAGAAATAATTTAAATCCAGCACAGAAACTTATGCTGGAACAGCTGGAGAGTCAGTTTGTCTTGATGCAGCAACACCAGCAGGTGAGAACAAAAATATTTTCCTGTTCTAGAAAACTTTTATTGATGATGGTGTCTGTTGTGCTTCTTGGATTCTTAAGAATTTTTGTTGTACAGAGCTCTCATGCCCTTTACTACATTACATTAAGTCATCTTTTCTTTTTTTCTTTTTTTTTTTTTTTGTATAAAGTTTAATTGTGGCTTACTGGTTGAAACTTAATGGTTTTAGTTGTGTTTTATTATAGGGCTACCAGAGAATGTAAAACTTTTCAAGCCACACTTTCAAACTAAAGTGAGTGGATACATCTAAAAGCAGTCTGAGTTGAAAAATACTTACTTGTAGTAAGCCATATTACAGCATATCTCTCCTGCTCTCATTGTTCACTTCTTTCTCTCTTAGTGTCCAACTTTAGCAGTAAAATGCTAACGCTCAAACTGAAGAGCCTAGAAGAAAAGTGTGCCGATAGCTTTACCTTAAAATTCATTCAGCGCATTTGTGAGCATGAGTCATCTTACTTCTCAAAAGCAACTGGGAGGATGTCAAAATCAATATAAAGCTGAAGCCATATGCAATAAAATACACAAGCCTTGTATGATCCTTACTTCTTAAATTCTGTGACTAATGTTCTTGTGCTTTGTTCATCTTCCATTAGATGAGACAAACAGGAGTTGCACAGGTACGATCTACTGGAATTCCTAACGGGCCAACAGCTGATTCATCACTGCCTACAAACTCTGTCTCTGGTCAGCAGCCGCAGGTTGCTCTAACCAGAGTGCCTAATGTCGCTCAGCGTGGAATCCGTCCGGCCTGCCCCGGGCAGCCTATGGCTAATGGACCCTTTCCAGCAGGCCCCATTCCCTGCAGCACAGCAAGAACGCTGGGTAGTACAGACACTATTTTGATAGGCAATAATCACATAACAGAAAGTGGAAGTAATGGAAACGTGCCTTACCTGCAGCGAAACGCACTCTCTCTACCTCATAACCGCACAAACCTGACCAGCAGCGCAGAGGAGCCGTGG